>NC_090443.1:1018444104-1018748860 GCF_031143425.1 Pleurodeles waltl | reverse complement strand
ATTGTTGCACCCTCTGAATGATAGGCCAACCTGATTAGTGAATAAAAGGTGTGGATTTTTGGGAATGGCTAGTCTTGCTGCATTGCTGCAGTAGATTGAAGGGGCATGCATGTGCATTTTTGACCTTTAGGTGCTGCAATGTGGACAGGTCTACCCAACACTAGTGTAATGTAAGTCAATATTGCACAGAGGAAAGCCTGCCTCATTGGTCGCATTAAATCTGTTGTTGTGGTAGTTCAAAATTCCATAACAATTTTAAAAAATGCTGACATTGTCTGAATTGTGAAATCACCAGGCTCATCCAACCAAATATTTAAACTGTCAAACACAATTAACCTATCACCGTAAGGCTTTGTGCAATCATACTTACAGCTTCACTGATCCAAGTTGCATTTTGGTGGTCTGCAGAGCAGAAAAAGGTCAAAGTAAAAGTTGATGAATATAGAAGGACCACAAAATTGGTGGCCACTTCCCTAAAAATAATATGATTGTTTCTGTGAAACTAATACATTTGTATTCACAAATCAATCATCAACTTCACAGCTTTATAAGCAATAGTGTCTGTAAGCAGAAGTAAAACATTCCTTTTGAATAGCAAAGAACAGTTTAGGCAACTTGAATATATAAATGGCACCTGCTATAGCCAGCCATTCTGAAACAAAACAACGTTTCACAGTGCTTGCAAATTCAGCGCGGCCAAAGTTTTTAATTCACTGTCACCGAGGACGGTGGTTAACATATAAAAGAAAACATTTTCAAATAGAACTTTAAGGCAAAAAAGGTCACTGTTCAAACCCAGACTAATTTACTCCCTTTCAATTTCTTCTGAACTGTCCCTTTAAGGACATATTGTTCTAAAACAATTCATGCATTCCACCTCCCTCTCCCCCCCCCAAAATCAGGTTACTCTTCACTCACTTCCCCTCCAGGATTCTGAGGTGTTTCTGCACAGCATCCTTCTCTGGAATGTTCCTGCTCAAAAGTGACCTGTACCAGAAAGAAGCACAGGACATGTCACTAAGTAATCAAGATTGGAAAGCTGGAGAAACAGCCCTCTCTCCTTCCTGTCCAGACCAGCAGCAAAGTGAAACAAGAAATGGCTGAAAGGGGCTCACCCACTGCTCTGATCTATTACTATCATAATAGATTGATTTCAACAGGTCTGACAACCCGCTGAAGCGGACTCTGCCAGACTTAACAAAGGAGAAGACCGAGGCCCGGGTAAAGAGTACTAGGCGGTTTCTGACCAATGTAGCCTTCGCCCCTCCCAGTACCTCTACGCTTCTAGAGTATGGTTACGCATAGTGAGTTATTCCATTCCTGAGGGAGGTGGGGGATGAGTGGGAATTTGAAGGGTGTGTAAGTCCTCCAACCTTTCACTAGCCTAGTGTGGGTATTAACAGTGGGTCCTGAGTTCCAGCTACAGTGTGCGTACTGCAGTGAGTGTGTCACTTGTATTCTATGTGTCAGAGTGGCACACATCCCAGTATCAATGCGTTCTCTTTCTACTGCTGTCATGTTCTTGGTCTCACTGCATCTGTATTCAAAGCCCTATTGTCAGTTCATTCCTTGGCCTCCATGTAAGTTTGGTCGTGTCTTAGTTAGTGGTGGGTATTAGAGAGCCAATGCGTGGAACTATCTGTGGGAGACTGGATCAAGAAGCTGCATCCCAGGGGCTTGTTGGCATTCTTGTCAGTGGAGAGGACAAACAGGCTCCCAGTCACGTCGTTAACTGTTGACCCACCACAAACGTAAATCATATACTGCATATTAAGCTACACAGACCGACACGCCAGACTACAAGGGGCTTGATGGATGGACTCAAAGAGCTACAAAACATTGAGCTACTTTTGGTGATAGACTGCACACAATTGATCCAGAGACAGAGGAAAAACCAGGACAATGAGGAAAACCAATCAATCAATCAATCATGTATTTGTAAAGAGTGGCTAATCACCCATAGGGTCTCAAGGCGCTGATTGTGGGTGTGTTGCTCAGTCGAAGAGCCAGATCTTGACGTCCTTCCTGAACTGCATCAATGATGAGAGGCAGTGTGTTCCATGTCCTTTGGAACCGACGCATCTCCTCTGCTGCGCAGCGCATCTCCTACAAGAACCGACGCATCAACTTTGGAACCAACGCATCTCCTCTGCTGGATCTCGCATTGCAGTTCACCAGAACCGCTGCTGCACAATGCATCTCCATGCAAGGACTTTGCATCAGCCCACAGCTCCTGGAACCTGCTGCTGCGCAAGGCAGCTTCTCGCCAGGACCTTGCATCGCCTTCACTGCACGACCCAGCTCCACGCAAAGGCTTCGCACCGCTGCTTACGGCTCCTTTGAACTGTCGCTGTCTGACATCTCCTCACCCAGACCTCGCATCGCCTTTCTCTCGAGCGACGTATTCTCTACGATGGAATCTGTATGCAACCAGAATTTTGGTACTGTGTTGAGCGGGCCCAGGTGGGTCCCTGTAGCCAGCCAGCGCTCCTTTGCAGTCAGCCTGAACTTGTCACTTCTGTCCTAGTCCAGCGCAACCAGATGACCACGATTAGCGCTTTGTGCTTTTGTGGAGCTATTTTCACTACAACCTTTAAAATTGCATATCTTTGGTTCTATTTTTAGGATTTCTGTTACTTTTTGGGGGAAATGTATTAAAATGAACACTATTTTTCTGAATTGGTGTGGGAATTTGTATTGTGTTGTGTTTTCACTTTAATTCTGTTTAAAGTGCTACAAAAATACTTTACGCGTTGCCTCTAAGTTAAGTCTGACTGCTTTGCGCCAAGCTACGATTAAGCACAGGTTAATTTAGGCTTTGCTTGTGACTTCACCCTCACAAGGATTGTGGTTGCATAGGGTTTCATACCCCCTCAACCAATAACCCAACTTCTTACATGGAACACGTACTACATGGCAGAAACCTGGAGCACAGGCCTCACCATGATGCTGCAAGTGCAATGATGCCACAACTACTTGCCCTTATAGACAGGAAAGAAAGAGAAAAATGCTTGGTTAAAATCAACGTTGCAGCCAAACACTCTCCAGTAACCATCCACAAAAGAGACTTGGCGGTCTGGTGTTAAAGAAACTGACCACAGGTTGGATAAAGTTGTATAAGCTACAACCACAAGTCTCTTTCTCTCTCCAAAATGATGACTGGCTCCTTCTTGCAAAATGCCACCAGGACACAGACTTAATGTGAAGGAAAATATTGCTTTCGACCTACAACCCAAGGCTATAGTAATGAGAGAAATTTCATATTTCCAGTTAGACCACTAAAAATGCTTACATTCATGAATCCTCCTCTTTGCTTCCTAGGTGCCCTGTTTCTCTATTAGTTGCCCTGTTCCTCTGCTATAAGTAATTGTTTTTTCCTTTTCCCTCACAAACACAAGGGTGGTTGGCTGTCCCACACTTCTTTGTCACTCTGACACCTAACTGTTTCCCAGTGCAGGACTCTACTTCAATCAGTCCATGACCTGACAAGAAAGACCCTTCCAATAAACACACAGGTTGAAAATGCATCAAGAATTCAGGTGGGAAGTTGCATACCAAGAAATAATAAGAATTTCCCAGACTAAATACTGTCAAAATATTCATAAGCCCTTGGGCAAGTATAAAACATGGGCCTGCAGCCCACAGTTTGCAGTAAATGCCAGCCATAACTGGGGTCCAGTGGGCCCCCTACACCACAGGACCACTGCACCGGCTACATTCCTGGCAGCTACATCCTTGACTTTGTTGAGACTGAATATTTTATGTGAATATAGTTATACATGTAACTTTACACATAGAATTATTGTATTTCAACAAAGGGAGCATTCAATAAAAATGTACAGCTGCGGAGGAATTGCTGTCATAGGCTGGACTGAGTTGATTACTTATACATAACTGAATGCATGCAGGGGGACAACGACTCATAAATGGCACATGCAATCTTGTAATTCACTCTCAAAATGATACCAAATCGGGTGCCACACTTCTTTCCATATTCAGAATTTATAGGCCCAACTCTTCTGGGACTATAAAGGGGCCATATGAACCCTTTTGAGAGACTGTCTAAGGACATCCAGCTGTCAGCAGAAGAGAATAAATTAAGAGTGGGAAGCAATCACATAAGAGGCTCCAGGACTGTAGAAGGTGCAAAAGGCATGTTTTAGCCTCCTGGTCATCACATGAGTCTGAAAGTAGAAGGATAGCACATAGAAGAAAAAAAGCTAACAGATGAGCTCTTCACTCCTTTTTGTTGTGACTTTGTTGGCCCCTACACCCCCACACCGCCCAGAGGCATTTTAATTACTAGCTTGTCACATGCCATGAAACTGCACATTCTGTATCATACAACAATTAAGAACTCAGATACATATGTTGGAATTTTTCCACAAACTTGCTATGGTTGTTAATAATGAATGTGGCACTTAAAGCAGACCAGGCTAGACACTTACAGCACCGCCCCGCTGATCACGGTTTTCAAGTAATCCTGGCTATCTTTTGACATAACCTTCCACTTAGCTGTCCTGGTCGGGGACAGAGGTAGGGTCTTCCCATCTTTGTCACGAGCATGTCCTGAGAGAGAAATGAAAAGAAGGACACATCAGGGAGGCCAGAGAACACAATTCTTACAAAAGGTGAATTTAAAGGACTTGAGGGGGCCAGGAATGTATTGCTCTGCTGTTGGTCTTCTAGTGAAGGCTCGATGGTGGCCCCATCAATCATTATTTGTCACTTTAAAACAAAGTGGGTGGTTAACCTGTAAAGTTTCTGCCCACTGCAATCAGGACTACACCACCAGGGTGAAGCAGCTGGAACTACATGAGACATAATGCTTGCTAACTATGGTACAGAAACGTATGCACTCACATTCAGTGTTGTTTACACTATACACCGGTCCCGAGCAGACAGGAGTGTGGATACAGGTGACATGCATGATTGGTGCTGGCTAGCACACCACAACCCTTCTCAACCAGGATCTCAACACAGTAACTAAGCATGGTCCTTCAGCCAACTGAAATCTAAATCCCATAGGATAGAATGGGATTTAGAGTTTGGTGGACGGGGTATCCGTAACCATTGTGCTGGAGTAAACTGTACCCCAACTTTTAAATCAGGCCCATAAACTCTCACTCTTTCAGGTGTACGTGGGTGTGATCTTAGATCGCGTTAGGGTGACCACTCATCAGTTGTTTACATGGACCTGCCTTCCGTAACTTATACTGTAAAAGACAGAGGGGGTCATTCTGACCCCGGCCGGCGGCGGAAGCCGCCGGCCTGGCTGGGACCGCCAGAATACCGCTGCGCGGTCAAAAGACCGCCGCGGGTATTCTGGGTTTCCCGCTGGGCTGGTGGGCGACCACCAGAAGGCCGCCCGCCAGCCCAGCGGGAAACACCCTTCCATGAGGATGCCGGCTCCGAATGGAGCCGGCGGAGTGGAAGGGGTGCGACGGGTGCAGTTGCACCCGTCGCGATTTTCAGTGTCTGCATGGCAGACACTGAAAATCTTGGTGGGGCCCTGTTACGGGGGCCCCTGCAGTGCCCATGCCATTGGCATGGGCACTGCAGGGGCACCCAGGGGCCCCACAACACCCCATACCGCCATCCTGTGCCTGGCGGACAAAACCGCCAGGAACAGGATGGCGGTATGGGGGTCGGAATCCCCATGGCAGCGCAGCAAGCTGCGCCGCCATGGAGGATTCCCCAGGGCAGCGGAAAACCGGCGGTACACCGCCGGTTTTCCGTTTCTGACCGCGGCTGTACCGCCGCAGTCAGAATGCCCAAGGGAGCACCGCCAGCCTGTTGGCGGTGCTCCCGCGGTCGTTGGCCCTGGCGGATTTTACCGCCAGGGTCAGAATGACCCCCAGAGTGTGGCCTTTATTTAAAAGCTGCTGCCTGCCAGGTAAAGGAGGACTGTGTTCCAAAAATATACAATGCTGGCTGTGGCCTACTGGGTAGGGTTTAAAACTGTCAGTCAAAAGACCATGGGTTCAAATCCTGCTGCTTCCATGACCATGTGTCTGCTTAAAGGTCTGTTCTATTGAAAGATATGCTATAAAGCTTTGGTCAATAAATAGATGATTGTTTTCAAACTGCACCGACATGTCTAAAATTGTGTTTGTTAATAGGAGAGTAGTAAGAGACTGGGTAACAATTTTTTTTTGATGAGCAAATATTCTAATTTGTATGGAAATATTTAACTATAATACAAGCAAGTCCCAAACAAAAGTACTTCTCTCTCAGTCTTTGTCTTTTGTATCAAATGTTTCCATATGTGAAAGTAGGGGGCTGGTTTTGGTCCTAAGGTGCAAGCATGAAGGTTAAGCGGTTGAATTCACCTATCTCTGCAGTCCTGGGGCTGCTTAAAGGTTTCTAGCATTACAAAGAATGTTACCGTTCGCCCAGCGAATGGATAAACGTCCTCACGGATTTGTAGAACATTGTTTTTGTTGATAGGATAATAGTAGGATTAGGTAAACGCTCATTTTTGTTTGATAAGCAAATACTTTAACTGGCTCTGCCTGGAAATATCTTTTTTTAATATATATCCAGAAGGACTCTCTCGCTTCTACCCGGCCTGTTGGTCCGCTCTGTGTCGATGGGGTTTACAGTCATCTCTCCCTTCTCTGTTGTATTGGTGCGCCCTGGTGATCTGTGCTGGTGTGCCCTGGCGATCTGTGCTGGTGCGCCCTGGTGATCTGTGCTGGTGCGCCCTGGTGATCTGTGCTGGTGCGCCCTGGTGATCTGTGTTGGGTTTGCTTCCTCCCTGACATATTTACTGGTGAGGCTGAGCTTGTGTAGGGCACAGGTACAGGGATAAACTTATGAAAAGTTATACTTTGTTGCTTCCATGCTTCCTACGCTCAGGGCCACTGGAACTGAGCGATTCTGCAAACTATGGTGGGTTGAGTACCACACATGCTACATGTAGGAGGCTGGCCTGGCTTATAGTGGGTACCTGATGGTACTTACACCTTGTGCCAGGTCCGGTTATCCCTTATTAGTAGATTAGTAGTGTTCTAGCAGCTTAGGCTGAACTAGGAGACATGCAAAGCTCCTACTATACCACTTATAGCATATAGCCCAATCTCATAAGAATCACAATACTCAGAGTTACTAAAAATAAAGGTACTTTATTTCAGTGACAATGTGCCAAAAATATCTCAGAGGATATACTCCCTTAGGAGGTAAGTAAAATACACAAAATATACACACAAACCAAAATCAGGTAAGTAATCAGTTAGAAAAGTAGTGCAAACACTGTAGAATACAATAGGATGCAATAGGCCTAGGGGCAACACAAACCATATACTAAGAAAGTGAAATGCAAACCACTTAGTGTAGTGTGTAGAGGATCGCTGGGAGTGTAAGAAAACACTAAGGGTGTCCAAGATACCCCACCCCAAGACCCTGAAAAGTAGGAGTAAAGTTACCCTACTTCCCCAGAAACACACTAAAGTCGAGATGGGGGATTCTGCAAAGACCACAACAGACTGCAAATCACTAAAGACGGATTCCTGGACCTGAGGAATGGCTGCCTCTGGGTGGAGGAAGCTGAAGATTCTGCAACAACGGAAGATGCCAGGAACTTCTCCTTTGCACAGAAGATGTCCCACAGCGTGCTGGAGGATGCAAAGTTGTTTCCATGCAGAAAGACCGCAAACAAGCCTTGCTAGCTGCAAAGGTCGCGGTTGAAGAAAAAGCGTGCAGCCCAGGAAGGACCAGGAGGTCGCCACCTGGAAGAGGAGACAGAGGGGGCGCCCAGCAACACAGAGAGCCCACGCAGAAACAGGCAGCACCCACTGAAGTACTTGAACACGGGTTCAAGAAAACTGAGCACAGCGATCATCTCAACACTGCAAAGGAGGGTCCCACGAAGCCGGTGGTCAACTCAGCAAGTTGAGCAATGCAGGACGAAGTGCTGGGGACCTGGGCTGTGCTTTGCACGAAGGAATCCTTGCAAAAGTGCACAGAAGCCCTAGCAGCTGCAGTTCACGCAGTACACATGATTACTGTATGGCGTGGGGAGGCAAGGACTCACCTCCACCAAATTTGGACAGATGGACCACTGGACTGTCTAGACTGTTGGAGTCACTTGGATCCAGCTCCTGTGTTCCAATGTCGCTGGTAGTCTTCTTGCAACTTTGTTGCAGTTTTGCAGGCGTCCTGGAGCAGTCAGTGGTCGATCCTTGGCAGAAGTCGAAGAGGGAGATGCAGAGGAACTCTGGTGAGCTAATGCATTCGTTATCTGAAGAGTAACCCACAGGAGAGACCCTAAATAGCACTCCGAGGAGGATTGGCCACCTAACCAGGTAAGCACTTATCAGGAGGAGTCTACCGCCACCTGCTGGCACTGGCCACTCAGAGGCCTCCACTGTGCCCTCAGACCTCTGGATTCAAGATGGCAGAGGTCTGGGACACACTGGAGGAGCTCTGGGCATCACCCCTGGGGTGGTGATGGACAGGGGGGTGGTCACTCCCCTTTCCTTTGTCCAGTTTCACGCCAGAGCAGGGGCTGGGGGATCTCTGAACCGGTGTAGACTGGCTTATGCAAGGAGGGCACCATCTGTGCCCTTCAAAGCATTTCCAGAGGCTGGGGGAGGCTACTATTTCCAAAGGGAGAGGGTGTAACATCCTCTCTCACAGGAAATCCTTTGTTCTGCCTTCCTGGGACTGGGCTGCTCAGGCCCCAGGGGGGCAGAAACCTGTCTGTGGGGTGGCAGCAGCAGTAGCTGCAGAGAAAACCCCAGAGAGCTGGTTTGGCAGTACCCGGGGTCCAGGCTGGAGCCCCGGGGATGCATGGGATTGGCACCCCAATACCAGATTTGGCATGGGGGGCAATTCCATGACCTTAGACATGTTACATGGCCATATTCGGAGTTACCATTGTGAAGCTACATATAGGTATTGACCTATATGTAGTGCACGCGTGTAATGGTATCCCCGCAGCTTGGCTACTGCCAGGGTGCCCTCACACTTAGGAACTTTGCACCTAACCTTCACTAAGTGAGGGTTGGACAGATAGGTGACTTATAAGTTACTTAAGTGCAGTGTAAAACGGCTGTGAAATAACGTGGACGTTATTTCACTCAGGCTGCAGAGGCCATCCTCCATGAGAACTGTCTGAGCGCCCTATGGGTGGCAAAAGAAATGCTGCAGCCCATAGGGATCTCCCGGAACCCCAATACCCTGGGTACGTAGGTACCATATACTAGGGAATTATAAGGGTGTTCCAGTGTGCCAAAGAGAATTGGTAAAATTAGTCACTAGCCTGCAGTGACAATTTTAAAGGCAGAGAGAGCATAAACACTGAGGTTCTGGTTAGCAGAGCCTCAGTGATACAGTTAGGCACCACACAGTTATACACACCTGGGCCACAAACTATGAGCACTGGGGTCCTGGCTAGCAGGATCCCAGTGACACATAGGCAAAAACAAACTGACGTACATGTAAAAATGGGGGTAACATGCCAGGCAAGATGGTACTTTCCTACACTACACAATCCACCCTCAGCTGCATACGTTGATCTTAGCGAACAACGTGTCTAGCTAAAGCAGATCGAAGGTCGTAGCCCTTCATGTACTTCAATGGAATCAGAGCCTGCGCAGCGACAGCCCCCTTGTAAGGGTGACGGGTCACCTTTTAGTTGCCGTTTGCAGTATCTAGGCGTTAAATTGGCACTAAGAAGCAAGCCTTTTCCAAACCCTAGTAATGTTTGTTGAAATCACAAAGTAATGGCAACAAAATATGTTGCACTACGCTGCACAATTTACCTTTTTATGCTACATGAGTTAGTCAACTCTGCCGCGTTATTTGGCCATCCACTGCTGCATAATTCCAGTGGTCCTGCCTATACCCTAGCATCGAAGACTTATGTTAAAATGTCATGTCCATTTGTCTTTGTGCAGTAAACCAGCTTCTTACAACAGCCTCTGTGTAGCAATGGCCCTGTCGGTATATGTTCTTCTCTTCTATAACCTATTAGTAACTCTGCAAAGTTTGTGATGCTGTTAGCCTTACACGTCATCTGGTGCTCTAATACCTATCCAACGAATACAGTTTAGTTGCTCCTACTCTGCAAGTTGTCACAGGCAACAACCTACCCTGCGCAGTAGTGACAAACTGTTTCTTAAAGTCGCATTGTGAAGCTCCCATTGTAAAAACAATTTATGTCATTTATACTTTCCAGGCCTATCAGCAATGCAACTAATAAGGTTTTTTTCCTACCCCCTATAAACTCTAGCTTCACATTCAGCAACAGAAGGATGCTTCTAGCAATTATTCAAATTACATGGATGAAACTGTAAACTGATAATTCACTGTCAAATGTTGTTTAGGGCATGATTGCTACTCCTAAAGAATTCCAGCTACATGTGAATGTCTGATCAGTACAACTAACAACCCAAAGAATACAAAAACTATCTTGACTAGTACTTGTCAGCCTTTTATTTCAGAATTGCATTACATCAGACGTGTGCGTAAAACTGACTTTTTATCTGAAAGTCGCCATTTGTCTTGAATTTTTACAGCTACTGCCCAGGATTTGCCTCTTTGCCAGATGGTCATCCTACATTATGACAAGGCCATCCTCTAGCAGATCTCTTGGCTTATGGGGAAGGGCTCCCCAAGTCTGTATATGGGAAGAACTATTAAGTTAGTTAGTATTACCAGTGATTCATCCTTCTGCATCTTTTTTTCTCTTTGCTTTAAAAAATATATATATATAATTATTTACTTGCCTCCCTTTCTTTTTATAGAGTTTGTTGGTGCCTCTGCGTGTGGTGCTGCCAGTCTCAGGACCTGGTGATTCGCACTGGTGGGTCCGGCACTGGGACAGAGGCTTTCACAATTGCATTGCCTCCTCAATACCTCACTATGCCTTGCCATCGTCTCTACTCCACGTCAACCATCCAGAGCTTACGCTTGGCAAAGTTGGTCTCGAGTTCTGGTCGCTAATGTAATGAGGCGGTGGAACAGTCATGAGGGACCTCATGGAGCATAATGCTGGCAACTATGGAACTGAACTTGTGCGCTCTCTTTCGTTATACTGCACGCCACGCCCCCCGTGATAGGTGCCTGGACGCATGTGATGTGTGGTAGGCGGCACAGCGGTGCTACGCCAACATCTGCAGCACGGGGAGGGGCATTTCTGCCTAATGCCTTTGCATATTTGTGAGTTATGGAAGTCTCAGGGGTCCCTCACCACATTCTGCTAGGAGTGGAGGGGGTTAGGATATCATTTAATGTTATGCTAAACTACAATCACCTAAAGGAAAAACACTACCTGATGACAAAGCTGTCTAAAAGTTGGAGAAATCTCAAATTGTTTGGTTGACAAAAACTTGAGAATCTGTAAAAAAACAAAAAAAAAAAAACAGGAGCAAATCCTGGGTCCGCAGTGAAAATCAAATGGAAAAAGATACAAATGCCCTGCAATTCCTGAAAGAGCATTAGTTTAGAGGTACATAATATACAAAAATATAGAAGGGTAGAAAGAGAAAAAAAACAATGATGCAGTGGTTTCTTTTCTTTTATAGCATTAACAGTCAAGAAAGAAGAGAAAGAAAGAGGCAACAGATGAGGGAACCAAGGAAGAAACACGGTAAGTGAATAAGAAAAGGAGTGAGGGGTGAAGGGTTGTCAGGGAAACCGAAACATGATAATAAAAATAACAAGATATCCACATGATGTGGGGACGGAAGAATTATCAGTGGGCAGCTGCCATCAATGTTACATCACCCAAGCAGTCCAAGAGTCATTCAAAGAACAAGGGCAGCAAACGAGCCACGTTCATTCAGCAGGAGAGTGGTAAGGGTGTGGGATGTAGTCGGTGGTGCATTTTGAAGAAGACTGACACAAATAGATTACTAAAGCATTGTGTGGTAGCTCCCTGTCAATCTCCCTGTCATTTACAGACTGACTATTGTTCATTGTATTAGCTACAAAGTTTATACAGACTTAAAGCTTTACTGATAAAACTGTATACAGCACAAACGACTGTGTGGAAGTCGAGATTCAGTGAATAATTATCATTTGCGCATCACTAAGTAAAGTGGTGACTTGATTTGCTTTGATCCTACTAAAAATGTGTGTTTCCATGACACTTAAGAATAACAAAGGAAAGTTTTTTTTTTGTGCTTTCTTAACCATTGACATATTCTGAAATGTCTGTTCAATCCATTTTCAGGTATTTAGATTTTGGGGTGTTTGAAAAATCTGACATCCCGTTTACAGCCTTTCCTTTCACGCTCCCTGTACACCAGCAAGGTTTTCGCATAGTTCAGTTTACAAAATCCTTTCACTTTGTAGTCTGAGAATGGACAGTGTACACACATATCCATTTCAAACAAATAAGCAGCAACTTCTCAGAAGGCACAGCCTGACATTTGACTTTTTTCTTGAATGCACAGCAAATGTGACAAGATGAAGTCAAAATGTAAAGACATCTTTATTGTTCATTCACCTTCTGAACTCCAGCATGGTTATTTCGGTGAGGGAGAGGGAAGTAGGGGGGGGGGTACTGCAGCACCGCAGTAACAATTCTAGCGCTGATGACTTTGTTTGGGATGAGAGGAAAGGGGATGCAAGCAGAGTCAAGACTAAAATAGTTGGTAGAAAGCTATGTGAGCATATATCGAATGGTTCTCCATCACAATTTAAAAAATATTATTGGGAAAAGAGGGCAGAAGCATAAAATAGAAAAAATAAAGGGGAATTGATCTCTTACCCAGACAAAAACAGGCAAAACTAATTTCATGACATAAATGCATTACATTTTGATGGTGCACACTAATACGATACCTTTGTCACACAGGGTTTTGACAGACCTCTGTTCCACCAGGATCACATCAGTGCCCACAGCCCCATTGGCATATGAAAATACGCTTCATGGAGATCCAACAACACAAGCCAAGCTTGTGATTGGTGGGAGAGGTGAATACGCTACACAGTCACCATCTTATATTTTTCGCAAATGTGTTCATTTACTGCAGATCCAGACTTGGGTGTAAACCTCCCAGTTTCTTTAGTAAGAGAAACTATCTGGAGTCAACCCCTTCCATCTCTCCAAAAGGCAGAACTAACTCCGAAAGCAGCCTTGCTCTGAAGAAAGAATAGTCTCTTCATCGAGATGTTTGTGTGGGAGTAGAGTATGGAAGGGGATGGGAGGCAATTGCCTTAGAAACAGCAAAGAACAGATTGTCAACCAGAGGAGCCATTAGTCCACTGTGATTGTCACCAGTGAAGAATAAAAGCCGCCACCTGGCCCCCTACCAATGTGGCGCTGAAGTAGGGCAGGAGGAAAAGGAAAAGACATACCAGCCTTTTCACCTCTGTTTGTGCCCCTTCTTCTGTAGGGATTAAAAAGTTGCTGCTGTTGTCGCAGGTACCGTCTACTAGAGATTCTAAATGCTGCATCATGAGGATGAAATTGTTTTGATGGAGAAGCCACATCATCACGCTAGTCACAGCCTCACTTTACTTCACAGAGTTTCTTAAAGAAAAGGCGCTGCCGATCCAAGAGGATAAGTTGGTCCTGGATATCTCAGAAACCACTATAATGTGCATCCAGGCACAACTTCTTAAAAGTAAAATATACTAAAATCTAGAATGATTCACCCATGTATTCCAAAAGGCTTGGGGCTACCAAAGTGATCATTTATTAAAGGGAAGGCGCATAACAAGCAAACAGACATGCCAGTGGGGGGGGGGCCTTTGGAGTCAAATGGCCTGAAAGAAACAGCTTGGTAAAGCTATCAGTAAAAGGATGTGTTGTTTCAATCAGCTCTGGTACATATTTCTGCAAAATGGACCTCAAAATTGCAGCCACTTATTGTGGCATTTCCTACATATATGAAATGTGTTTCATCATTGTTGAAGGGAAGAATACCTTCCAGTTCTACTTAACCAAAAGAATCTTCGTTATCAAGGGGGACTTTGTTTGCACTGAGCGAAGCAGGATAACTGGTGTTTCTGTGGCCTTTATCTCTTGCCTTGCACAGTAGACATGGTCTGGAAATTGTCCTCCCAGCGAGACAGCATTCCCACTGAAACTTTGCATTGGCATCCGGCAATGCCCACATCCATGGCAGAGAATACATAATAATCTTCACTATGCTCACCCTCACCGTGACGCAGATGTCCCAGCATTTTCATTGCCATAGGCTCTAAAGACTGAAGTGTTGGCTTCATGTGCAGCACCAGGGCCGGATGTGGCAGCAGTGAAATGGATAACACAAAATGGGTTTACATCAGCATCAATGTTTAGCTGAAGTCAGCAAGCGCTAAGTTAATTAATGGCTGGGAATGTTAGGGGGTGTCCTAGAGAAAATACACAACATGGCTTTTTTTAAATGCTTCAGCTAGACAAAACAGAGAACCTACCTGCGTAAAGGTCAGACAAGACAAAGGCCCTCATCATTGTTTTGGCGATCGTACCGCCAACAGGCTGGCAGTACGAATCGGCATATTATTTACCGCCATCGTTGTCCCGGCGGTTTTAATCCGCCAGGGCAGCGCTGCTTGCAGCGCTGCCCTGGGGATTATGACTTCCCTTCCCGCCAGCCTGTCCATGGCGGTAGAGACCGCCATGGAAAGGCTGGCAGGAAGGGGAGTTGCGGGGCCCAAGGGGCCCCTGCAGCGCCCATGCACTTGGCATGGGCAGTGCAGGGGCCCCCAGGCACAGCCCCACCCTGCTTTTCACTGTCTGCACAGCAGACAGTGAAAAGTGTGACGGGTGCAGCTGCACCCATCGCACGGCCGCAACACCGCCGGCTTCATTAGGGATGTTGTAATGCAGCCGGCAACTGGGAAATGAGGCAGGATTTATTTAGATCCTCTGGAGGGGGAGGAGGGTGGGTTATTAAAGACGTTTGATACTTGCTACTTTCTGAGCTATAGAGACCAGCCATTTACTCAAGGAGCTTCCGAACGAGATACAGTGATGGAGTGTCAATTGTGGGCTTACATACTTAATATGGCAGGCAGAGCAATGCTGTCTTTGGAGCCTTGAGGACAGCCAGAGTTAATAACAGCAACCAAAGTGGTTTCACCAATGAGCTCAAAGGGATCCATCTTATTCAAGATGTCCATATCTAACACCATCACTGTAATTGTGTGAGGTCACAGAATGGATTCCTGCTAAATCAAGAGTGGATCTTCTGTAGGAGATCCACAGATTGTCATAAAACTCAGCTGGTTGAATAGACTGCAAGGGGACCACTTCTGGTGACTGTAACTCAGGGTTTAACCAGTAAACTGCAGTCTTGATTCTAAAGGAAAATGGAGCAGTGTAAGCTAACTTGATCAGTTCCTTGTGGACTGGCAACCACATCCTGTCCCATAAGCTTTTCAAATTATACTTATTTCACAGAGTCCACTTCATGCAGAGGTCATAACAAGCACTGTCTAAGTTTACAGCACCTGATTTGATCATCCTCCCACCCATGGAAACTCATGCTTACAGCTCAATAACTTCCATAAGCTGTGGATTTACACAGTCCCCTGTGACCCGCCAATGCAATTCTTGCCAGCTTATTTCCCTTCTTTTCTCCCACATTCAATTACTATTATTCACTTCCCTCCTATCTGTGCCTCTGCAACTCTAGCCGGGCACCCTGAGCCCCCACCTCCTGAAATGCTCAGTGTGGTGCCCAAATGTCCAGATCCTCTACTGCTTTGTCATCCCTCTAAGACATCTGTATATGAATCTCATCCGCTAGGGCCCGCGCAGTAGTATCTTGAATCCAGAGACACAGTACGGGTCTCCTGGTGTCCAAGCAGCCTGTGGCAATGCCTCTTAGCCAGAACCAGAGTAAGGTGCAAAAATCTGAACTGCATTTTTTCCCTTTCAGTGTTGCAATAATACCTAGCAGAGAGTGCCGTGGGGTGACAACAAGTGTGATCCCTGTCAATGCCCTCCATTGTGTCACTATACAGAAATTTAAGATTCCGTTGCAAATCCACACAAAATGCAAGAAAAGAAACCCCCCAATTCCAGATTATGGGCATGCCACCGCTCTTCCTGGGTTTATTCTCCTAAATTTTATCAAGGTCAGGTAACTTCGATGAACATATTTAAAGTGAATCAATTTAAATCTAATGTTGCATGATACACCCTTCATAAGTGCGTTGTCGTCCACTCCTTGTCCATAAACGGTTCACCTTGGCCGTCGTCTCAGGTCAACTTACTTTCAAGTTTGTCCTGACTTTATCCATTTTCAACATCTTACACGAAAGCAACACCAGGTGCCCACCAGAGCTGACAGTTAACCTGGCACCCTTAAAGTCTCAGTGTGGGGAGAGGCTTCTGGGAACCCAGTCCAGACTTCCCTGGCTGCCCCTGAAATCCTGGCATTTTGCAAATATTAACCTGCTCCCACAGAGAATAATGTGTCGTGGGAATCCTGAAATGATATGAACCTCTTCCCTGCGTATAAACCACTCACTGTCCTACATCCCCCACCGCCCTCAACATTATGATGGATATATCCACATGGATACGCCTAGATGGCTGCAACATCATTAAGTCCAAGGTCCTTGCAAAGGGTGGATGCTTCAGGACTCTAACAACAATCCTCTCCCAAACTTGGGCTGTTTGTCTGACCAAATAGGGGTAATCCTTGGCCACCCCATTTACCAAGATTAGGATATGTTTTTGCAAAGATGCTCACTGGGGTGGATCTGCACCTTAAGCCTAGGCAGATGATACAACATCCAGCTGTAAAGTTTCCGTCCAGATGCTGGCATTATAATAAGTAGATAGAAAGGCTGGGCCAGATCAAATGCTTTGCCCAAGTCACTGGTGAAAGTATCAAGAAGGTCATCAGTGTGTTTGCTTCTTGGGGCACAGTTTGCACTAACACAACAAACCACTAGAGGCCAGTGTGACTGTTCTTGGGCAGGGAGGTTGGCACTGAGGCAACAACTGAGGAAACATTACAGTTTCTAATTCTCACCTCCATATACGGGCTGCTAGCTGGTGCCCTGTCCTTGTGTCCACAATCACTTAGAGGTTTCCTTTTGCCTGTTCTGAAAGAGGTGAGAACTCCTCTGGTTGATGAGGTGCAGTCTCTTGATGCTCTCACCAAGGTTCCCACGCTTTAAGCCCAGACGGTCATCTTTTGACAAATAGACATTGGCCATTCACCGAATGCTTCAGGAATAGAAGACTATATTGAGAACAGAACCTACCTTTCTGAGCTCTGGGACTCTGCTTCCTCTTCTTCTTTGCAGATGGTGGCACAACCTGCAAAAGGATGTTCACAGACTTGCATCAAGGTTTCAGATATGGGGTAGTTCAACAGGCTACATAATATGTTACAAAGAGAAAATAAGCAGTTAAGGATGCAATGCTTTAGGTATAACTGGAGAGAAAAGCAATACAGAGGCCACACCAGCAACAACTTTTTATGTTTCAAGTCCCTCACGCACTTCACAAATGTATACTTCTTCCCTATAAATGTCAGTGTTAAACTGGCACTGCTGGTCTTAATCTATGAGCTTAGATTAGTCACACAATATTAGAGCACCTTCTTCGCAAAGCCAGGTGCTTTACCGGACAAGACAGAATTGTTCTCTGTGGACTGTATGAGCTAAGGGTGACTCCTAGCATGGCTCTATGTAGAGACACTTTGTACCTATCTGCTTCACAAAGGCACTGTAGAAACCCCTCAGTTCAAGAACCTCAGGTTCAGTTGAGTTACATCAAACATCTACCAGATGTCAAATCGGAGGCCAAGAGGATGAGGAGAGACACTCTGAGGCCCATATAAGCATCTGTTTTTTAGGGTACATTCACCATGGCAAGAATGTACTCTTCACAAATATAAATGTTGTGTTACTGGAGATAAGCCAAACAACCAATTCTCAGAATCTTCTAAAAACAGTTTTTTGCAATTAATTCTCCTCATGGCTCTGATTACCCTGAGAGAGGGGGAAGTAAAGGCAAGTTGGAGAAATCTAGTCCCAGAGGAATCTACCGGCTACCGCTGCCTGCCCACATCAACTTCAAGGCCTGCTGCATCATCTATAAGAGAGCCAATAGAGCCATTCTGGAGTAAATGAGCTAACCAAGATCTGAAGGATGACGTAAGATGTCCAGTAGCCACATCGCCGTATCGGAAACCACGAACTGCAGGAAGGAAAAAATAAGTAATGGTTCCTCGTCCCATCCTCTCAAGACATAACAGATCCCAGTTGAATCTGGCAGGCAACATCACTCGCTTCAGAAAAAAGCTCCAGACCCTATTCTTCAAGCAATACCTTGCGCAACAGAACCACACAGTTAGGGAACACACACAAGAATTCCCTCCGGAACTCCTAATGGAAACAGATCTCACCAGTCCAGCCCTCCCCTTCCTATTCCCCTGCACCTGCCATTGTCAACCAATCACAGCACAACCCTACCCTCAACTCTCTCCTGCTGTATCCCAACCTTCCTTTACCACTCTTGCTGGTTGTACTCTGTTCGACTGTACAGTGCACTGCTCCTTTGAAGCTAGGTTGGATCTAAATAACTCCAAACACCGACATACATTTCAGAATCGTACATTAGCTGTCTCACGCTGTAAGAAACTCTTCCAGCATGCAGCCTGCTTTTAGATTTCTGAGGCACAAGTGCTGCTGCTCTTTATCATTGCACCAAATGGATTTGTTGAGTCCCTGGGCCACTTTCCGCTTCTGATTGTTCAGGTGGTCAAAGATGTCTGGGTGGAAATCACAGCTGCCTGGGGAGTCGACAGGTCACAAGAAACTACCCTACCAGATGGAAAAGGTGTGTAGCTGTGTTTTTGCATGTATCTATGTTTTTGCATGTAGTTATGTTATTTTTGGCACTTATGTGTCCTGACTCTGATGGTGGTCTGGCTACAGTTGTGCTGAGAGCCACCAGAGGTGGTGCGCTTGTCAGCCAGACCAGCAGTGTGCAGATCGTGAAGGCTTTGGGAAGGATGCATTTCATTTAGAAGATAGTGTGGGTTGGCAAGCAGAGCACTGGAATTCCATTAAGGAGGGGATGATGTGGTCATATTTTGTTCAGGCTACTGATGTGAGGGGCAATAAAGGCAGGCCAGAGTGGTGTCTGCAAATCAGTGCAGTAGGGCACTGCTAACCTCCAGATTCAGGAGAACAAAGGTGTCAAAAGTGGTTCTAAAGGTGGCTTTCTAGGAGATACAGTTTTACTTTCTTCAGTAGAGGATGCTGGTATCAGGACAACTTGGTTTTCTTGGGAATGTTTTTCTGAATATTGGTGTCTAGGGTGAATCCCAGTGATTTGGCATAGGGTGAAGATCCAGGTTCATGTTGGTGGCCCATGCTTGAACAAATTGTTACTTGTGTTTTTTTTTAGAGAATATCAGGAATGTTGTTTTGGTGGGGCTGACTTCAGGTAGGTGCTAAAGCCATGGAGGAATGGATGAGGTACAGGACAGTGTCTGAGGCAATGATATCTAGAACGGAGGAAATTTTCAAGTAGAGCTGTCCGCCATCATTGTATGTGTGAAAGTTTATATTTTGGGAACCAGAGCCCTAAGGAGTTTCAGATCTTAACGAAGATGAGGATAAGATGGAACTCTGGCGTACAGTGCAGATAGGGATCGTCTGGGACCTGAAGGTGCCATTTTGAATGAACTGATGTTATCTGGATAGGTAGGAGGCGAACCATTAAAGGGCACAGCCAGTTACTTCCATTCAAGACTTCAGGATGTGGATGAGTGTGGAATTTTTGGTGGTGTCAGAGAATTCCAGCAGTACCACGATGTAGGGGTCACCTTTATCTGTGGTACAAACTCTTAAATTCGTTTGTTAGGCCTACCTCTCCCATAGAATAACACTGGGTTACCTCATTTCATTTAATAAGTCATGCTTTTTGATTGGGAGCAGGTAAGACAGTCATATTGGCAAAGTCGGGTTTTAAGTCACAATTCTGAAAATTACACTTTTAGAAAGTTGGCTTCGGTACCTGCAGCCTGTTCTAGGGTCACATGCGTAGGTGTAGTTGTCAGTGGGCCTTAGTGTCTGGGTGTTGACAGGATGGGCTATCTATGTCAGGATGGGGGGGGGGGGCGTTGGAGCTGTCACCTACAACACTTGCACTTCAAAGTTACTGGCCCAGCTCATACACAAAGAACTAGCCTATTGTGCACCCCAGACAGACTGGGAACAGGACAAGGAGGCAGGAAATTCCAGACACCTCTCTAGGAAGAAAACTCAAGAAGCTTCTCTCATTTCAAAGGGGGCACCAAGTATAAAAATAGGACCCTCAGACCCACTCTTCAGACCTGTGGAAGACTCAGAAGAAGGACTGCTCTGCTGCAAGAAGAGCTGATCTGCTGTCCTGCTGCTAGAGGAAGAACTGGACCTGAACCTTGAACCCAAGACCACCAAGGTTACTCTAAGCGCTGAGTTCCAGCACTCCCAAGTGGTGGACCACAGTCCTGGACACTTGGAAGTGTGGATTAAGGTGCTATGAGATCCCAGCTGCGGTCCCCATTGGAACAGGCCCAGCGAGACAACTTGACCTTGCATCGCAGCCATTCCTCAGAAGTGGTGCAGCACAATAAACTTGACGTGGACTCTCATATCGAAGCCCCCGCAGATCCTCATAGGAACGGGCGCTGTGCATCGCAACTTGATGGAGGACCCCACATCGATCCTCGGAATCGATGCAGTGCAACACAATGCCTCACATCAAGGACATAAGGTACCATTCTCAGTGGGCCTAACCTGGTCCCTGTAACCGGCCCTCGCGCCATCAAGGTAGGCCTGAACTTGTGTCTTTGACCCGGTCCAGCACTAACTAATAACCACAGCTGTTTGAAGTAGTAGTACATCTGGATCTTGTAATTTGATATTAACACTGACTATCTGAGGAAGACGTAAGCACAGCCTCACAATTTTAGTTGTGACTTTGGCACATTGATGGAGAAACAAATTAAAACATCCTATTAAAACTTCAGACATCCATGACAATTGCAGATGGTATGAGGTAGAGTGTTAACATGAGAAGCAAAAATGTTTGCCTGCGTTAATACTCTGCCATCGTCATCTATCGAATGAATTCTTCTTCCAGCAGTGTAGAAAAGAGTGTAAAAACCTAATCAAAAGTAAAGAGACATAAGACAGCAACAATTATGACTCAAACTAAAAGAAGCCTCATGTAGGAAGGACTCAAAACGGTTTTGGGAAGTTGTGACCTATGTAAGAAAAAGAGGAAAGGATGGACATGAATGCCATATTGGGGCTAGTCAGTGGTCCGTCTATTTTAGGAACCTGTAGAGAGCAGAAATCTCTGAAAAGAGTTACAGTCCAATCAAGGGCAAGGGTTTTTCTGGTAAAAACTTCACATTTATTATGTTGTTACCAGAAGTGTAAAGAGCCCTTCTAAGCATGAAAAGGAACAAAGCCCCTGGTCCTGATTTAATTACAAAGCTAAGTTAAGGTGTTGTGTACTAACATTTTCAGTGCTGTTGTTAAAGACATGATACCACCTTCCTGGCGTTCAGCAATCTTGGTACTGCTATGTAAGAAAGGTAGTCGTGGTAGTCATCTGACTACCATCCAGTTTCCCTACTCGATGCTCCAATAAGTGCAGGAAATAAGGTTCTGACCCTCTTTTTCGCAGAGGATGCTGTCCGTTAGCCAGAACTAAAAATTAAATGTGTGAATTATTGGAGAATTCGGAAGGCTACTTAGTTAAGAAGGTCCTAATCATAAATAGAAAAAACAAAAGTTATGTGCATGAAGCCGCACCCAAGTCTAAAGCGAAAACCTAGGTTATACGGAGAGCAAATACAGTGTGTGGCACCGAATGATGACCTGGGCCTAAGATTTGAGAGGCAACTCAGGTGGAAAGAGCAGACAGCCAAGGCAAGTACCACCTTCCTACAAACCTCAATGGCTGTTCTTGGACTTGAATAAGAGGCGGTCAGTCAATACAGAAGCACAATTATCCCAATTTATGAACAAAAAACAGTGGCTTCTGCATTCACGGAGCAGAGTTATGGGGGTATGGCAACCTAAATGAGTAGCAAGTGGTAAAGAACATTCCTGCTAAAGTTTGGTCCATAACTCCATTCCTGGCTCTATAGCTGCAACCAGGTATTAGCGCTATCTCAGACTTGGCGCTTTAACACCTGTGCAGTACTGGGTACGGTTACATAAAAACCCATAAGCAGCAATGTATTTAATGTCAGCCCTACATGGGGTAAACTGTAATGGTGCAGTAGAAGCAATTGGTTGGCATATATTAGACATTTCTAACAACTTTACCACTAGAAGATCTCTGGCGCCCCCTACTCTAGAGGGTCGAGATACAGTAGAACCTGTTCAGGGATGGTAGCGATGCCCGAAGCCAGAGAAAGATATCTCAAGTATAAGAGCAGGTCGCCCATCTGCAGGATGCTCTGAGGATGAGACAGAATTGGCGTTTGAGAAATATCTGGCTTTCTGAATTGAAAAGCACCCTATATGTTAAGATTAGAATGGAGTCTTTTTCCTACCAGGGGATATCCAGTGAATGTGGAGGCAAAGAGATAAACAGGCACTTTCTGCAACTTTGCACTAAGATCATTAGAGTCTGTCTCAGTGAATGAACTGGAGGACTGAACTGCAGATTTTTTTTATTTTTTATCTAAACATAAGGAAGGTTCCAACAAGAATGAATACTGAGATTAAGCGTTTGGTGCAGAAGAGATAATTATGCACTTTCTGCCATTTTGCACCAAGATGGTTAAAAGCTTCCTGATTAAATGAATTGGAAGCTTTAGCCATACGACAATTAATTTTTACAAAATATAATCATGTATGTGAGGAGGCCTGAAGAGAGTAGAGACTATTGTGACTGCACCTATGAAGGAAAGAGACAATTCAATATTCTCTGCTTTTAAAATGACAAAGTACTTAACAACGGTTACTTTCTTCAAACACATTTTATGGCATGAGGCAAATGGCAGATATCAGTTGTTCTAACATTCTGCCTTGGGGGGTGGGGCACAGGGGGGGTCGAGTAAGTGCCCTCAGGCTTGAGGCATCTTACACTGCGAAGCACAATTATTTACCAGTCATGAGAGCTGAGCTCAGAGTCGACTGTATGCCCTGGAGTATCATTTATAAAAATATTAATTGTATTCACTTAAGATGCTTTAAATTATGTATTTTTTAACAAGTATATTTTATATTGTAAGTTTTTTGCTGTTGACAATAAACATTAATATCCGTAATAATATCCATAACTACACCTCACTCCCAAATCCAGCCTCTGGCCTTGCACAAGACACATCAGGTTAAAAGCACACTTGCTGGTCAGTGTTAGTTCAGTTTAGTCTCCGGCCAGCACACCACACATGTCCCCCTGCCTCGGCTTTGTACCTGTTGCTCGTCACCTGCTTCAGCTCTTGGTCGTTTACTGCCACTCTTGGCTTTCCCATCTCTTGGCCTTTCCTGTGCACTTGCGTCCTTGCTGGATGGAATGGGACCTTTCACCGCCTCAAGCCAAAGGGGAAAAAATGATGAGTAAAAAAGAACTGAGACAGCTGGAGAGAAGCAAACACGAAAAGATGCTAAAGCGTGAAGTAAGAAATATGCTATAGGTACCAACAGAAAAGTAACAACTATGGAGTTTACAACAAAACTATAACCACCCAACCTATTCATGTGATCCAAAGGCATCCCACCTGATTAATGAGGGAGAGTTTGGTGTCCAAATAATTCTAGACTTGACTCGGTGTTTCAACATTAAGGTCATTTAATAAATTACATTTTTTGAGCTAATGTCTTTGGCTGATGCAGACTGACTCACTCCACAATATT
The DNA here is from genome assembly GCF_031143425.1 of Pleurodeles waltl. Lineage (NCBI taxonomy): Eukaryota > Metazoa > Chordata > Amphibia > Caudata > Salamandridae > Pleurodeles > Pleurodeles waltl. The sequence goes on along the minus strand of NC_090443.1, from coordinate 1,018,725,061 downwards.
TCCTTAGCTCGGTGCTCATGCCTCGGCGCTCACAGGTGGATGGGAAATGTAACTTCCACCCACAGAGCTTTTCCAGATCAAGCCATCAAGGCTTGTGGAAATGACGTTTCCTGTGTTGTGCCTGCACACATTCACACTGATGGGACCCCAAAAGCTACTGTTTTATTTCACTAACCTACAAAGCAGAAAGAGACCGCTGTTTTGCTCGCACAAACCAGGCATATATTGTGGCCTCCTCCCCGCTGAAACCCCCAGTTACTGATAGCATTAGACTTCAAGAAACTACTAAGGAATTTTACCTAATGTGAAAAAAAAATCTTGCATTTTCAAAAACATTAGCATGCAATTATATTGTATTAATTGTGTGTGATACATGATCTGTCTTGAAAGATGTTCTATCACTTATGGCTACTGAACAGTAAAAGCCTGGTCTCTTCAACTTTGCTAAATCCTCAAATATAAAAGTTAAATAAGGGATGCTTGGCAATTCATCAAGTCTGCATTAATTTCCGGCTTTCGTTTTTCAAGAACAGCAGCCATGCCTGTTCCAATGGTCGCTTAGTTCCACCTGCAGTCACAGATGCAAACAACTAGGCTGGTAATGCAAGCGCCAAATGAGGGCCTAGACTTTTGCTAGTGGTTCATAAGGAAAGAAGCAACATAAATTGTTGCAAAAGTCACAATTTCCTCGTTTGAGTTTAGGTCTGATCCATGATTATTTTAGAACTGGTGGGAGTTTGAATATTAGTGAGGTGTAGTCAAACTAAGATATGATTTGTAAAATGAAAGGTGCTCGATCTTTAACAAAAAGTAACGTATCTCCAGTTTACATCCTCTGCAATCTACCCCGGTGTATGAGCTGTAAGGTGACAATCCAAGGCCTTCTGAAGTGAACAAATAAATAGAAGTCTTGGAATCCCCCGCTGCTTCCCACAACTTCTAGACTCTCACCCTGGTAGCAGCAGGTCTTGGTGGCTTGCCTGCGGGGTCGGTGTGCTTCGCTAGCCCACCTCCTCTCTTGGCTTTGGCTAACTTGGTCCGTTTAGCGACAGATGTTTTAACTCGAGGACCCATCACTGACACACTGGAAGACAAGGGAAGAATTGTAATCACAAAGGAAAGATGAAACATGTGATCAAGGGAAAAAGTGTCAAGTTGCTGTCTTCTCTTTCAAATATTTTAATACCAGTTACAAGATCTCAGACAGAGCAGTTTGCAATGTCAAACCTCAGACTATGTACGATATACAGACGAATAGTGATAGCACAACCTCGGAGTATGACATACAGAGTGCCAGAGAGGTCACCTCACAGCACCTCTGCAACCTAATGGCTGCTGGGATGGAAGACAAACAATACCAACTTGTAGTCTCTTGTGAAACAGTCTATTGATGAAATGGTAAAACTCTGGTAGAGTTCAGAGAGGATGTCTTCTGGTTTTCAAAGTGCCCGTTATTACTAAGCTTAGGTATGGGCTGCAACAATCTCTTGTGAGCCTTGCTTCCTAGAAGTATGTGTTCTAGGACAGCCATAGAGATATGAAGTCAAAACGTTTTAATAGCAGAGTTTGACACAGCTGGGCTTTGGCAAGATGTGCAAAATATGTGACCGCTCTCAGGAGGCTGCTAGCTCAGGCAGCTGGATTAAATAGCAGAACACACAAGGGTTCTCACCGTGTGTAAGCATTCCCTTGGTGCAAATGAGACTATACATAGACTATTTTTTACTGTTTTTCTTTCCTTCTTTATTTTTATCAGTTTTCTAACAAATTTGAACCCACTCAGTGTTTTTCTTACTTTTATTTGTAATGGTTTTAATTAACTGATCAATAAATCGACAATGACACAGCTGTAGTTATGGCTTAGTCTTGACTTTCAAAATAAAAGTGATTTTGGGAGAATTATGTATTTAATTCCCTTTGAATTTGTACTAAACTATACCAAAATATATTTGCCCGGACAATGCGCTGTGTTAGATGATCGTAGGCTGGACTCTGTATAAAGTCTGTACATTGCATTATAATTTGCAGAGTTCAACAAAAAAATCTTCTGCAGCCTGTATCGCTTCACGCAGTACCCCTTCAGCTTCTAAATGCTGTGACAACAGATGATAGCGTAGTTCGTTCGACTCAATGATAGTTAAAGTATTCACCTGAGAGGACGAGGGTTTGTGGACTGCACACAGATCTCTGGAGCGGAAGCTCAGTTTTCTGAAACATTTTTCTACTAATTTGTTCATGCGTGGACTAACAGAGGTAATTTCAGCACATCTGTGGTAGATGTCCGATGGCAGATACACAGATCATGCTTTCACAGAGTATCAAAAGTGCATATTGATTAATATCGACAAAGTGCTTTGTCCCTATAGCGAACATCAAGTGTCGGTATATTGACAGCTGAACATGAAGAAGAGTGTTATCACACCAGAAAATCTGAGGCATCTTGTCAGTATCTCTATGCGACATATTCTGTGGTAGCCTTCTGCCTTCTACATTCTGTGTGTGCGTGTTTTTGACTCTGGCGGAGGGTCCATCTGGATCAACGACTGGATCGTCTCTCTCCTGTGAATGTATCCTGATTACGTTAAAATACGTTTATTCCTGCATGAAGACTTTATACTCGGTCTATATTGGCAACAGCTCACTTTTGAGCAACATGCTACTGGAAGTGAAACAGACACTGTCACTTCTGCTACCAAAAATGCCTCCAATCAAGGTAGGACCAGAACCACCTTGAGATATCCAGAAAGACTTTGAGATTATCTTGAACAGTTTGATACAAATCTTCCTCCCTGAGCTCTGCAATCACTTGTGTGTAACTCGTAAGGAACGGGGCAAAGAAGGGAGGGGGTGGAGTGGGGACAACCATTCCTACTTGCAATACACTCTTAAGGTCCAATTACCCAACTCCAGAGTCCTTCAGGAACAGCCAGCCAATACACTATGGGCCATATGAATCAAGCGTTTTTGCATTCGCAAATGGTGCGAATCGCAAAATTCGGCAGTGTGTTCACAAAAAGAAGTCAGTAATATCAAAATAAACATATAACAATTATAAGTTTGATCTTCCAATCTGGACTAGGGTGTGGCAAAACCTTATGTTTATGGACAAGTGTGTCATTTCCTCTTTGCATTTGCTTACATCATTCCACTTTACACACTATGAACAAACTAAAGGCCCCCTGGGGTTTCTCACACACAGGTATATACACCTTTCTCCAGTGAAAGAGCAAGGCTTTTCAGGGAATTCCCTTGTGCTAGTTTCAAGTCCATCATCCCAAATACTCCCTTTAACATGCATTTTATAGACATATATCATTGACAACACCTTCAGACCCTTGTGCTTCTTGTAAGGAGTCCTTTGTCTCACTCAGACCTCATTCCTCCTAATACCTTTGCATGTCTCTTCTGACCCCAATGCTCCTCCTTAGATCGTCCAGCCCTCTTAAGACCACTGTTTTTCGGGGCGTGGCCAAGATGGCGATCGGAGCGGCAGCATAAACTGCAGCTCCGTCACCCAGCCCGCACAATTATCCTGCTGTTGAGCCCCCAGCCCCCTCCCTCCGTTGCAGGGTGGGGTAACCGCTTGGGGGGCCCCGGAGGACTGTATCGCCAACCGCGACTGCGACTTTGCAGTCGCCGTATTCCCGGAGGAAAACCCGTGCTCGCTTACAAGTCCGCGCGGCCCAGCAGATCGAAGCCGCATGCTCGGTTGAACTGGAGCTGCCGCCCAGTCCCCGTCGCTACCACAAAGGTAGGAGCTCGCCGCTGCGCCTCCGCCACGCGCGCCGGGGCTGATCGTTAGCCCGCGGAGGGCTCCCCGGCGTGCGCAGGGCCGGCCGAGTCCTCCCGTACACGGCCTTGCTCAATCTCGAGCCGCGCTGGAGCGCGTCTGCTCGTGCCGCTCCTTCCCCTTGCCCAGGCACCCATCGGACGCCCACGCGTCCCGTAGACTTGTCCCATACCTGGGACCAATTTAAATTAAGCACCGCTGCCGGCCTAAAGAACGGGGGAAGAAAAAAAAACCGAATGATTTAATCGGACGTCCGCATAATCGGAGGCCGCCATTTTGGGCGTTTCAAAACTTTGTGGGGCCGGGATCCTATGGCTCAGGAGTGCCGAACCCATCGACAAAGGAAACCACATTGCTTAAACATCCCCCACAGACGTTTTGTCTCATATCTGGGATTAATTTAAGCCAAGCAATGCTGTCGTCCTGGAAAATTGCTCGCAAAAGGATCCCATAATCGGTGGCCGCCACTTTGGGTGCTTTAACAATTTGTGGGGCCGTGATCCTTCGGCCCAGAAATTACGAACTCGTCGGCAAAGAGCATCACACTGCTTCAGCACCCTCCCCACAAACGCTATGCACGCCTGGTGCACTGTTTGACCATATTTGTGTGATAATATCACCCCAAGCCCCACCGTGACCTCCTATGACACCAAGAAAAACAGAACCAGTAAAGTTGAATCACCCTACACAGGCAGTCCGTGCCCACACCAATTTTACCGCACTCCACTCCTTAGTAGTGAAGGGGTAGCTGCAGAACAAACTGCGTACAGATACCCGCGGCACAAGGGGCGCAGCCAATAACGCAAGGTGAGCCTCTTGGCGACACCCCTCAGATCAAAACTTCATAATACATCAAATATTCCTTTCAAAAACTCAAAAGTTCAGGCACAGACACTGCTCCTATCTAGTCTAAAAGCGCAGAATCCACGCCTCTTCAACAGTGCGGTACCTGGCTGGCACCACTAACTGCGTCCTCCTTAAGCTGTTAGTCAACGCTTCTGGCTGATCCTCCCCAAGTTATTCGTCGGACGTGTGCCCAGATCGGCTGGCTTGCCTCAACATCTGACCAAGCGGCTTTCACTGCAGGGTCTCCAAACCCAATACTAACTCACGGACACTGCTGCAGCCCTCAAATGGTGAAACCAAAGACCACCAGAGCACCTCTCACCAAAATGGATCACACTATAACACCCCCTCCAGAAGCCCACATCACTGCGCAATCAACGTTACAGAAGCTGGAGCTAACTTTACAATCACACACTTCACAATTCGAAAAAATCTTGCAAGCCATTCTAGACACTAAGACCACCTTGGAAGCCAAAATAGGCTCTGTAACAGAAGATCTCAACATCCTTCGCACGGACCAACATGCTTTGGCCGATAGAGTATCCGAACTTGAAAAAGACACGGCGTCCTTACCTGGCTCCATGAAAGACCTGCAAACACAGCTAACGCAGCTGTCAACAGAAGTTGATCTCCTGAAGCGCAGAACGGAAGATGCAGAAGGCAGGTCCCGCCGCAACAACATACGCCTGGTCGGATTCCCCGAACGCACAGAAGGCTTAAGCGTGGAACTGTTCATTGAACAATGGCTCATAGACACAATCTTTAAAAACAATATCCCGAAGTTCTTCTCGGTTGAAAGAGCACATAGGATCCCAGGCAGACCTCCAGCACCCGGCTCACAGCCACGTCCTCTTATAATAAGACTCCTCAACTACCGAGACAGAGACCTTATCCTCCAACTATTTCGGAAATTAGGTCCAGTGTGCTACGAAAATGCTACGATAACAGCCTACGCGGACTTTACAGCAGAAGTGCAAAAAAAACGCAACTCCTTCTATCGTGTTAAAACATGCCTCCGCAAACACGATATCAAATATTCACTGATGTTCCCAGCCAGACTTCGAGTACAGGATGACTCTCGCACTTTCTTTTTTACTACCCCAGAAGATGCCTGGACTTGGCTGCATGCTAAAGGCCTGGCGGACCCGCTGGATGCAAGTACTCAGGATGACACTAGATCTCTCTCTACTCTGAACCGTAAACAACGCAAGAAACAAAGAGCCGGACCCTCACCTGAGCAGGCAAAATCCGAGCGCTCTCAGCTCCTCCGGGCAACATCTAATTTTGTCAATGCTTCTACCATTGTACTACCTTTGCAAACGGAAATCGAACTGGAACAGGATACAAACTCTGACTCAACCGAGTCCACACGAGGTCCTCTCCTCACTCCACGCACGGCGGATGATATCTGCTGAAAAGTCGGACTTGCTTACTTAACGTCTAAAAGTTTTCACCACAGCTTCTTCAATGCTCTTGCGCGCAGTCTTGCAGCCAACGGGTGCCCCCCCCCGACTGGTGCGCTTTGTTTTCTAAACCATAGGAAACCCGGGCAGGGTAAGACCGCACTCTTGCACCAACGCTAATTGCCACCCCCCTGCTCCATATGGACAAGTATCTCACACTGGATTTTTCCGGTATCGTTTTCTATATGTTAATGGTTTATTTGTTGTATGTTGTTTTAGTGTGCACCTCTATATTAGGAGTACGGATTTACAGTAGGCGGGTTAAACATAAAAAAAGCGGCAAACACATATGGAACGCTTACTGTAGTAACAAATGTACAGCTGACAGCTTGTTACTTACTGGTCAGCCAATCATAGTGACTGGGTCCCATGACAATGTCAAGATCGGGTTGACAGATAATTATAATTCAGATTATATAATATACAAAAAACAACTATGGCTACTCACAAGCACCAAGGGACCCTGAAATACAAAATACTCACATGGAATGTTAAGGGTATGGCTAATCCTCGAAAACGCCAAAGAATTCATGCTTTTCTTACAAGATATCAAATACACATAGCTCTGCTGCAAGAGACACATTTCACCAAATCCATCCTGGACACTGCGCGTTCAAAATGGAAGGGTCAATTATACGGCACCACTTCTTCGTCCTTTGCTCGCGGAGTAGCCATCTGGATAGCACCTAGTGTCCCGTTTGTACTCTCTCGCACACAATGTGATCCAAATGGTAGATATGTAATACTTGAAGGCGCCTTAGACGGGTCCCCATTAGCTCTGGTCGCACTATACTCCCCAAACGCGAACCAGCGTGACTTCTTGTCCACGCTCACTACTGGCAACCTTAGCGACCCCACACTGGAATGCATATGGGGGGGTGATTTCAATAGTGTCCTGGACACTCAAATAGACCGCTCATTTCCCCCACTTATTGCAGCCCCCGCTAATCGCGCCTCAGAGACTTTGGCGCAGTGGGCATCAAACAATGGACTAAGAGATATATGGAGGGTGCACCACCCCACTCACCGTGAATATTCTTACTTCTCCCCAGTACATAAACTGCATACTAGGATAGATATATTCTTTGTATCCACCACTATTAATCATAAAATTTGCTTATCTGAATATTTGGCACGCACAATATCAGACCACAACCCATTATGCCTGACATTGACGTGGGGACACATGCACACTCGGATACCAACATGGCGTCTGCAACCAGAAGCCCTCCTAGATCCTCCTTTTCAACAAGATATCTCCAAAAGTTTAACTGATTACTTCCTATCAAATAAAAACACAACCTCGTCTCGTGCCATAGAATGGGACGCTCATAAAGCGGTGATAAGGGGTCATTGCCTTTCGGCTACGGTAGGGGTCAGGAAGGTACTCATTAAGGAATTACAAGACTTAGAAACAAAGCTCCGAAGCGCAGAGAATGCAAACGATAACACAGTACCCGCACTGGCAACACTACACCTGCTTAGGTCTACTCACAAGGAGACAGACAATAGATTGAGTAAACATGATTATAGACACTATGGGCCTGATTCTAACTTTGGAGGACGGTGTTAAACCGTCCCAAAAGTGGCGGATATACCACCTACCGTATTACGAGTCCATTATATCCTATGGAACTCGTAATACGGTAGGTGGTATATCCGCCACTTTTGGGACGGTTTAACACCGTCCTCCAAAGTTAGAATCAGGCCCTATATGACCAGACAACACGCTGAAGGTGACAGATCTGGTAGATTATTAGCTTGGCTGACTCGGCAGCCATCACAATCAACACCCATTGGCGCAATACGCGTAAACTCTGACACCATCGTTAATACCCAAGCAGGCATAAACGACGCCTTCTTCACATATTATCGCACCCTCTATACACCCCCTCCACAACCTCCAGAGCAACATCTTATTAACACACTATACCTGGTCCCCCAAAATCAACCTATCCTTGACAACTCCGCCACCCTAGACGGCCCTATCACTATTGAAGAACTGCGGCTTGCACTATCACAAATGGCACGTAATAAAACACCCGGGTCAGATGGCCTACCGATAGAATATTACAATTCCCACGCCGCCCTCTTACTACACCCACTTACAGAAGTACTCAATGAAGCACATCGTAAATTACAACTACCGGACTCAATGTGCGAAGCATTGATAGTGGTTCTTCCAAAAATGGGTCGTGACCCTCTAGATGTCAAATCATACAGGCCGCTCTCTTTGCTAAACACAGACTGCAAATTATTAGGAAAAGCACTCGCAAACAGGCTCCTCCCCTACTTACCGTCTTTAATACACCATGATCAATCTGGCTTCATTCCTGGCAGAAGCACTTTCCTGAACATTAGGAGACTCTTACATATAATACACAGCAATGCAAACTCGGAAGCAGTGGCTCTTTCCCTAGATATAGAAAAAGCATTTGATACACTCAGCTGGAATTATCTTTTACACACACTCAAAGCATTTGGTTTCGGCACTGGTTTTATTAACTGGATCAAAACGCTTTACTCCAGGCCCACTGCCCGTGTCAAAAATGGACGAGTCATCTCTGAAGCATTCCCCATAGGCAGGGGCACTAGACAAGGCTGCCCATTATCCCCATTGCTGTTCGCTATTGCCATGGAGCCACTTGCGATTAAACTACGGAGCTACGCACATATATGGGGCATCCCGGAGTCTAATACCCACCACATCGTATCTTTGTATGCAGATGCCTTAATATATCTGCGTGACCATGCGGCCCACATGACGGAGGTATTGCAGTTGCTAGACTCCTTCGCCATCGCCTCTGGACTGCACGTCAACTGGTCCAAATCAAGCATATTCCCCATTTCTCCATCCCCGGTAGCTCACCATACGACACTACCGCAATATAAATTACCCTGGTCGTATATAACCTTTAAATATCTGGGAGTGCAGATCTATCACTCCATTATAGATCTAAAAGAAGGAAACATAGATAGGGTCCTTGCCTCTGTTCGCGGCTCAATATCCTTCTGGAGCTCACTCCCACTGTCACCAATGGGCCGGGTGGCGATAGCCAAGATGCTCATCCTTCCAAGGTTTTTGTATTACTTTACAGCCCTCCCGCTGTGCTTGCCACGTTCCTTTTTTAATAAGCTACAATCAATGCTAACTGATTTACTCTGGGGTAAGGATAGAAGCAGAGTGGCGTTGTTAATAACACAACACCCGCAGGAGATGGGTGGACTGGGAATGCCTAACTTCGAAAGATATTACGCAGCCGCTCAATTATCTTGGCTGTCCACATGGTTATGTGACACCCCGTCGGTTGAAAGCAAGATGTTACAGACACATACAGCACCACAGGGGCTGCTGCTCTCGATACTAACTAACGCTCCTCACACGCTTCCCAGACTAATATTACTAGAGGCAGCCCGATTCTGCTGGCGCAGATATGTCCAAAATAAGACCACATCTCTCCCCTATTCGCCCCTGTTGCCACTGCTTCAATTGCCGGGTACCCAAACCCTGTCACTACACCACGATACACGAGAAATGAATAGGCTCCAAATAGGTGATTTATACTCTAGCTCCGCGATGCATACGTTCGCGGAACTGATGACTGCAGGCATTATGCAAAATGGGGCCTTTCTAACATTTAATGCTATAAAGCTACTGCTCAACAACATCTGGGGCGTAGGAGACTCGGAACCTCCCGAATCCTCACTGCTCACCATTATCCTAACTATTGGCAGCTCAAAGGGCATTATTACCACACTATATAAAGCATTGCTTGAGGCAATATGCACAACACTGCCACATGCGAAAGCGCGTTGGGACTCTGTCCTTTCTACCCCATTACCACAGAAGACCTGGGTTACTGCCCTTGCAACAATCAAATCAATATCCCGTAACCCTCGCCTACGTTACACCCAATTTAATTATCTTCACCAATCATATCTATCACCAGCTCGCATCCAAAAAATCTACCCCAATACAACACCAACGTGTCCCAGATGCGCTACACCAGCAGCTGACTTCTATCATATGGTTTGGAGTTGCCATCCCATAAACTTGGCCTGGCAACGAGTGACGGAGATCACAGCAGAGATCTCATCTCACACCCTGGTACCCACACCTGACTCCTGTTTACTCGGCATACGTCATCGTGTCAAAAAAGATAAACATACGCACAGGTTTATAGACCTGGCATTTGTGGTGTATAAACGTTTGATAGCAACACATTGGAAAGCCCCACATACCCCCTCCCACGCGACATGGCTACGGGAGTTACATAGCCGATCTCAAGCTGAAGCCCAGACGCTGCACTTGCTACAGCACAGAGGTCTCATTCTTTCGGGCCCGGAGGTTTGGGACAAGTTTGTGGTGGCAATAGAGGCCAGAGATGACATGTACCCCCCGTGAACAGGATACAACATACAAACAACACAGCTTGGGCTGACGCCGTTAATACTTTAGCTACACGGTACCAGCTCTGATTGTCCTTAACTGAACTCATTGCTAATATTCTCCTTCTCTCTCAAATGACACTTCCCAGCTGCACCCATTCACACCCCACGCGCTAACATAGGCATGTAACATACATTTACAACATGTAAAATATTCTTGCCCTTGTATCTGTCAATACCACAGACACTTTTTACACCCTTGAGATGTAATTCACCTCAATTACGGATGCCGTCAGAGTTTGGCCAGACCCCCTTAAGCCGCAATCATTCCCCATAATAGCTCTCACGCTAAATGCCACTGTACCCTCCTTTCACTCCGCCCTTAATTTTCTCGCACTCTTAGGATTGGTTATAAATGTTCTCCCTTTCAGTTATTCTCGTTCCCCTCTTTCTATCCCCCCTTCCCCTCTTCTCTCTTTGACATCTTACGGTGTAGCAATGCTGTGTAAAATTATACAATTGTACAAACGTATTGCAAAATGGCGTACAGCTATTGTATTGTTGTGTGAAGATTGTGTTTAATAAACAGATTTAAAAAAAAAAAAAAAGACCACTGTTTTTCTTTTTCTCTTCTTGTACCTTTCGCTCTCCTAAGGCGCTCAGACCCTTTTAAGAAACCTGTCTGTATTCATACCCCAATGTTTCTACTCATGTCCCTGTGGCCCTACAAAGACCCCCCACCCTCCTTAGACCCTTTCCCCTCCTCAGGTCCCAGTTTCCTTCTTCAGAGACCCTTGGCCCTCCTACAACACCCAACCCTCCTCTACAGCTACATCTCTTCACAGTCGCAAATGTTTCTCCTCAAATCACTTTGGCCCACTTAGAAAGTGTCTGACCCTTATGTCTGCTGACGCCAAAATCCACATTCAAGTCTCCCCAGAGCGCACAGGTTACCCAAGTCCATAAGCTACTTGCTCAGCCCGGCAAAGTTTTTTTGAATTGCATTACGTAGCTTGTAGACAGGATTTTTTAATGTGCTAAATGTTAGAACAAATCTCAACAGTGCAAAGCAAAAGCTTTTGATGGATGAGACGTCCATGGATCTCAAAAAGAGGCCTTGACCTTCTTCAGATTTCTATGCCTCCTTTCATACCCATGCCTAGTCAATTGTAGACTTTTTTATTCCATTATAAAACATGGGAACAAGTCCCAGAATCCAACGGCAAAAAAACCTGCAATGGATCATGACATTGCGCATGGACCTGGGAATCCTGGCAGCTACAGCGTTCATATTCACCCCCCACTATTCTTCCTCAGAACCCCTTGCTCTGAAGACCCTAATCCATGTCCTCACACACAACTTTCCTCCTCAGGACCCTGGCAGCTCTGCAATTAATCACATAAACTCCATGTCACAAAGTGCATGGTTTTGCAGTCATGAGCTTTCCTTAGTAATACAAAACATTGTGGGTGTTGTAGTTTTGGTTCGTTTCAACTGCACGAACACACCTAAAGACACTGATTTGTACAAACAAATCTAACCTAACGTCCTAGATGGCATGGTGTGTACTGGTAACCCCAACACCCCCTCCACTCCCAACACACACACCCCTTTTAAAAGTTCCTAACCTTGTCCATGATATCTGACCTACAAGAGGCATCGGCCCAGTCCACAGGTGTTGGAGAGGGATGCACGTGGTGGGGACCATCCCGGGGATAGGAGGGGTGAGTGTAGCAATGGCCTGTATCCCCGATAGAGGTACTGTAAACGCCACATTTACTAACCGCATGATATATCACCTGATCCAGAAAATTCATTCACAGAGAGGCAGATAGGTGGTGGGGAAGTGAAGGTTATTTATTCAGATGCGTTTTGAGTTTTTCAGTGGATGGGTGGGGTTGATTCTCCGGTAACCCTTTTATGTTTGCAGCTGTCTGTATTACATATGTTACTCCATACGCACACGATTAAGGTGAACAGACGTTTACACACAACGCTAATTTTTTCTGTCCTCACTATTGAAACATATGTATGCCCAGAGCTTAAAATGGGTAGGTACTGTCCGGTGCTGAGTACCTGCACTTCTTTAATTTGCTAGGAAGAGTACCTACACTTCTCAGCACTACCACAATACATTTAATGGGAGAGCACCGGCACTTCTCAGGTCCAAGCAGGTACTCTGAACAGTGAGTACCCACACACCTATTTTTCCATTTAAAGCACTGATTATGTCTAAGCTGATGTTTATTTACCTGCAGGACGCAATTCCACGTATTGTTACAATACGTGTCACGATATCTATATACTAAGGAAAAGAAAAACTCAATGAACTTATTGGGCGTAAAAAATAAAAAAAAACGTGCCCAAGCCCCATTTCTATTTCTCCAAATCTGTCAATGGCAGAAAGTCATGAGGGTTTTGTTTTTTCAGTCAATTTTGCTGGTTGCACCCCTGGACTGGCTCAAAGGCCAACGCTGTCACCAGACCCGGTTCCAGGAATTTATCTCTGGACGGGCCAAGGGTGCGTTTGGGTGGGCCAATATGTGCCATATTTTGGACAATTCTGGAGGTAGCCTGCAACCGGAGCTCTGATGCCACTGCACCTGCTGCATCATTGGCAGGTACACCCTGTCTCCTCTTTCTCAAAACACAGCTCCCCACTGCAGCTTGCCTCAGACATGAGCTCAGGTCGCCACCGGGGTGACCTACCCAGAGTTCTGTCTCAGACAGTAGACAAAATAGGGAAAATCATCTTAAAACAGTATTTTTCCCCAGTACACAAGTAAAATAGCTATTATTAAAACAATGCACTATAAAATGTTTTCTAGAGATTTCTCATTGACCCCTGACTGATAATTAAAGTAAATAAAAGTGACACAAAAAAAATCACTTTTGCGGACACGGAGGAGGCACTTCACAGGTGGTTTCTCTGTGGCCTCTTTTGCCGTTACTCGGAGGGCCAGAGGTCGTGTTCGGGCGGCCTGGTCCACCGGGCCTGCCCGGCACTGGCGCAGCCGTGCCCCGGAGACCCCCTCACCCGGGCCCGGCCGCCGTCCGGGTGAAATATCACCCCCCCCCATCCCCTCCTCTCCCGCCCGCATCAGTACACACCCTCGGCAGCGTGGGCCCGCGGATCCCAGGGGTGCCGGGAGGCGGTGGGGCCCCCCGAAGAATCGCAGCTGCACCCAGGGGTCCCCCGACTTTCCCGCCAAACGAAAGTGAAACTTACAGCACCGGAAGCGGGGCACGGGCGCGAGGCCAACGGCCTGCGGAGAGAAGCCCGAATGAAGCCGCGCCCACACAACGACGCGGAAGGGCCACACAAGACCGGCTCGCGCGGCCCAGTTCTGTTGTCCAACACAATAGGCAACGAAAGTTTTTGTCGCTTTCGCCCGCACTCTGTTTTGCCCTGACACTTCTTGTTATACTTCTAATGGTAGCAACGTGAATTTACATTTTCCACTTCCATCACATCCTCAGCCCTTTCCATTGACCCCCGCAACTAGCCTATTAAAGAAATCCCATAGATTTGTAAAAGGAAACTTTAGTTAGTACTGAAAAATGACGCCCCTTGTGACATGACGTCACGTAGTAACGTTACAAAGACACAGTGTGGATACTTGGCAACAGGCCCGATTCCTGATTTTTAAAGGGAAAAAGGCTTTCATTTGGCCTTCTCCCTCCTGAAATTGACCCCATTCCACTAAAAGTCAATGGGGACAAAAAAGTCCATCGGTTATATTTTTTAAAGCCTCCCTCTTTCTGCTTTCTCAATGTTAGGATGTATGTGCTCCCAACACACTCGATTAGGGAGGGAGAATTTTGTAAAGTTAAAGTGACCTTAATAGCTTTCTCCTGCTTAAAAAATAGTTTTCACTTCAGTGCAAGTGGGTGAGTAAAATACATTCCCTTGATTTATTTGTCAAAGTCTCCCATTAGAATCAGGACAATTGGCATGTATGTGTATACAATGTTCATACGACACATCACCTTCCTGCTTACTTAAAAAAATATCTGAACACAGTAAAAAAGCTACATAGCTTCTGTAATTTTTTTTTTAGCAGTTTTATATAGCACAAACCTGAAGCAAAGGTATTAGAGTGCTTCACATGAGCAACAGTTACATTACACAAAGACACTATCACATGTGCTGCATACACTTTCGCTTGTGAGAAATATTGTATGTACAAGGGGCTTTTAGCCCCCCCTTTGCTTAATATTTGTTGTCACTCTTATTTGCTGCCTTCTCATTGGCCAGCGCGTGCTGGCTTCACTTCCTCTTCTTTCGGCTGGAGCATAGACCAAGTACTGATTGCTTCAGCTTCATTGCTGTCCTTCCACTGATCCCGCTGTGACTGAGGTACTACTTTTATTTTTTCTCCTTCCTTGCCATCCTTGTTGAACTTCTTCCCATTCATATCTATGTTTTGCTATGCCACACACACTTCAAAGAAACCCTTTTCACCTTTGAAATGGATGTTTGTTGTGACAATAGATGTTATCTGCTTCCAAATATATTTTAGCTACGACATGGACCCAATAGCTTTCTTTAAGCAATAGGATTTTTTGCCAAATGTCATATTTTTTTCCTTTTTCATGCATGGAGAGATTAACAGATTTGCTCAGAAACACAGGGGTGTTGTGGCGAGACCTAACAAAACTATTGGCTTTGCCATTGCCTTTTGTACTGTATAAGCATTGCTGAGTTTAGGAAAGATTTGTAGCTATGCTGTATAGCGGTGTGGCTTCTCTGCCGCATGGCTAAAATAACAATAATAAAAAGGGCTAAAGTGCATTCAGCACTAATGCACTTTAAAAAAAAACACATTAACCATGGTTGCGTCATAGTGCTTTTTAAAATTAGCTTTATGCACACTGCTAAGCATCCGCGCTGCTGTACAGCATGGCTATAAACATTACCAAAGCCATTCTCATAGGCAAGAGCTACTGTCTTTGCCAATGTTTGTTTTGTTTTAGGCACTGGAAGATTAGGGACCTAATTACGGGTGTGGCGGTCCTCGGTCCGCCACACTCGTGGTGGCTGTTGGACTGCTGCGGTTGTGGTGGTCTAACCGCCACATTAACTCCACCAAGATCAGAGATCCTGACGGGCTGACGGCGGTGCAGATTGGAATCAGCCAGGACGGTGCTGATATCAGCACTGCCCTGCTGATTACAATCTGGTTCTCTGCCAGCCTTTCCATGGTGGTTTCACCTCCATGGAAAGGCTGGTGGAGAACAGGTGCAGGGGGCCAGAGCGGGGCCCCCTGCACTGCCCGTGACTGTCGCACTGGCAGTGCAGGGGTCCTCCTGCCCAGCCCGTTGTAATGCGCACTGGCTGCTGTGCAGACTGTCTCCCTTCCGCCAAACTCATAATCGTGCCCTAAGTGTTTTGCCAAGACTCACAGGATTGTAAGCCAACTCCAAGACTTAAACCTGGTTCCCCAGTTTCATAGTCGGCAGCTCTGGCCGATACACCACATCATGTTGTATGACTGGTGCATGGACAGGCAGCAGATGATGGAATATGTGGCCAGCACGTCTGCTCTCTTTAATAACTAGCATTAGTCTGCCTTACGCTGCCCAATAACATCAATCTCATGTTGGGAAGCAAGCATAATGTAAGTCAGTGGCATAGGGAACCACCTTACTTTAGCAGCTTACTCCACTCTACGTTATTCCACTCTACAATACTCTACTCCACTCTACACAACTCCCTCAATGCCCTTCTACTCCACGCTATGCCCCTATTCCATTCTACACAAGTCCACCCTATTCCACTCCACTCTACTACACTTTACGCCACTCTACGACACACTGCTCCACTATACTCCACTCTAAATCAATCCACTGTATGCCACTCCACTTTAGGACACTTTACTACACTCTGGCCATTCCTCTCTTTGACATTCTCCTCCACTCTACGCCCCTTCAGTCTACACCCCTCCAGTATATGCCACTCTACTCTACTCAACTCTACTTCAATCCAGTTGACTCTTGTGAGAAGGTAGCCTCTTTCTAGCCTTGTTACCCCCACTTTCGGCCTGTTTGTGAGTGTATGTCAGGGTGTTTGTCACTGTTTTCACTGTCTCACTGAGATCCTGATAGCCAGGCCTCAGTGCTCATAGTGAAAACACTATGTTTTCAGTATGTTTGTTATGTGTCACTGGGATCCTGCTGGTCAGGACCCCAGTGCTCATAGGTTTGTGGCCTATATGTATGTGTCACTGGGACCCTGTCACACAGGGCCCCAGTGCTCATAGGTGTGCATGTATATGTTCCCTGTGTGGTGCCTAACTGTCTCACTGAGGCTCTGCTAACCAGAACCTCAGTGGTTATGCTCTCTCATTACTTTCAAATTGTCACTAACAGGCTAGTGACCAATTTTACCAATTTACATTGGCTTACTGGAACACCCTTATAATTCCCTAGTATATGGTACTGAGGTACCCAGGGTATTGGGGTTCCAGGAGATCCCTATGGGCTGCAGCATTTCTTTTGCCACCCATAGGGAGCTCTGACAATTCTTACACAGGCCTGCCACTGCAGCCTGAGTGAAATAACGTCCACGTTATTTCACAGCCATTTTACACTGCACTTAAGTAACTTATAAGTCACCTATATGTCTAACCTTTACCTGGTAAAGGTTAGGTGCAAAGTTACTTAGTGTGAGGGCACCCTGGCACTAGCCAAGGTGCCCCCACATTGTTCAGAGCCAATTCCCTGAACTTTGTGAGTGCGGGGACACCATTACACGCGTGCACTACATATAGGTCACTACCTATATGTAGCTTCACAATGGTAACTCCGAATATGGCCATGTAACATGTCTATGATCATGGAATTGCCCCCTCTATGCCATCCTGGCATAGTTGGCACAATCCCATGATCCCAGTGGTCTGTAGCACAGACCCTGGTACTGCCAAACTGCCCTTCCTGGGGTTTCACTGCAGCTGCTGCTGCTGCCAACCCCTCAGACAGGCAGCTGCCCTCCTGGGGTCCAGCCAGGCCTGGCCCAGGATGGCTGAACAAAGAACTTCCTCTGAGAGAGGGTGTGACACCCTCTCCCTTTGGAAAATGGTGTGAAGGCAGGGGAGGAGTAGCCTCCCCCAGCCTCTGGAAATGCTTTCTTGGGCACAGATGTGCCCAATTCTGCATAAGCCAGTCTACACCGGTTCAGGGACCCCTTAGCCCCTGCTCTGGCGCGAAACTGGACAAAGGAAAGGGGAGTGACCACTCCCATGACCTGCACCTCCCCTGGGAGGTGTCCAGAGCTCCTCCAGTGTGCTCCAGACCTCTGCCATCTTGGAAACAGAGGTGCTGCTGGCACACTGGACTGCTCTGAGTGGCCAGTGCCACCAGGTGACGTCAGAGACTCCTTGTGATAGGCTCCTTCAGGTGTTGCTAGCCTATCCTCTCTCCTAGGTAGCCAAACCCTCTTTTCTGGCTATTTAGGGTCTCTGTCTCTGGGGAAACTTTAGATAACAAATGCATGAGCTCAGCCGAGTTCCTCTGCATCTCTCTCTTCACCTTCTGATAAGGAATCGACTGCTGACCGCGCTGGAAGCCTGCAAACCTGCAACATAGTAGCAAAGACGACTACTGCAACTCTGTAACGCTGATCCTGCCGCCTTCTCGACTGTTTTCCTGCTTGTGCATGCTGTGGGGGTAGCCTGCCTCCTCTCTGCACCAGAAGCTCCGAAGAAATCTCCCGTGGGTCGACGGAATCTTCCCCCTGCAACCGCAGGCACCAAAAAGCTGCATTACCGGTCCCTTGGGTCTCCTCTCAGCACGACGAGCGAGGTCCCTCGAATCCAGCGACTCTGTCCAAGTGACCCCCACAGTCCAGTGACTCTTCAGCCCAAGTTTGGTGGAGGTAAGTCCTTGCCTCACCTCGCTGGGCTGCATTGCTGGGAACCGCGACTTTGCAGCTACTCCGGCCCCTGTGCACTTCCGGCGGAAATCCTTCGTGCACAGCCAAGCCTGGGTCCACGGCACTCTAACCTGCATTGCACGACTTTCTAAGTTGGTCTCCGGCGACGTGGGACTCCTTTGTGCAACTTCGGCGAGCACCATTTCACGCATCCTCGTAGTGCCTGTTTCTGGCACTTCTCTGGGTGCTACCTGCTTCAGTGAGGGCTCTTTGTCTTGCTCGACGTCCCCTCTCTCTTCAGGTCCAATTTGCGACCTCCTGGTCCCTCCTGGGCCCCGGCAGCGTCCAAAAACGCCAAACGCACGATTTGCGACTAGCAAGGCTTGTTGGCGTCCTTCCGGCGGGAAAACACTTCTGCACGACTCTCCAAGGCGAGAGGGATCCGTCCACCAAAGGGGAAGTCTCTAGCCCTTTTCGTTCCTGCAGAAACCTCAGCTTCTTCTGTCCAGTCGAAGCTTCTTTGCACCCGCAGCTGGCATTTCCTGGGCATCTGCCCATCTCCGACTTGCTTGTGACTTTTGGACTTGGTCCCCTTGTTCCACAGGTACCCTAGATTGGAAATCCACAGTTGTTGCATTGCTGGTTTGTGTCTTTCCTGCATTATTCCTCTAACACGACTACTTTGTCCTTAGGGGAACTTTAGTGCACTTTGCACTCACTTTTCAGGGTCTAGTTCAGCCTAAGCTGCTCTGCTAAGCTACCATTATCTATCAGCCTAAGCTGCTAGACACCCTATACACTAATAAGGGATAACTGGGCCTGGTGCACGGTGCAAGTACCCCTTGGTACTCACTACAAGCCAGTCCAGCCTCCTACATTGGTTGTGCAGTGGTGGGATAAGTGCTTGAGACTACTTACCACTCTTGTCATTGTACTTTTCATAAGAGAAAAATATACAAAACAAGGTCAGTGTATATACACATAGCCAAAAAGTTTTGCATTTCCTCTTTTCACTCTTTTCTAAGTGCTGAAAAGTACTTCTAAACTTTCAAAAAGTTCTTAAAAGTTTAAAAAGTTTTTTTCTGTCTTTCCAAAAAGTTCTGAAAACTTTTTTCTCTTTTTCTATCACTTTAACTCTCTCTAAAAAATGTCTGGCACAGGCCAAAGTGTTGATCTGTCCAAACTTGCATATGACAACCTTAGCTGGAAAAGAGCAAGGAGTCTCTGTATAGAGAGAGGTTTGAGTGTAGGGAAGAATCCTTCCTTGGAACTGTTACTTAACATGCTTAGAGAACAGGATAAGGCCATAGGTGCCTCATCTGTTGAAAAAGTACCTAATAGTTCTCAATCTGATTCAGGGACT
The DNA here is from genome assembly GCF_031143425.1 of Pleurodeles waltl. Taxonomy (NCBI): domain Eukaryota; kingdom Metazoa; phylum Chordata; class Amphibia; order Caudata; family Salamandridae; genus Pleurodeles; species Pleurodeles waltl. Next base: position 1,018,705,336 of record NC_090443.1, on the reverse strand, counting down.
CCCCCAGGAAAAGACTCAGGAAAGAAACTTCCTAGCCTGCCCATTACTAGACAATCTAGCATAGATGGTAATGATGATGAGCCACACCATATAAATAGTGTTGTCTCACATCATAGCAAAAGCATTTATTCTCACCATACTGGTAGTAATGTTTATGTAAACCAAGCTGTTAGGGTGGCTTCTGTAAGGGACAGGTCTCCTTCTGTTCATTCCCATCATAGCTCTGTTTCTAGAAATGTCCCTCCCACCAACCCTGATGACAGAATGTTAGAGAGGGAACTCAATAAGTTGAGGGTGGAACAAACCAGACTGAAGCTTAAAAAGCAACAGCTGGATTTGGATAGACAGTCTTTTGAATTAGAGAAGGAAAGACAGAAGTTGGGTTTAGATACCCATGGTGGCAGCAGCAGTATTCCCCATAGTCATCCTGCAAAAGAGCATGATTCCAGGAATCTGCACAAGATAGTTCCCCCTTATAAGGAGGGGGATGACATTAACAAGTGGTTTGCTGCACTTGAGAGGGCCTGTGTTGTACAGGATGTCCCTCAAAGGCAGTGGGCTGCTATCCTATGGCTATCATTTAGTGGAAAAGGTAGGGATAGGCTCCTTACTGTGAAAGAAAATGATGCCAATAATTTTACAGTTCTTAAGAATGCACTCCTGGATGGTTATGGCTTAACCACTGAACAGTACAGGATAAAGTTCAGAGAGACCAAAAAGGAGTCTTCACAAGACTGGGTTGATTTCATTGACCATTCAGTGAAGGCCTCGGAGGGGTGGTTACATGGCAGTAAAGTTACTGATTATGAAAGCCTGTATAACACAATCCTGAGAGAGCATATACTTAATAATTGTGTGTCTGATTTGTTGCACCAGTACCTGGTAGACTCTGATCTGACCTCTCCCCAAGAATTGGGAAAGAAGGCAGACAAATGGGTCAGAACAAGGGTGAACAGAAAAGTTCATACAGGGGGTGACAAAGATGGCAATAAGAAGAAAGATGGTGAAAAATCTCAAGATAAGCATGGGGATAAGGGTAAAACCAAAGATCCCACTTCAAATCTTAAACACTCTTCAGAGGGTGGGGATAAAACAAATTCTTCCTCTTCTTCCCAACCTGCACACATTAAAAAGCCTTGCTGCTTTGTGTGTAAAAACAGAGGCCATAGGCCAGGGGATAAGTCCTGTCCAGGTAAACCCCCTGAGCCTACCACCACTAATACATCAAGCTCTAGTGCCCCTAGCAGTAGTGGTACTAGTGGTGGGACTGCTGGCAACAGTCAAGTTAAGGGTGTAGTTGGGTTCACTTTTGGGTCCATAGTAGAAACTGGGGTAGTCACTCCCAAGACAGTTTCTGTCACCCCTAGTGGCATTGGCCTTGCCACACTGGCTGCTTGTCCCCTTACAATGGATAAGTACAGGCAGACAGTTTCATTAAATGGTGTTGAGGCCTTGGCCTACAGGGACACAGGTGCCAGTTTCACTTTGGTGACTGAAAACCTAGTGCACCCTGATCAACACATCATTGGACAACAGTATAAGATTATTGATGTCCATAACTCCACTAAGTTTCTTCCCTTAGCTATAATTCAGTTTAGTTGGGGTGGAGTTACTGGCCCTAAGCAGGTGGTGGTATCACCTAGCTTACCTGTAGACTGTCTCTTAGGTAATGACCTAGAGGCCTCAGGTTGGGCTGATGTAGAGTTTTATGCCCATGCAGCCATGCTGGGCATCCCTGAGGAATTGTTCCCTCTCATTTCTACTGAAATGAAAAAGCAAAGGAGAGAAGGCCTGAAAACTCAGGAACCCTCTCCATCAACAGGTAAAAAGGGTATCACAGTATCCCCTAACCACCCTACCATTCAGGATACCATTCCTGTGGTGGGAGAAACCTCTCCTGGGGTGGCACCTGTTCCAAGGGAATCATCAGTTGGCAAAACTGTACTCCCTGAGGTGGAAGTACCTCTCTGTGGGATAACTAACATTGGTGAGAAAAAGAGCACCATTTTAGTTAACATGGAGCATCCCTCCAACCCTCCCAGAGAAACTTTAGTGCAGAAACTCTGCACTGCCTCACAACACTTAGGACAGCATCCCTGCCCTAGTGTGGAGCTGATAGGACAGCATCCCTGCCCTGCTCCAACCCAAGAGAAACAGCATCCCTGTTCTCTCTTCCAGCCATATGGACAAAGTTTTTGCCCAGCTATGGCTTTTCTGAGACAGCATCCCTGTCTGGCATTTCCATCACTACAAATAGGTTCAGTGGACAATTCCCACTGCTCTAAACTAAAACTTACTGATAGAAACTCTAAAAATACATCTTCACATTGTTGCTTAGCTAAAAAACTTCAAACAGGGTGGTTTACATCCCCACAGGGAAGTAACCATATAGTGGATGATAAAGGGAGTAACCAGTCTATTGCAGAGCTACTCTCTACTTATCACCACTTAGACAATAAAGTCTCAACTGGCCAAGGTTAGCCTTATTGTCCTTCGTTTGGGGGGGGGTTGTGTGAGAAGGTAGCCTCTTTCTAGCCTTGTTACCCCCACTTTCGGCCTGTTTGTGAGTGTATGTCAGGGTGTTTGTCACTGTTTTCACTGTCTCACTGAGATCCTGATAGCCAGGCCTCAGTGCTCATAGTGAAAACACTATGTTTTCAGTATGTTTGTTATGTGTCACTGGGATCCTGCTGGTCAGGACCCCAGTGCTCATAGGTTTGTGGCCTATATGTATGTGTCACTGGGACCCTGTCACACAGGGCCCCAGTGCTCATAGGTGTGCATGTATATGTTCCCTGTGTGGTGCCTAACTGTCTCACTGAGGCTCTGCTAACCAGAACCTCAGTGGTTATGCTCTCTCATTACTTTCAAATTGTCACTAACAGGCTAGTGACCAATTTTACCAATTTACATTGGCTTACTGGAACACCCTTATAATTCCCTAGTATATGGTACTGAGGTACCCAGGGTATTGGGGTTCCAGGAGATCCCTATGGGCTGCAGCATTTCTTTTGCCACCCATAGGGAGCTCTGACAATTCTTACACAGGCCTGCCACTGCAGCCTGAGGGAAATAACGTCCACGTTATTTCACAGCCATTTTACACTGCACTTAAGTAACTTATAAGTCACCTATATGTCTAACCTTTACCTGGTAAAGGTTAGGTGCAAAGTTACTTAGTGTGAGGGCACCCTGGCACTAGCCAAGGTGCCCACACATTGTTCAGAGCCAATTCCCTGAACTTTGTGAGTGCGGGGACACCATTACACGCGTGCACTACATATAGGTCACTACCTATATGTAGCTTCACAATGGTAACTCCGAATATGGCCATGTAACATGTCTATGATCATGGAATTGCCCCCTCTATGCCATCCTGGCATAGTTGGCACAATCCCATGATCCCAGTGGTCTGTAGCACAGACCTTGGTACTGCCAAACTGCCCTTCCTGGGGTTTCACTGCAGCTGCTGCTGCTGCCAACCCCTCAGACAGGCAGCTGCCCTCCTGGGGTCCAGCCAGGCCTGGCCCAGGATGGCAGAACAAAGAACTTCCTCTGAGAGAGGGTGTGACACCCTCTCCCTTTGGAAAATGGTGTGAAGGCAGGGGAGGAGTAGCCTCCCCCAGCCTCTGGAAATGCTTTCTTGGGCACAGATGTGCCCAATTCTGCATAAGCCAGTCTACACCGGTTCAGGGACCCCTTAGCCCCTGCTCTGGCGCGAAACTGGACAAAGGAAAGGGGAGTGACCACTCCCCTGACCTGCACCTCCCCTGGGAGGTGTCCAGAGCTCCTCCAGTGTGCTCCAGACCTCTGCCATCTTGGAAACAGAGGTGCTGCTGGCACACTGGACTGCTCTGAGTGGCCAGTGCCACCAGGTGACGTCAGAGACTCCTTGTGATAGGCTCCTTCAGGTGTTGCTAGCATATCCTCTCTCCTAGGTAGCCAAACCCTCTTTTCTGGCTATTTAGGGTCTCTGTCTCTGGGGAAACTTTAGATAACAAATGCATGAGCTCAGCCGAGTTCCTCTGCATCTCTCTCTTCACCTTCTGATAAGGAATCGACTGCTGACCGCGCTGGAAGCCTGCAAACCTGCAACATAGTAGCAAAGACGACTACTGCAACTCTGTAACGCTGATCCTGCCGCCTTCTCGACTGTTTTCCTGCTTGTGCATGCTGTGGGGGTAGCCTGCCTCCTCTCTGCACCAGAAGCTCCGAAGAAATCTCCCGTGGGTCGACGGAATCTTCCCCCTGCAACCGCAGGCACCAAAAAGCTGCATTACCGGTCCCTTGGGTCTCCTCTCAGCACGATGAGCGAGGTCCCTCGAATCCAGCGACTCTGTCCAAGTGACCCCCACAGTCCAGTGACTCTTCAGCCCAAGTTTGGTGGAGGTAAGTCCTTGCCTCACCTCGCTGGGCTGCATTGCTGGGAACCGCGACTTTGCAGCTACTCCGGCCCCTGTGCACTTCCGGCGGAAATCCTTTGTGCACAGCCAAGCCTGGGTCCACGGCACTCTAACCTGCATTGCACGACTTTCTAAGTTGGTCTCCGGCGACGTGGGACTCCTTTGTGCAACTTCGGCGAGCACCGTTTCACGCATCCTCGTAGTGCCTGTTTCTGGCACTTCTCCGGGTGCTACCTGCTTCAGTGAGGGCTCTTTGTCTTGCTCGACGTCCCCTCTCTCCTCAGGTCCAATTTGCGACCTCCTGGTCCCTCCTGGGCCCCGGCAGCGTCCAAAAACGCCAAACGCACGATTTGCGACTAGCAAGGCTTATTGGCGTCCTTCCGGCGGGAAAACACTTCTGCACGACTCTCCAAGGCGAGAGGGATCTGTCCACCAAAGGGGAAGTCTCTAGCCCTTTTCGTTCCTGCAGAAACCTCAGCTTCTTCTGTCCAGTCGAAGCTTCTTTGCACCCGCAGCTGGCATTTCCTGGGCATCTGCCCATCTCCGACTTGCTTGTGACTTTTGGACTTGGTCCCCTTGTTCCACAGGTACCCTAGATTGGAAATCCACAGTTGTTGCATTGCTGGTTTGTGTCTTTCCTGCATTATTCCTCTAACACGACTACTTTGTCCTTAGGGGAACTTTAGTGCACTTTGCACTCACTTTTCAGGGTCTTGGGGAGGGTTATTTTTCTAACTCTCACTATTTTCTAATAGTCCCAGCGACCCTCTATAAGGTCACATAGGTTTGGGGTCCATTCGTGGTTCGCATTCCACTTTTGGAGTATATGGTTTGTGTTGCCCCTATCCCTATGTTTCCCCTTTGCATCCTATTGTAACTATACATTGTTTGCACTGTTTTCTAAGACTATACTGCATATTTTTACTATTGTGTATATATATCTTGTGTATATTTCCTATCCTCTCACTGAGGGTACACTCTAAGATACTTTGGCATATTGTCATAAAAATAAAGTACCTTTATTTTTAGTATAACTGTGTATTGTGTTTTCTTATGATATTGTGCATATGACACTAAGTGGTACTGTAGTAGCTTCACACGTCTCCTAGTTCAGCCTAAGCTGCTCTGCTAAGCTACCATTATCTATCAGCCTAAGCTGCTAGACACCCTATACACTAATAAGGGATAACTGGGCCTGGTGCACGGTGCAAGTACCCCTTGGTACTCACTACAAGCCAGTCCAGCCTCCTACAACTCTACTCTATGACACTCCACACCACTCCACAAAACTCTGCAAAAACACCCTATCCTCTCTGCAACATTTGACTCCACTTCACTCCACTCTTCTCTACTCAACTAACTTCTAGCCATGCTGGAGTACAACATGGCTAAAACACATACATGACAACATTTTAGACGAAGTAAGGGGAGATATAAAAATAATAATTTGAAGAATGTATTTCTCCCACTGACTTTTATTGAAGCAGAAGCGATTTCAGGTGGGAGAGAGTCAAAATAAAGCAATTTTTTGCTTAAAAAATTGGAAGTATCCCGCCTAAATTGGTTCTATTGGCACATACAAAAAAAATTATCAAAACCAATAGCTGTTGCATAGGCGTGCCTTGTTGGCTTTGCCAATGCTTGCTGTGCTCGTGACCTGGATGCAGTGCCTCGGTGTTCAGGACAGACAGGCTTGGTGCCGTGAGGCCTTGGCCTTGATAGGTGATATATTGTACAGTGTTCTGCCTGCCCTTCTCTGGAGGCTGATGCCAGGCTCCCAAGCTTCTAGTGCCAAGACTCTGCTGCCAACTGCACTGCATACAGTCTATCCATTTAGTCCAAGGTATGCTCAAAAGAAAGTAGGCTGTGCTAGTGTTTCTCCCTGCTAAAGTGATGAGTTCAGTGCTTAATTAGCACCGGCTGTTTCCGGTGCTCAGCACTGGCACTTAATAGTGAACACCAGCACTTATGACAGTCCACCACATTGTGGGTCTGTCTGTCTAATTTAGAGATGAGCAGTACAAGTTGTTTATTAATTCAGTACACAATAAAAATGACTTACAGCCATTCTTTTAGCTTCAGAGGCCTATAATTGTCTGAATGTTCAAACTTGTAGGCATGTGAGGGTTATAGGTTGTGTTGGAACTTTTATTAGCAGCGCTGGCAGTACCTTCCTGCACAAAAACAATCCCCTGAGACTTGTTCCATACATAGAAAGAGGAAAAATGAGGAGAAATAAAGATATTTCTCCTCGTTACGTGCCACCTGGGGAGGCATAGGTTTTTGACGCTTTCGTAGGTCTACCACTTCTGGTAAATGTGGGAAGTAGTTGGAGAGGGAGTTGCAGAGGTCTCGGGAGTGTGGAGGGTCGGTGGCGCAGGATTTGGGTTTGGTGAGTTCTTTAATGATGGCAAAAAGTTCCTTGCTGTTGTGCGCGTTGTCGTCTATGCGTTCTTTGTAGAAGGATCGTTTGGTGGTCCGGATGAGGTGGTGATGTCTGCGTATGGCTAATTTGCTCACTGAAGGTTCTTGGCGCCAGGCTTTCTCAATGTTCCTGCATTCTTGTTTGGAAGATTGAAGTTCTGCAGTGAACCAGGTCTTGTTGGTGCGGGTGTTGTTGGGTTTTTTGAGTGGGGCGAAGGAGTCTGCACATGTTTCCAGCCATCGAGTGAGGTTGAGAGCGGTGGTGTTGGGGTCGTTGGTACCAGGAGGTGGAGCTTGTGCGAGGTTGGAGATCAGTTGTTCTTTGGAGATCTTGTTCCACTTGCGATAGGGGATCGAATGTTGTTGGAGGTGGGTGGTGGGCTTCAGGAAGGAAAAGTGGATGCAGTGGTGGTCAGTCCAGTGGAGTTCGGTGATGTGAGTGAAGGTGATGTGGTTGCTGGAGGAAAAAATGGCATCTAGCGTGTGACCGGCTGAGTGGGTGCGTGAGGTGACTAGTTGCTTGAGGCCGAGGTTAGCGAAGTTGTCCAGCAGGGTAGTGGAGTTGCAGTCGTTGGTGCTCTGAAGGTGAAAGTTTAGGTTACCGAGGAGTAGGTAGTTTGTGGAGGCGAGGGCGTGGGAGCTGATAACGTCGGCAATGGCGTCACAGAATAGGGGCGGGGTTCTGGTATTCTGTAAATGAGGGTGACTCTTAGGGTGGTGTTGGCGTTGATGTGTACCTGAAAGTGCAGGTGCTCTGCGGTGTCTAGGGTGTCGTTGGTGTTGGTGGAGATTTTGATGGAGTTTTTGTGTATTATGGCGACTCCACCTCCAGGTTTGTTGATACGGTCTCTACGGGTGATTTTATATCCTTCTGGGATGGCTATGGCGATGTCGGGTTCAGATGAGGAGTTCATCCATGTTTCAGTGAGGAAGGCAATGGCGGGAGAGTTTGTGGTGAGTAGGTCCCAAAGCTCGATGGCATGCTTGTGGACGGAGCAGGTGTTGAGGAAGATGCAGTTGAGGTGATTGGAGTGTTTGGTTTTGTTGTGGTGCTTGTTGGTGTGAGTGCAGGAGAATTGGCATGAGCGGCATGTGAAAGGTCCATGGGTGTGTCGGGGGTTGGCCTGTACGCAGGTGGTGTGCCGGCCGTGGTTGAGAGCATGGAGCTCTGTGGAGGAGTAGTGGCGCTTGGGGGTGCCTGAGGAGCGTGGACCAGGGGGGCAGGCCCTGGGCGTGGTCCAGGCGTGGACGGGCGCAGATGGGCTTGCCTCTGGCACGCCAGCGGCACACCTGCTGCGCGCATCCGCTGCGTGGCATCGCAGCGGGTGCCATTAAGAAGGGGAGGTGGGAGGGAGGAGAAGCTAGGAGGTGGGAGGGGTGGCCAATGGGGGCGTGAGGGGAGCGGGGCCGCAGGGGACGCAGCGGCAGGGACAAGGTAACCGGCAAGAGCCGGGTGAAAGAATAGGAAAAAACACAGTGGCAAAAATGAAGCGGGTGGAAAAACGGCACAAATACAGTCCACAACAGTGCTAGAAACGAAATACAAAGTACTAAAGACGAAAAACAAAATAAAGAGCAAGCTAGATACTCCTACCAGCAGCAGGGGCGGGGTCAGGGACATGAGGGCAGTCCGGTGGAGCTGCTCAGCATGCAGAGTCGTGCCTGGCATTAAGGTAGGTCAGGGGTCACTCTTCAAGCCTCGCAGCGGCCGCCATTAAGAAGGGGAGGTGGGAGGGAGAAGCAGCTGGGAGGCGGGAGGGGGTGGCAATGGGGGTGTGAGGGGGATGGGGCCGCAGGGGACACAGCCGCAGGGACGAGGAAACCGGCAAGAGCCGGATGAAAGAATAGGAAAAAACACAGCGGCAAAAATGAAGCGGGTGGAAAAACAGGAACAAATACAGCCCAACAACAGTGCTAGAAACGAAATACAAAGTAATAAAAACGAAAAACAAAATGCAGAGCAAGCTAGATACTCCTACCAGCAGCAGAGGTGGGGTCAGGGACATGAGGGCAGTCCGGTGGAGCTGCTCAGCATGCAGTGTCGTGCCTGGCCTTAAGGTAGGTCAGGGGTAGACTAGGTGATGCCATTTCCACACATTGTCATTTGTGTCTACTCCACTCCACTCCACTCTACAACACAACTCTCCACTCCACTACACTCCACTTCACCATATCATACCACACTTCACTCCACTCCACCTTAAGCTACTTCATGCCACTCCCCTCTAGGCCACTCTACTCTACCCTATGATACTCCACTCTATGCTACTGTACACCACTCCAATCTATGGCACTTCACTGTACAACACTCCACTCTTTGACACTCCTCCAAACTCTATGCGTCTCTACAACACTCCATGCTACTTTACTGCACTCTACGTCACTCCACACTATGCCACACCACTCTACTTTAACTACGCCACTCCACCCTACACCACTCCACACTAGGGCACTCCACTCTACAGCACTTCACTCCACTCCACTCTATGCCCTTCCACTCTATGACACTTTACTTTACTCCACTCTACCACACTCTACCCCTCTCCACTCTATGACACTCTACTCCATTCTACTCCACTCTATGACACTCTACTACATTCCACTCTAAGAAAGTCTACTCCACTCTACACCATTCTGTGCCACTCCCCTCTATATCACTTCACTCTATATCACTTCACTCCACTCAATGCTACTCCACTCTATGACTCTACTCCACCCTACGCCACTCCACAACACTATACTCTACAACACTTCACTCTGTGACACCACAACACCCCACTCTATGACACATTACTTCACTCCGTGACCCTCTACTCTACACAACTCCACTCTATCCCCCTCCACTCTACTCCACTCCATCATGCTCCACTCCACACAATGAAACTCCAGTCCATGACATTCCACAATACTCTACCCCACTTTTTGCCACTCTATTCCACTCTTCGCCACTCCAATCTATGATACTCCACTCCACACCACTCTCCTCTTTGGTACTAACTTTTAGCCATGCTGGTGTACAACATGGCTAAAACAGATTGGCAAAGCCAATAACTCTTGCATAGGCGAGGCCTATTGGCTTTGCTTTATTTTACACATCGCAAGTGACGTACATCTAGATCTAGCTAAATACAATTTGTGGCTAATGGGAAAGATTTGTTGCCCAAAACCTTAGATAATAACTGGTTTGCTTTTACACCAGAGGATATAGGCCCTCAAGATTTGACCGCCGGGCGGCCGCCAATGCGGGCGCACTCCCGTCGTGGTCATTATGAGATCCCCGCTGGGCCAGCGGGCGGAAACCTGGATCTCGGCCGCAACACAGGAGCCGGCTCCAAATGGAGCCAGCGGTGTTGCTGCCGTGCGACGGGTGCAGTTGCACCCGTCGCGCTTTTCACTGTCTGCATAGCAGACAGTGAAAAGCTGCATGGGGCCCTGTCAGGCGGCCCCAGCACTGCCCATGCCAGTGGCATGGCAGTGCAGGGGCCCCCAGGGGCCCCACGACTCCCCATACCGCCAGCCTTTTCCTGGCGGTTCAAACCGCCAGGAAAAGGCTGGCAGTCAGGGACTCGTAATCCCCTGGGCAGCGCTGCAAGTGTGGGTGTGCGGTGTGACCGCAGCGGAAATACCCAAGATTGCACCGCCAGCCTATTGGCGGTGCAATCGCCAAAACAGCCCTGGTGGTCTTTGACCGCCAGGGTTGTAATGACCCCCATAATCTATTTCTCTTAATACACCCTCATCCTGTGGGAATGCTGCTTTCATGAAAAGTAAAGGTTATTAAACAAACTGTTATGCTTCCATGTGTAGAAGAAAAGTCCTAAAAACATTTGTCCCGCATTCCCTGTAAAACCTTAGTTCCTGTGTCCCCATCTAGTTCAGCTGCAATAGATACTGTGGAAGTTAATAACTCAATGCTGAATTTTTGTGAAAAGAGCTTTCAAATATTAAAATATATTACTGAGACAATTTCACTCTCAATGACAATTGAAGTGATGAACCAGGAGTGGGGGTCACTGAAGAGAATTATAGTGAAGTTATAGGAAATGTATTAATTGATTCTGAGAACTATATTAAACCTTAATGCTGATATTATTGTCCTATGGTGAGAAGTAGCAATGGAAAATAGTTTCTTGGGGGATAGCTTAGATATGATTTCAGGGTCATCTTTGCCCCTAGAGGTAATTTATAAGATGTACCACTGTAATGAAATGTTACCCTGTAGAACTAAAGAAAGGGTACATAATATGTTTCATGTTGCCCATTTAGAGTATTTAGACTATCATCTAAAAGGCCTACGCAGAGCAAACTGAACTGGAAATCCTCTGATTTAATAAAGAAACATGATTTCAAATGACTTTTAAAAAAGAGGACTTTTGGAAATAATGAGAGTAAACAGGGTACCACACGATTATTTAGAGATAGGCCTTCAAAAGATCAGCATTCAGGATTTAGCGTAAAAGGCCTAAATGGGGACTCATAAAAGGCTAAGGAAAAAGGTAACTTTAGAGCAAGAAAGTAAAACTTCATGTGTGTCCGGCGACAGGAAACAAGGTGAAAACAGAGCTCTTGGCACTCACTTTAATCAATACTTTTTAAATTGAGAGCATTGGAAACTCAGAAGAGAAATAACTACATATAGCAGATAGAAATAGCAAAAGAAGTAAATTGACTAGAATCTGGTAAGTAGGGCAAATAATTTCTTCGATTGAACTATGTTATGAAGACACAGGATACATAAAAATGTATGGGAGGTTATCTGGGATAGGGGTGGTGTTTGTTATTATCAATAGATTTAAAATTCACCCCCACCGAAAGATAAATCCTCTGATGTCTATTCAGTCACTTTTGTAAAAAAATGTCCTTATGGAAAATGTATGCAAATTGACTGGCATTTTGCTATTTTATTGGATATTACTCAAGCATCTAAAAAGAAGAGTTTATCTAAGGCTTTAATGAATAAAGATGGGTGTATCATTTTAACAGATTAGGGCCACTTTGAGATAACTTTGGAAATGTTAAATGTGCATGGCTATGAACTTGAGAACATAAATATGTGGTAAGGGTGAACATAAATAATACAGAGAAATGTGATTCAAATCAAGGTGCAAAAGTGTGTTTTCCTTTAGTAACAATTTTGAGCTTCTATCAAAAGATACCAATCAATTTACAAGGGATTATCTCTGATGTTCTGGTTCCTAGCATGGTGTACTATTTGGAAATGGTATGCTTTTTTTCATGAAATATATGTGACTTCCACAGGTGGCAAATCTATACCATACTTCTTGTACAAGAACCTTGGCTATTAGACTTTGCCACAGTTTATAGTTTTGAAATCTACAATTTTCCAATTACTTCCACTTAATGGGACATTCCTCTGTTGTCTTTCTGTATTTGTTAATAATCACGAAAAAACTAAAAACACAATGCTCCCACTTTGCTTAAAGTTTGCACCAACAGCACAATAAGCTGATGAATGCAAGAAAAATAAGAATACAGAAAAAATGATCTTTTACAATGTTTACTTAAAACCACGCAGGAAAGGAGGGGCACTGATTATTTACTATCTGGTTGGGGAAATTATAGAAGAAAATTGTAAAATCTAAAGGAGAAAATGGCATATGTACCAAATTTAATAGACAGAGACTTTAACAATTAACAGAGTTTCTGATTTATGATATACAAAGATCACAGTGTGGAGAATCAGGGGAAACCCAATGCACGCACACTTAAAATATATATTGCGCACGCTTTCTCCAAGGCTACAGTCAGATAGGGTTGCCGACAAACGTGGTATGCTGTGTCTCCAACATTCACAGAAAACACACACTCATACGTGGGGACCATTTCTCAGAATGTCAACTGTTTTATTATAAAAACACCCCTTTGTCCCAGACACATTAGAGGAGATTCCAGCCAGATGACCACGACTGTATGCTGATTGCTTCGCTGCAGCTACTTGTCTAGATGGCCAGACCCCTGATCCACATGGGGACGGTGTCTCTCTAGACCACAGGCTTCTTCCTCCAGGTATGAGGGATGGTGTACCCCTAGGGGGAAAACGGAAGGGCGGATTAGGCTTATTGCGCTGTGCTCAGACATAGTGTAGGTAGGAGAAATATATACATCACTCCTAGTGACAATATGGTAGGACTATTCTTGTGTTTTACTCTATTAGTCACCTGTTTGTTTTTATTGTGTTTTATCATCCTAGTAATTGCAATACATACCTTTTTATCTAAGATGCAGTTACTTCAATAAAACCTTATTGAACTATGTTCTGCCTTTGTTGTCTTTGTCTGTATGAGACTTTTGGTAACTGAGAGAAAGGGATGGGATCTGATCGACCACGATTCCCCTAAGTAGTCCTCTTGTCATGCGCCCAGTTGCCACAATCATCTCAGCCAGTGATGAGGCGGTGCTAGTTAGCCAGAGAACCAGGATTAGGTCGACAGGTGTCATGTGGTGTGGAATTCTACTTAATAGCCACAATTCATGTGATCCTGTCTCCCAAATCCAGTAGCCTCATTAGCATAATGAGAATCTATGCAACACCAGCAGGGTCCAACAAACTGAGTGCCTCCCATTCTGTTGGGCGAACCTTCTTACCCATCAGCAACATCTGTTTGATATAACCTATCAGTGATAATTCAAAGGTACCCCTCAAAAGAAACAGTAGCTCCATTCTTTTTTTGTGATGGAATGCCATTTCGATGCCCATAGACAAGTATTTAGGCCGTTTTTTTATGGTATGCTGGATACCTAGACCAAATCTTTCCAACCAATGTTGCTGAACATTCTTCTCAAAATGTCCACATTTGACCAAGGACCAAAGCAACCTTGAGTCTCTTTAGGCTCATGCAAAATTAATGCTTCCCACACTTTGGATATATTTTTTTCGTATTGATAACTAGCATCTTACACTTCTGCACACATTTTTATACCTAGCTAAAATAAACGGATCATTAGTTTTCAAAAATTGTTCAATATCTTTCTTATTTGCTTGAAAGCTATATATCGATCAACCATTCCATTCAACTTACTCCATAACAATTTTTTTTTTGGCACATTGTTGTTCTGTTAAACAGTGTTGTTTTTAGTTGTCTATAAGAGAGCTTTAGTGGTCAAATATTCACATTGCGTGGTCCCCAGGTGAATATAATTAATTACAGGTCTAATACCAACAGAAAATGTAAGCCTTTGGCTTACCAGATCCTAGCCTAGGTTTTCCTTATTACGATATCTACAGATATGGAGAGGTGATTACTTTCTTTGCAAATGAATACTTCCATTGAGGAACATTTGATAAAGGTTCAAGAGTCAATCATAAAGCAATCAATTAGGACATCTTTTTTCCCCCTATGTATGTTCTCTTGATATCGTTCTTGAAATGACCATTCATTCTGACCAGTCTTAACAGCAACAGTCATTCTATTAAAGTGAAATAAATGTCCTATGAAGAACGTAATGCTTTCCTAAGGGAAAGTACAAGGAGATAAAGAAAATAAAACAGCAACGCAAATATTGCTATTGCTAGAAAAATAAAGCAATGCTGAATAAAATGTAACAGGGTTAAAGTGCACAGCGACAGGCCTTGTTAGCATAAAACAACGTGTCTAAAACATGGCTAAAATAGCTATACAACACTGGTATAGATATGTCATTACCAGAGACATGAAAAGTAAAGTGCCTAAGGAACTTTTGAACCTACATAAGTCTGCAACATGGTTGATTTATAAGCGGGAAAAGAAGTAGAATTGCTGTGAGGAAGTCATGGATTTGGTGGGGGTTAATCCATCTCTTCCGGTCCACTGTGCACAGGCACTGGAAGACAGGGCTAAACCTGACCCTTTGCTAGAGGTTGTACTCCTCAGATGGATCTTCAAACCTCCGCCCTACACCCCAGAGTTAAGCCCCATACCTTCAACCACTCATTCTCACCCTATTAACATGCTTACTATACAACCAGCTGCAGAAGAAATGTTCTAGGGACTAATTATGGAGATTTGTTAGAGGCTGATGTTTGCTCTATTACTGATGAAAGATGCCTCACTACCTTGCTAGGAAATGCCACAGAATTTGCTAGCACTGCTCATGGGGAAATGGAAACTGGCTGACAAAGTGCTATGATAAACAGATAACAATTACCCCTGAAGCTATGAAGGAGCTGCAGTGGCAACAAAGGTTCAATTATTACCCCGTTTCTAGCTCTATCACTGAAACAATGGGTTAATATTGGAGATGCAAGGTTTTGTTAATCTATGCCATGACAAAACTAAGTATTATGATCATTTATTGCACGATTGCGCAGCTGCAACACACAGCCAGCACGCAACAAGCCCTTCTTGAGAAGCGAAAACAACAGATGTTCAGAAATATTCCAATAGTTGTTGTCTGGTCAACTACAGACATCACAACTACTTGATAAACACTCACTGGATTATTGTGAGAGCTTTTGTTACTAGATAAAAACAATCTAGGTACGTAGTGCTCATACTAATTATACATTCTCCGGTGGCCACAACATCTCCATGCCTCTGTTGCATCCTCAGCGGGACCCATCGGAACACTGTCTCACCCCCACTGAAGTAGAAACATGGGACTGCACTGAAATATTATTGGTCCTGGTAAAGCAATGGGGTTATTAAGGGAATGGAGGGCCAACTTTGCGGCTCAACAGACATGAGGGCCATTACATACAGTGTATCCAGCCCTTTTGCTGCCCTTGCATGAGGTGTCCTCTGTGGACAGCGAACACTCAGCCTATGTCCCTATTCCTTGGTCACATGCCAGTTTGTTTCGTTATTCTTCACTAAGGACTTTCCTAAGTTTTATGAAGAACCCCACCAATGGTATACTGAATTGCACCATTTCACTGCAATGGGAGGGATGCTCTCAAAAGAATTAAAAAGAATTGGATATATTGTTTAATATAATATAATATTACCCAAAGATCTTTATAAGACTATAAAAAGAGGTTACCTGGCCACCAAAAGAGTCACAGGGGGTAAAGACAATGAGCCAGGGCCAGAGGTGAAAGGTAAGGTAAAAGAGGTTGTAAAATATTTATAAAATTAGGTTCCAGAGGATAGGGTGGATTGGTCAAACATAATAAACACTACTCAAACTAAATACGAGATAGCGTTTGCTTATTGTGAATGCCTATTACAGATATACCAACAAAATAGTGGTATGCAGAATCTGCTGGGCGAGGATCTGTCTTCCTTGGGTCATTACTTTTCTGCACGGTCTCTGCCCTAAAATTAGAACACATCTGCAAACATCTTTTGTTTGCTGGCAAAAACAACTGTTAGAAAAAAACATTATCTGGACATAATATTGTGATGATTATCAAGATGGATTATTAGCAGAACAAGAAGGTAAACTAAAAAAAGACAAGCAGCAACTGATGGTGGCGCACACAGAATACTTCCAAGGGTGTGGCACCAGAAATCCAGCAGGAAATGCAACTAGCGGAGCATCTGGTAGAACAATAGTTTGAGGTACAGCCAGGGGAGGACGGATGGGGCCTGGTGGCGGGCAAGGAAATAACTGCCACTGCTGTAACAAGCCTGGTCATTGGCGCAATGCATGCCCTTTGTTACAAAATACGAACAGTGAACGGGGGCCAAAACAATCCGCGCCTGTGATTTTCCCAGCGCTTTTGACTCATATGTACCACCTTCTCCGCCCCTTCCACAAGTCGAGTCTCCCTTTCCTTCCCAGCCACCAGCACATCAGCTGTAGTACACCAAACGAATCAGTGGTCTTCAAACCCTAAAGCAACTAATGGTTATTACCCCCAGTATCCACCTCCATACAAAACATTTTTGGGCTGTCTGAAAGGTAATTACTGCCTCCTATCCCCTGCAGTTCAAATAGACCAGAAGGGCCCTTAGATAACTGGCAAGATACTGGGTCAAGAAATGTCTTTACTGGTTTGTACTGGACCTACAACATCTATGTTAAAGGCATCTGAAATACACAATGCCCCCCTTTCGGGAACTACCATATCGGCAGTCAGGCTAATGGGTGAATTAGTAACAGAACCTTTGGCCAAACCTCTTAAGATAGCAATTTATCCTCTGACTGAACAGCATTGGTTTTTTTAAGTTATACCTGCCCTGTAAATGTATTAGGCAGAAAATAAGGGCATATTATTACAGACATTTCAAGCAAGTGCCATGTCTTCAGTTCCTAATGATTTACAAAGCAGTGTCCCATCACATATTTTGACTCAACACCCCAATGATATCACGCAAGTCCCCAACATCCCTCCGGTTCAGATAAAGGTCCATCCCGGTAAAAAACTAATAAAAATACTGCAATACAAAATATCAAGGGAAGGCAAACTAGGTATTCTACCAGGTATCAGCGATATTTTGCCGCAGGGGATATTAAAGGAAATATATGATAGCCCCTGCAATACCGCAATTCTTCCTGTAAAAAAGGCCTCCAAGAACCCTGGTGGGGACCCCATCTCTTGTTTTGTTCAAGATTTAAGAGCATCAAACAAGATTGTAGTTCCTACATTCCCTGTTGTACTGAATATGCCCATTATATTGAGAAACATCCCTGTCACTGTTCTTGATTTGAGTTCTGCCTTTTTCACTATAACGTTGCACTCTGATAGCCAAAATATGTTTTCCTTCCAATTTCACAATAAAAGGTACAAGTGTAGTAATTTGGGCCAAAGGTATATGGAAAATCCCTCTGTTTTAAGTCAAACATTACAGGGACATTTAGATTCTCTCGCATTACCAGGAGGCTCTACCTTAATTCACTAAATAGGCAATGTATTCTTAGCACCCCCCCCCACTAGGGAAGCATGTAGGACTGACACTACAGCCCTCCTCTGTTATCTCACAGAGAAGGGCTATGAGGTTCCCCAAAGAAGTTACAATACAGTTCTCCTACCTTGACTTAGTTGGGCCATACATTATCTGAAGAGAAAAACAACTGGTGGCAGGTCGAGTATCTGCTATTATGAAAGGACGTCAGAGCTTTCCTTGGACCGGCAGGCTATTGTCATCAATGGGTTCCCAACTTTCCTATCAAAGGCTTGACTACACGAATGTGATTGACTCTGTTTCTTGGCCTCTAGAGTGTGAATGTGCCTTTATCACCTTGAAAACAGAACTGTGTTGTGCACCTGCTTTGGATTTAACTTATTCTGCCATGTTTAACGCAGAAATATGGTTCTCATTATCGCCCGGTTGCACATTACTCCACAACACTAAAACCAGTAGCTGCTGGGCCGCCTCTGTGTCTTCGATCAGTGATTTCAGCAACTGTTGAACAATCAAAGAACACCGTGTTGGCACATGATTTAGCCTTGCATGCTCCACATGCAGTAGAGGTTTTCTTCACGATTACTAAAACACAGCTCGCCTTTCAAAGTACGAATTGATGTTGCTGACACCACCTATATGGATCAAGCGATGTACCACTCCAGCCACACTAAAGCCCACTGTTGCTGAACTATTGAATGTTGATGTTTTCCATGATTGTTTGCTAGGTATTGATCATCAAAGAAAATTAAAGCCTGATTTGCGAGGCACACCATTGCCCAATGCAGATGGAGACCTCTCTGTGGATGGCTCCTGCTTAAGGGATCTTTGGGGCACTTTGCAAGCCTCTTATGCCACTTGCATCGCACAACACCTTATAGAAGGTCAATGACTCGTAGGTGTAGGAAGTGCCCAGGCAACTGAATTGATAGCCCTGACAAGAGCTTGCTGCATTGCCTACACGATGAAGGTTAACATTTACACTGCTATCCAATACGCATTTGGGATTGCCTACAATTTTGGCCAGCTCTAAGCCATCAGGAACTTCCTCACTTCAGCTGGCCAATAAATACAATGTGGTCTACTACTATGTATACTTCTGAAGGTTCTGTTATTGACATTTAAAGTAGCAATAATAAAATGTGCAACACACACTGCTAGGAAGGATAACATCTCCAAACTGTATTTCATCACAATCAGACACAGCCCCACTGATGTTTATTTTGACCCACAAATGAGTTCACAAGATCAATTTCAGTTATGGTCCCAAGGTGGGTTTGCGCAAAGGATCAGTTATGGGTAGGTGCAAATGGAAACCTCGATCAATGACACAATTATCCCATGGGCCCTCCCGTGTGCGGAGGGGTGGAATGATAAGATTGTTGTTTCAATGTTGGTATCATCCAAAATTTCATAAGGAAGCTGAAAACCTGTGTAAAAGCTGTACAGTGTGTGCACAATATAATGTTGGTAAAAGTACGCTAGCTGAATCCAGACATTTTTCCACACCCCCAAGGATGATTTGAGAGTTTACAAATGGATTTGCTAAACAGGCAGATAATGAACAAATACAGGTATGTTTTGGTCATTATCTGCCCATTTAGCAAATGGACTGAGGCCAATCCAACAAACAGCTGTGATGCACCAATGGTGGCCAAATTCCTCTTGAAAGACCTAATGCCAAGCTTTGATGTCTGAAACAATTAAGCTCAGACAACGGGCTGGCTTTTGTCTCCCAGGTGATAAAAGTAACATGGAAAGGATTGAGAATAATGTTGAAACTTGACTATGCCTATCACCCACCAGCAGCTGACTCAGCAGAACGGAACAAATGGGGTGCTAAAAAACAAAATAGGGAAAATATGTGCATACAGTGAAGTGTCCAAGATAGATGCAGTACCATTGACACTAATGGCAATGGAAACATCCCTGACGACCAAACAAAATTAAGTCCCAGTGACATTCTATGGGGCTGGCCTATGAACATACCAGGTCTACCACTCCACTTGCAATAACTGATGACTTGGTACTGTCATATTGCAAACAGTTAACAAAGACATTGTGTTACGAGTTCTTCCAGAACCATCGATAACTGACAGACACTGTTTACAACCCAGCAATCGGGTGTATGTAAAGGTCAAAACCATACATCACTACCTACAACCTTGGTGGAAGGGGCCCTACCAGATTTTAGTGACAATAAAAACAGCTGTGAAGTGTGCAGGTTTGACCTCTTGGACCCATGGCTCCAAGAAAGTAGCACTGCCGGAGTCATCATCACAGCAGATTGATTGCACTAGACAAGAAATGCCTGCCCTTTAATGGCAACAACAGGCTACAACCTAAGGACTGGGAAGCCTCTTTATCCGCAACCATCGGTCCAGAAATACAGTGGCAATGGGCCATGACATACAAGTGACCTCTCCAGGCTTAATGGCTGATACTGTGAAAACAAATGTTTTAAAATGGCCTTAGATCCTAGCTGTCTTCTGCACCTTGGTGCCAGCAATAATAGTTTTGCTCATCGTCTTTAGGGAACACATAAGGATTCCAGAGACTGAAGGAAAGCAAGGAACTTTCAACAATTCAGCTTTAAAGACCACATAATCTCCTAATGCTAATCTGGCTGAGTCTTGGTCTAAATTAAAGCTCATATATGAAGACAATTATTGTCAATTTGATGGCAAGATATGTTTCGGTACTAGATGTTTCAGAGTGTTATGTTTGCACGCACCTACCAAGTAGTACTCAGGATGAGATGACGTTTAGTGTAGTACCACTGACTAAAGCTATAGAATGTCCCTTCTAATATAAAATGTTGTATAAAACCGTGTTAATCACTCCTTTATGAAGAATCTGGTACCGGGTAAGAGATCAGAAAAAGTAAAACTGTTTACTTGTACCTTTCATAATATAAAAACAGAAGAAGTACAGCTCATTGCTTACTATGATAGGAATATCAGGGTTGCTTTGGAAATAACACCTTAAAAATAAGTAATGGAAAGCCAATACTGCTGTATTTAAGAATAGAGCAAGTAATGGCACCCTTATGTGTCCGGAATGCATCAATCATCAGATTGTCAATGAAGGGAAGCAACAACTGCATCATAAATCATCTGTTTCTGGGCAACAGCGCCTGCTATGAGTATATTGATTTGCCACCTCCTAGCACGGAATATGGGTGAGCAGTAATGGCTTCCCCTATGGTAATAGGGCACAAGGGACTATTTTTCATTTGCAGACAACGGGCCTATTTTTATTTACCACAGGGATAGTATGGCAGCTGTTATCTGTCCTTTGACATCTGCTCCGAATATTTCATGTGAAGCAATTGTGAGTCACAAGAATAGGCTTTAAAAGAGTAGCTACCTAGATTAATGAGGTGCTAATTCACCTTTGGGAATTGCTCATAATATCTATCAGATAATTGAGTTAGCAAAATTAATAGAAGACCTATCAGAAAAGACTGTTGTGGCATTGGGAAACATTACAGATGATATGGTGGCAATACGATGTGTTGTCATTCGAAACAGAATAGCCCTAGATATCATCCTAGCCAAAGAAGGCGGGGTCTGTCAAGTAATAAATCAGAAATGTTGTATGTACATTCCCGACAATAGTGGAAATATTTGGCATGCCATAGATAGTATGTATGATACAGCAAGAGAAGCACACAGCATCCAGGAAGGAGGGCTGTTGAATTCCTTAGCTTCCTGACTTTGTGGATATTGAAAGCAGTACCAGTGGGCCTGATTGTTCTGGCTCTCATTTGTTTAGTGGTGGCTGTGGTCCCCAAAGCTTCTCTGCTATTGCTGCCCACCTGTGTCGCCCAAGACAACCTATAGGTCAATATGTAGAAATGAATGTTATCCACCAGTCCTCAAGGCCTGGGACACAAGGCCCAGCAGTAGGAGAAATGAGGTTGATGATAATAAATAAAGAAGAAAAAGGAATTACGGCAATAGAAATTGAATAAATTAAACTACTGAGTGTCAGAGAAGGGAATGTGGAATCCAGTTTATTTCAGGTTCTATTTTGTGACACTCAATAGAGAAGCCTGCAGAATGTGTTAAGGTTTCTGATCTGTGTTTAAACCTCTGATCATTCAGTTGCACATCAAATGGTGGAATTAATACACCACACTTGTTTACAGTACTTATTACACCACACTTGTTTATGAACTTCTGTACTTTTTGTTGTAACAGTAAAGTCTTGAGAAATGACCAAGTCACAAGTATACACAACAAGCTGTTTGCTTTAATTAAAAACACATATATAGGTATTCACTGTATACTTATTAATGATTGGATAAATGTTTGGACAGTACCTACCCCAGGGAATGTCCCATTGGCTGTGTATTATATGTGCAACATTTGCATATTCTATACAACCCCCACACAACTTGTGTAATTTGTGCAAGTCGATTTAGTACTGCACTCTTCGCAGCGGTGGAATAATCACATACATTAGACTCTCACTGCCTTGTCTCTTTTATTAATGTTAGATGTCAACACTATTGAGCAATACCAATCTTTTGTTAATTTTTATTAATCTTATTTATGATGTGATTCTGGTAAGCAAAATCTCTCACCACAGCTTGGCTGGTATTATTCTTTCCTTTAGGACTGTGCTGCAGGCCCTGATGAAATCTCTAATGCTTTAATCAAGCAAGATCCTGATAGGTAGGGTTTGATCTATCTGCCAATCTTTCATTATGTAGCAATTGTTGGCAGACTCTGGAATACTCAGAAAGGGTCCGTAATTATCCCACTATTTAAGAGGAGTTGCCAGACCATCTCAAGTTCTTATAGATTAAGATCTTTGTTGGTTGTTCCCTCCAAATATTTTTGTAAATTGTCACCACAGCTATTAGAAGAAGAAGTAACAATTTTAAACTGGATCCATTTGGAACAATTGTGTCTGTCCCCCTAGCCTGAACACAAACCAGCACATATTTGTAATATGATATGCCACCCAAACATGTTATAAACCAGCAATTTGTATGCTTGCTTTGTTGACCTTTGGGCAGTATTTGATACACTGGACAGTAGGTGCATGTGGGCCAAATTACCACACTGAGCACTAGGCATATTTTAATAGAACTAATTAAATTTTTTAATTTTGAAAATTGGGCACTGGTCCCACTAGAAAATGAAGAGAGATTGGCAGATCAAATCCCAATTATTTATGCCCTCCAGCAGGGATACGCTCAATCTCTTTTGTTATTTGCCCTATTCTTAGCTCACTTAAGAGTTCAGTTGTCCGTTGCTCATACCTTTTCTACCAATATTAATCATAAGCATGTAATCTAACTACTTAAAGCTGATGACTCTGTTGTTTTAAATCAACTTGCAAATGTTTACAAAAGCAACTGGCTGTCTTGCATATAAGGTAAAGAAAAAGACCTAACCATAAATGTGAGGAAGATCAGAGGATAGTATTCGGAGAAATACATTTGGCATTTGGGTAATAAAAATTCAGAGACTGTAAAACAATATAGACACCTATTTAATATTATATGGAGTTAGAGAGCTCCCCTAATGATAGTTACAACTAATGTTCTGTCTTCAATGAAGGGGCTTCTATGTTTGAAGGTCATTCAGTAATCCCCTTTGTTAGGGTGGTGTACAATAATGCTACTTTTGACATGTGTTGGGGTGGGATAGATATTTTTATTGCAATGAACAAACTTTGATGCAGAACGACATAGTTCTGTTGGCAATACAATATGCATTTTATCACAATACTGCCGGGAGGTCAGTTAACCCAGTGGAGAGGAAGCTGACCTCAAAGTACTGCTTGAAGGCAGCTCCTTTTATACTCAAAACTACAATGAATTCATGCACGTTATCTTAAAAAAGTAATATACAAGTCACAGAATAAGACAAGTTGCTGATATAATTCCATGTAACCACCACACTACCTGCATCCCTGAACTCGTGTCCTCCCCTCTCAGTTCCTCTTATCTTGTGGCCCTGACGGGACTTTGAAACTAACCATGCATGTAAGTGTTCTGGTGCTGTTCTCAGGATTTCTTATCTGACTTCCTACACTGCTGACTAAAACCACCTTTGGCTGCATATTTTCCAAACAGCATCTCTGGTAACAGTAGGAGTGGAGGTACGTGCTTGTGTGCTGTGACCGTAAATTCTTCAAGGCTTTGTTAATCATGTTTTCCTGTTTAGCTAAACTTGCTGAGCTTGTGTCCTGCTTTCCTGTGAATTCAAACCTACTCTGTGTCAATGTGAAACTTAGTCTTGAACTGTTCTTTAATTATGTACAACGCTTTCTGTTGGTGTCTGTGGTGGTGAGATTTCTGACATTTTATATGTTCCTTAACATTCCCCCCTCTAGTTGATATTTCAATTATGTCCTCTGAGCCTGAATCTACACTTAGTATCAGCTGATATATGTTCCTCATGGCATCTGTTACCTGGACTACTGATTTTGCTGTGAACATCCCTCCTACCTAACTCTTTTACAGCATGCTATCACTAATTGAAAAACACAATACATCAAAAGCTGTACCACAATAATTGGCAACAAGGCCTTAAACAGTCTCGACATCCAGGATGGTAGGCAATCAAACTAACCCTTAAAAAATTCCACTGATACACCTCCTTCATCCACCATTTTGTATGGCCTCCGTCAATGTTCCATTGTCTGCATCCTATCTTAGCACGCACACACACCCTCCATTGCGGTCATCAAGTCCAGCACATACCTGTGCTGCATTAGCATTACTCTCATGGCTCTCAGTTCCTCTTTGATAGCACTGAACACATCCTCGGTGGCACTGATCACCTACATCAGTTTCGATCTAGTTATTTGCAACGATCGGGCAGTTGCCTTGGCATAATTGAACAGGCTGTGCTCCTAGGGGACATTTCCCCAGGTCATAGTATCATAATATTCTTTTTCTCCGATGATGGTGAAGCAGGGTGGTTGGGCGGCTAATTGGATGGTCATGTAACTTGGAAATGTCCACTCCTGGAATCACCAGGGAGGGGGAATGCAAGCTGACCAAGATGCAGAGGCCACTCCAATCTGGAGGAAGTTGTGTGTGTTTCGACTCACCGTACTGCTGGTAGTAGTCCATCAGGCTTGTGGTGCTACTCTGCATGTCAGTGTTGTATATTGTGGTATTGCAGTTGGTATTTTTCTCTGAAGCATAAAGAAACAGATATTAATCTCATGACTGACTGTGGGCTTACTGCACCTTCCACCCAAGTGTATTGTACAATGTTCTTCTCCTATGCACGCGCACACTTTCCTATTGCGTCCTGACTAATATCAGTGCCATCCCATAGAGATATGACCCTACTGGTAAACTTCATATTGTGATGACACTGAGCATGGGCGTAGACTGATCCAATCATTTTGAGTCCTGGACTATGTGCACAGTCCTGGGGAAAGGTGTTTACTAAATAATTGCTGCACCCGCTGGATGGGTGCGCCATCCCAATTTTTGGTTTTGTGATGACCTATTTCCTTCATTCATCCTATTCCTTCCTCAATGTCCTGCCTATCTGTGAGGATAAATAATGTTTCTACCAGGGAGTCATACTTTGTGGTGTTAATCCTAAAATGTGTTACTTGGACATATGTTGGCTGCATTCGGGCCTTAATACTACAAAGCTAAAGTGTAAGAGGCATATGGCTGTTCCCTGAGTACTTTTCTAGTTGAGTGTAATCTCCCTGACCCTGCGGCGTGGGGTATCAGTGAGCATGTAAAGCATGATTCATTGGCGCTTTCCAGCATGAATACTATGAGATACATTGCTATGTGTAGCTATTCCTCTCGCAGGCGTGTGACATTATGAAATAATCTTAGGCATGAGTAATTGTAAAAGTGCAAGATAAGCAGCAACATAAAAAAGACAAAAAAGGTAAAAATACATAAGTGTCCATTTGTAGAGTCATGAAAGTGTCTCACTCGTGTGTTGGAGGAAGGGGTTTTTACAGTTGATCCTCTGATCCCTCTCTTTTTCCTTTTCTGTCTGTATAGGTGTCTGATGCAAGGCCGGGTCCAGTCAAACATCCAATAGCTGTATCCATGGCTTCCTGCCATCTACTTTTATTGCTGTGGGGGTACTCATTGTCACTGAGAAGGATCCATCAAATTTTGGGTCTCTCCATATCCAAATGAAATTGTAGATGTACACTTATTGGCCATCTGCAGAACCCAGTATTCAGTCTATACCACTGCTGATGCGTACAGGAATCGTCCAAAAGTGTTATATGTCACGGTTCAAGAGATGGACTCCACTTTCTATCTCTGCATAACGCAGGAGGCAAACTCTCGAGTACGACTTATCATGGTCGCTTCTATCTCCTGAATCTTGGGATTACAGCCTAGCCAACCTACTCAACATACAAAACGGCACTGCTTGCCCAATACCCAAAAGCCACATAGTAAACAGATCTGGGCAGGAAATTCCTAATGAACAGAAGCAGAAAATTAGGGGGCAGGTCAAACAGGTCTCGCTGAACAGGAGATTCCAGTACACGCAATTAAACTATCTCCATCAGACACACCTCACCCCAAAACGCATACACAGCGTGTATGTGGGGGCATCCTCGGACTGTCTGAAATGCTGGCAACCAGAGAGCGGATTCTACCATATGGTCTGGACTTGACCGAGGATATGCCCGATGTGGGGGACAGTGACAGATACGATGTCGGACTTGGTTGGCCGGACTGTGCCTGGCACCCCCAAGCTGTGCCATTTCGGGCTGATGCCATAAGCAAAAAAAGACCCATATGTAGGTTTAGTAGATGTAGCCTTTCTACTATACAAGATGCGTATAGCTATGGCATGGAAAGCCAGCCAGCCACCGGATGTAGATAGCTGGCTACAGGACCTACACAAATGGGCCAAAGCAAAGGCAGATATCATGACACTAAACCGACAGAGCAGGGGAGGGGACCAGATGGCAACATATGGGGATGGTTACATTACTAAACTGGAAGCAAAAAATGACACCCATCCACCTTGACCATGGATGGTGGGGCACAATTTCTACAGGGGTGCGGGGTCACAGTACACACTGAACATACAGAGGGGGAGGCCAAGGATTAGGAAGCAGCCAGGACCCAGGCCCAACATGGTTCTCATTAAAAGTAGCCAAATTCTGCTTCAGACCAACTGCATGACATCACCAATGGTCCCATATATGAGATACAATATATGATAACTAAAGGCTCCAAGCACCAAACCAGTGCTTAATTTATCAAAGTAAAATTGCCAGAGCCCAAGCTCCTTCCAGGGCATCTCTCGCTGTAGAGATGGCTTGGCCCAGTAGTGTTATTATTTTTTTAAAGTATATTGAACACTTTTTCTTATTTATGAGCTCTGCACAGAAGTAGACAACACCACTATGTGGTGGACTGTAATAAGTAAGTGCTGGTGTTTACAAGTAAGTGCTGGTGCCAAGCGCCGGCAAACACCAGCACAAATTAAGCACTGCACCAAGCAAAATGCTGACAGGGAGGGAGAAGGAAGTCATACACATTAATAGAGAAAGTTGTGTACCTACATGAAAGTTAATTGTGTGTTACCGGGGAGTGGAAACCTATAAAGAAGTATACAAACAAAATGATAACATTTTACCACTGAGGCAGCCATGTTCTTTTTTTCAGCTTCCTCAAAATCTTACCATGTTTATGTTGATTGTGCACATTTTTGAGGCATTTTAATAGCTCGCACAATGTGTATGTTTGGACCTATACCTGTCTCATCAGCCTCATGTAAGTACAAAAACATAGATAACAAGCATTTTCAATGCAACAGGTCTCGCATTTGCTCGAGTTAGAGCTATTAGCTTTGTAAAGAAAGAAAAACACTGCGCGATCGCACTGTGTAAAATGCAGCGCGATCGTGCTGCGTGGAAAATAAACAGATAAAGTAGTCCGGACACCAGGCTGAAAACATCGAGCCTCGCATGTTTTCAGTAGTTTACCGGTGCTGTGTAGGTGGGCTAACCGGAAAAGGCATGACGCATGCCTGCCTTTCACAAATGAAAGCAAGCGGCTCTTAAAAGGCACGCCCACGAACCAATGTAAGTGGCTGACGTAACATGGGCGTGGTTTGAAGCCCAAAGGGAGATTATAGAATGGACGGAGCGCTTTGCGCTCGCCCATAATAAAGGGCATGCATGTAATCTTCCAACCACCACAGCATCGTCAGGGGGCAACGGGTGAGCTCACTTCAGCCATTAGCTTTCTATCAATAGGAGTGACAGCTTTTTCTCCTGAGCACACACTTCAGCGCCTGGTATAGTAGGCTAATACAAACTTTGCCAATGCTTTTTTTCTTTCCATTCTTTAACCTTTTGTTATGTTATCCTATTGTGTTTAAACTACGTCCTTAGGTTATAGTAACTCAAAGCCAATAATCCACTTTCTTTGCACCAATAAGAATCATAGATTCCAGTGATGTGCATTAAAACTAAAAAGGGGTTATATCCCTGTTTTACGTGAGCTTGTCTCTACTGTTCTATTTGAGTAATATGCAATTGTTAATTTTTATTTACATTTACAATATTTACTACAAGCATATGGCTGCAATGTTTAGATGGAGGCATATTTTCTTTATTCTTCTTTGAATTTTTATAGTATGAAAGAAAAATATTTGAATGAAAAATATTACTAAAGCGCTAACAGCTGCTTCTAAACGAAGCGTCCCAGCGCTAAGCAGGTATACAAGGAAACAGCAGCAGATGCACTCTACTACCATGAGGCTCTACTTTTCTTTGGACAAAAAAGTTTTAAATTTGGCCTGTATAAGCTGCCTCAAAAGCAGTGCCTCGAAGCTGGTCAGGCAAAGAGATCGCTAGATTAGCTGCTTTAAAAGCAAAGGACCTTCCGCCTGCTCTGATCCTATTTGTCCTGGGAATACAAAGTAGATTTTAGCTTGCTGAGCAAAGAGCCCTTTGGGGAGTATATTTTTTAACTTTTTCCTGTATTTAAAGGGGACCTTTTTTGTATATGGCCCTATGAGTGATCATTAAAGCTTTAAACTTTATTCTTTGCTTGACTGGTAACCAGTGCAGTTGCTCAAGACCTTTCCAGACAGACTGTCTTTTAGGAATTTTCTAGACCAGTCGAACCGCCACTCAATGCAGTCTATTTACCAATTTCATTGGTGCACCCATGTGCAGTAGCGTGTCATAATCGAACTTGGATGTAATTAACTCATGCTCAATATCCTTCCACATGCCAACTGTGAGAAATGTTAACATCTTTGTTAGAAATTGGGATTCTGGTTGGCAGGGGTATGCAGTCAGTCCAAGCAATCCCAGTCAGGGTAAGTCACAAACACACCCTAAATTAACCCGTGCTTCCCCCCTGGTAGCTAGGTACAGAGCAGTCAGGCTTAACCTAGGAGGCAATGTGTTAAGTATTTGTACATCACTTCAAACTTTAAAACAGTGAAAACACCACACAAAAAGATACCACACCTGGTTAGAACAATAGAGCTTAATCTAATGAACAAAACAAGACCAACACAACAAAAATCCAATAAGTGGAACTTGAGGTATGATTTTTAAAAGAATAAACTGAACTGGAGTGCTTAAACGCATAAAACATCACATGGGCTATCTAGTCACACTAGACCGGGTCAACCTGAAAAGTCAGGCCAACTGTGATGGAGCACGGGTCAGATACAGGGACCAGCCTTGGCTCACTGAAACAGTACCTTGTTGCATCAACATCGAAGAGGATATGAGGAGCAGAGGAGGCGATGCATTGTTGTCGATCCTTGGGATAAAGGCAAATTCTTTGCCTCCAAGCTTTGCAAAGTAGGAGATGCGTCGGAAATGGGGAGATGCACCGTGCAGTCGGCGATACTATGTTCCTGATCCTCGCAGCAGCGGCAATTCTTCGGCATCCAATGTATTGATTTTGGCTGTAATAATACTTTATACCCGCTTCCAAGGGCCCAGGACTGGATTGCCACCACTTGGCAGGATGAGGCTCACAGTTGGCAGAGACCAGGTGCTGTAGGTGATGAGTTAGAAGTCTTTTGTGTCCCTGGGACTTTAGAAAACAGGACGCAAGCCTGCAGCCCTTGGAGTCACTCTCGTTTGGGTTCAAATGTTGTGGGTTCAGTCCTTCTCGCCCAGGCAAGGAGGGTAGCAGGCAGCAGGTCAGTACAGCAAGCAGGCAGTGCTTCAAGAGCAGCAGTCCAGCAGAGAAGCAGTCCTTGTAGAAGCACAACAGTTCTTCTTCCTGGCAGAGTTTCCACAGATCCAGAGGTGTACTGAGTTGGTAGGGTCAGAAGTCAATTTCTTAGACCCAGTGGTGCCTTTGAAATGGGGAAGACTTCAAAGAAGGGCTTTGAAGTGCACAAAGGTCCTCCCTTCCTGCCCTGGCTCCAGACTCACTACAGGGGGTTCAGCAGTCCTTTGTATGGGGTCAGGACACAGCCTATTTAGGTGTACGTGTGAGGCTGTGGCCAGCTCCTCCCTCCCATCCTGCCCAGGAAGGCCCATCAGTCACACCAAAGCGCCCTTTGTGTGGCTGCCTAGAAGGAGTGTACAGGCTGCCAGCACCCAGGGCTAGGAGCAGGAAAATGTCAACTTTCTAAACTTGCCATTTTCAAAATTGTAACAATATATCCAAACTTACCATTAAAATGGATTTAGCATTACAATTTCATAGGTACTAAACATGACAGATCCACCACTTCCCAATCAGGAATTACAAATGATATCCTATGGGATGGGTAGGCCTCACAATAGTGAAAAAATGAATTTGGGAGTTTTTCACTAACAGGACACGTAAAACGTAAAAGTATATGTCTTGCCTTTTAATTTTTATTACATAGAACCATGTTCTTTGGGCTACCTTGGGGGTGGCTTATATGCAATAGAATGGGCATTTAAGGCTTGGCAAGGGGTTTTAAATGCCAAGTCGACATGGCAGAGTAACGCTGCATTTAGGCTGCAATGGCAGGCCCGGGACATGTTTTAAAGTGCTGTTTAAGGTTTGACATAAGCAGTGCTGCAGGCCCACTAGTGGCATTTAATTTAAAGGCCCTGGGAACATGTAGTGCACTTTACTAGGGACTTATAAGTACATTAAATATGCCATTTGGGTACAAAGCAATCAAACCATGTTTTAGGGAGAGAGAGCACAAGCACGTTAGCACTGGTCGGCAGTGCACAGAGTCCTAAAGCCAACAAAAACAAAATAAGCAAAATGGGAGGTAAGCAGACAAAACGTTTAAGGGAGAGCACCCTAAGGCTGTCCGGTCTTTTAAAAATTCCAACCACCACCCTAAGCATCAATGTGAGAATAAAATCTCCACCATTCATCTCAGGAACTATTAAAAATCGGCATTTAGAATGAAAAATTTTATCATGAAGGTAATTACCAGTATTATCGTGATTATTGTTAGCAGTATTTTTATACTAGTAATGATGGTATTAGTTGAACAAACAAGCCTCACACAGTGTGCATGTAAGGAGATGCTCAGATGCAACAGCTTGATAACTGGGCATATACCCACAGGGCTGGATTCGTGGAGGCACGTGGGTGCCACACCCACACAGATGCGTCACCAATGTGTCAGTGTGGCACCTTTGCCATGCTCAGTGTAGGTGTGCCACCTTTAACAGTCTCAGTGTGGCATGGCTCCTTTGTGACGCCCCAGGGTGTGCTTGGCACATTTGCCAGCACTTTTGCTAGGAACCAGGGTGTTCACCTGCCAACATGCACAATTAATTATTTAGCTGTTATCAAGTTGTGCACTACTGCTGTGTGTAATTGGTGTATATATATATATATATATATATATATATATATATATATATATATATACATATCTTTATTAATTTGATCTCATGCCAATTAAGCAATACAACCCATGCATGTCATAGCATAAAATCAAGAATAAACCAGCTCTTATTCGCAAACCCCTCAATAGCTCCGATTAAGGCGCTATAAACCGCAGCAGCTATAAAAAGATAATCACAGTGCAGGGCCCAGCCTCGATATTGGATACTTAGCTACTTACACAGCACAGAACAAGGCCTGAGAATGCGGTGTATTTATTATACTAGCAAGCTTGTCAATAAAAAAATTACTTAAAAAAATAAATTATGCAATACCCGCAAAATGTGCAAAACTGCATGAAAATTCACTCTGGTAGAGATAAGACATCTCACACAGGGAAGAATTCACAGTAATAATGAATTACGCAATAGTGTCAGAATATGCAAATCAAATAGACATTGTAAGTGCAGGGTAGCCATAAAGAGTACATGGTCTGGGAGTTTGTCAACCACAAACTCCACAGTTCCATAATGGCTACACTGAATACTTGGAAGTTTGGTATCAAACTTCTCTGCACAATAAATCCCCACTGATGCCAGTGCGGGATTTATTGTGAAATGCACACAGAGGGCATCTTAGAGATGCCCCCTGCGTGCCAGCCTAACTGCTAGTGCTAGGCTGACCGGTCTCTGCCAGCCTGCCACTTCCGGCTAGTTTCTGGCCACATGTGGTGAGTGCCTTTGTGCACTCTGTGACCAGGAACAAAGCCTGTCCTGGGAGGGGGTGCTTCACACCTCCCCCTGCAGGAACTGTAATACCTGGTGGTGAGCCTCAAGGGTTACCATGCCCCAGGGCACTCCAGCTAGTGGAGATGCCCGCCTCTGGACACAGCCCCCACTTTTGGCGGCAAGTCTGGAGATGATAATGAGAAAAACACGGAGGAGTCACCCCCTCAGCCAGGTCCACCCCTAAGGTGACCAGAGCTGATGTGGCCCCCTACCTAGAAAATCCTCCATCTTGCATTGGAGGATTTAGCCCCATAGGATTAGGGATGTGCCCCCGTCCCCAAAGGGAGGAGGCACGAGGAGGGTGTAGCCACCCTCAAGGACAGTAGCCATTGGCTACTGCCTTCCAGCCCTAAACACACCCCTAAATCTAGTATTTGGGGGTGATCCTGAACCCAGGAAATCAGATTCCTGGCGACCTAACAAGAAGGACTGCTGACCTGAAAACCCTGCAGAGAAGAAGGAAGATGACAACTGCTTTGGCCCCAGCTCTACTGGCCTGTCTCCTGATTCAAAGAACCTGCACCAGAAACGCACCCTGCGGGCCCAGCGACCTATGCCAACTCAGGGGACTGCCCTGCAACTCCAAAGGACCAAGAGACTCCAGTGGACAGCTGCCCTGTCTAAAACAACAGGAAGAAACCATCTTTAAAGGGACTCTCACCTCACTCCAGAAGCGTGAGTCCCCACCACTCTGCACCCAATGCCCCTGGCTCGTGTCCAGAGGAACCAACACCGCAGAGAGGACCCCCAGGCGACTCCAATGACGTGTTCACCCTCAGCCCACCTCCCTGCACCCCCACGACGACACCTGCAGAGGGAATCCAGAGGACCCCCCCCGACCGCAACTGCCTGGTAACAAAGAAACCCGACGCCTGGAAGAAGCACTGAACCTGCAGCCCCCAGGCCCATGAAGAACCAACCACCGGTGCAGCAGTGACCAGCAGGCAGCCCTCACCCTTGCCCAGTCAGTGGCTAGCCCGAGAAGCCCCCCGTGCGCTGCCTGCGTCATCTGAGTGACCCAAGGATCCCTCCATTGATTTCTTTACAAACCTGACGCCTTGTTTGCACACTGCACTCGGCCGCCCCTGTGCCGCTGAGGGTGTATTTTGTGTGCCTGTTTGGGACCCCCCCCCAGTGCTCTACAAAACCCCCCTGGTCTGCTCCCCGAGGACACAGGTACTGATCTGCTAGCAGACTGGAACCGGAGCGCTCCTAGTCTCCATAGGCGCCTATGTTATTTGGGCCCCTCTTTGACCTCTGCACCTGACCGGCCCTGTGTTGCTGGTGCTGGGTGTTTGGGGTTGACTTGAACCCCCAATGGTGGGCTACCTATGCCCCAGAGACTGAACTTGTAAGTGCTTTACTTACCTGAAAAATTAACCTGTACTTATTCTCCCCAGGAACTGCTGAATTTTGCAGTGTCCACGATTAAAATAGCTTACTGACATTTTATGCCAAACTGTGTACATTACTGTTTTAATTCAAAGTCCTATCTTTACCTATGCAAAGTACCTTTCATTTAATATACTTACCTGCAATTTGAATCTTGTGGTTCTAAAATCAATTAAGAAAATAATATATTTTTCAATATAAAAACCTATTGGCCTGGAGTTAAGTCATTGAGTGTGTGTTTTCATGTGTTGCCTGTGTGTGTACAACAAATGCTTAACACTACCCTCCGATAAGCCTACCGCTCGACCACACTACCACAAATAGAGTATTAGTATTATCTATTATTGCCTCTGTCAAGCCACTTGGGGAACCCCTGGACTCTGTGCACACTATCTCTCACTTTGAGATAATATATACAGAGACAGCTTCCTACAGGAGAATACCATGCAGGGAGATTCAGGGGAGCATCAGTAACCTGTAAATTATTTACTCATTGACCTTTATGCTTCCCATGTAAGTGACCTTTCATGAGATGCCTCAAGGAGCCCTCCATGGATTTTAAAAGACCTGCCCAATAATTGAGCAGCCTCTGTCTATGGTTAAAAAGTACATTAGTAAAGACCAGCTCAAGTCTCAGGACACTACTCACTGAACCAGATAGATGTTTCTGTGATTTGCAGGCGCCTGGCATATTTTCCTAGTAAAACCTCACAGCTGTAGAGTGACAGAGTAACTATTTTTGCATTATATGGCTCTATCAACACTTCTGCAGACTTATTGCCCAAAGCCAAATCCAGTCTCTGGAGCATACCCGCAATGGACTTGACACTTGATTCTTGCAGCAAGATATGAGCCCAGAAGCCTAGCTTGTGGCTGAACAACACACCTAGGTATCTATACTTGTTTACCACCTCCACTTGAGCACTGTTACACCACCTAGACCTCAGGGGTCACTTTTTACCTTTTGAGAAAAACCATGATCTTAGTTTTGGCTGAACTGATCTTTTCCCTTGCAATAACATGAGAAGGTGTCAAGTTGTAGCTGCAGCCCGACTGTCGTAAGATCAAGTAACACCGTATTGTCCACATAGAAGAATGCGGATAAGGATTCCTACTCTAAAGAAAGGACCTGACCTGGCTTAAACCAACCATGACATCCGCTATGTAAGTTGAGAACAAGAGCTGAGCCAAAACACCCCAGCTGCAACAGCCAGTGTGTCCAGGGCCAAACTGGCTACCATGTTATTTTACCCTCGAGGTAGGTTAGTGGGCTGATTTCACAGCTTGAGGGGCTATCTCAACGTAGAAACAACAGGCCCCATGCCCCAATTTTGTCTCCACCACCTACTGTATGAGCTGGTTTGAACCAGCAAATTATGAAGTATTGCCATCAAACACTCCGGGTCAGCTGGGAAGGTTTGATGTAATCTCCCAGGAACAAGTGCGAGAAACTCTGGGAAAGGTCAAATTAAGGTCACCTATAAATCCTTGCCATGTACACATACTCTCTTCTTTGTCCTCCCACAGAACTGATTAACTCATCCCTGGATTCAGCGAAAATGCCAAAAGCATGGAAGTTGGCATCCATCTCCCCATCTTAAAAAAAGCCAACACTAATCCACACGATTATGCTATTGGCCGATTTCGATTCTTCTTCTTCTTGGTAAGGTTTTGGAGGGATTAGTAAATAAACAACTCTCCAAATACCTATTGGACAATGGCATACTGATCCCTCACAATCGGGTTTTAGAACAGCACACAGCACTGAGACAGCTCTTTTGGCAGCTATTGATTCTACCAGGACCTTGCTGGATGAAGGCACCCAATGATGCTGGTACTATGAGATTTGTCAGCAGCCTTTGACATGGTCTCCCATTCCATCCTCATTTGGAGACTGTACGAGATAGGCATGTATGCGAATGCCCTAGCATGGTTCAGGGATGTTTTGGCAGGCAGAACCCATGTGGTCTCTATCCATCCCTCCAAATCTAGGACAGTTACATATAATAAGGAGGTACCTCAATGATCCTCCTCATGTCCTAACATTTTTAATATATTTATGGCCCTGCTTGCGAAGACTGTCAAATCCTGTGAATAAAGATTGTCAAATCCTATATAGCACTCCTGAACCTATGGCACATATGAACGACCAGGTACGGAGGAACGGTGTGTATCCTTGCTGTAACAGAATGCCAGGTGGAGTTCAAAAGACAGTACAGCAGCAAATTATCAATGGCCTACCAAAGCCTTTTTGTCGAAGCAACTCATTAATGAACTACAAGAAGGTATATTTTGTTGAAGGAACTCATTATTGGACTCCAAGAAGACATATTTGTCGATGATTCTTCCACTCTTAATCTATATAGTTTGTGTATTGGTAGCCAGGTTGATATTGACTAAGCTGAACACCAAGGGGCATATTTATACTTGCTTTGCGCCATTTTATCATCATTTATATTGATGCTAAAACTGTGCAAAGTTAACTCCATATTTATATTTTTACGCTATACCCGTCTAGCGTACAAATATAGGGCTTATTGTGGATGCGGCAAACTACCTTGCACTAATTAGATGCAAAGTAGGCATTCCCGTCCACAATATCACACCAACGCCTTATTTATACTCCGGTGCAAAAATGACGTGCACAGAGTAGGCAGACTCAAATAATGGTGCTAAGCCTGGTTAGAGCCATTATTTAATGCCTGGGTCTGACCAGGCGTTAGGGGACCTGTGGACCCATTTCCATGGCTAAACACCATGGAATGGGCCCACAGGTGCCACCCTAAGCCCCAGGAACACCCACACCAGAGGACGCCATTGGATGGGGCACCCCATTCTGGGTAAGTAGAGGTAAGTATATTTTTATTATTTTTATCAGTGCCATTGGGGGCCCCTTACAAGGGGCCTCCTGCCTGGCACTCAGTATGATGACCATGCCCAGGGGACACTGGTCCCTGGGCTGGCCATTGCGGTGGTGTGGATGACTCCTGTCTTTACTTAGATAGGAGTCATGTTTGGGTAATAGTGCGTCATCGTGAAATGACGCTAGGATGGTTAGAGGCATATTTATTGCTGCTAACCAGCCTAGCGTCATTCCTGGCCCACTAACGCCTTTTCCCCACCTGCCCCCCCCCCCCAGCTAGCATTTTTTCTGTAGATGGTAGCCTGTCCTTTGCGCCACCGTGCGCCATTCCATTAATATGGCGCCTGGCTGGTGCTCTGGAATTGTGCTAGCAGGGTCTATGGATTTTGATGCAAGACTGCGCTAACGCAGTCCTGTGTCAAAATCCATAAATATGGGCCCAAGTATGGCCTTCAAGGCTGTACCGGGCATTGGGTGTTTCCCCAGATGTTTCCCCAGATGGCTGGAAGGGTGGGGGGCAGCTTTTGTTACTGGTTGCCGGTTTTGTAGCAGTGCAGCAGTTTTAAAAGCACTGCAGAATTCCTTGTATATCCATGTTGTGGGTACAATAGCACATCCAAGAGCTCGATTACAGTAAGATGCTGTTGCTTGCAACATTCACACTTATTTGGGTATATTCATTACATCCTTGAATATCAAGTTTGCAATAACCAATGCTTGTTAAATGCCTCGTTTATTATAACCAGTGCTTGATGATTAGGCACATTGGGGGTCATTTTGACCCTGGCGGTACGAGACCGCCAGGGCTAAAATGACGGAAGCACCGTCAACAGGCTGGCGGTGCTTCCTGGCCTATTTCGACCGCGGCGGAAGTGCCACGGTCGCACCGCCGGGGCCGGCGGTATTCTGCCACTTCTGCCCCAGTGGTGATAATCCGCCTGGGCAGCACTGCTTGCAGCGCTGCCCTGGGGATTACGACTCCCCGACCGCCAGCCTTTTTCTGGCGGTTTGCACCGCCAGGAAAAGGCTGGCGGAACGGGGAGTCGTGGGGCCCCTGGGGGCCCCATGCAGCTTTTCACTGTCACTGCTATGCAGACAGTGAAAAGCGCGGCGGGTGCAACTGCACTCGTCACACGGCCGCAACACCGCCAGTTCCATTTGGACAGCCTCAAGTCGAGTCCCGGCGATCCTCGCCCTCTGGTCAGCTTCCTGCGTAGTCCTGGCTCTCCTCTTCTGTCTTCTGCTGACGATCCCATATTTCCTGTAAAAGAGAGAAAATAAGAAAGGTGAAGAAACTCAGTTTGGGTTCTTCTGAAATTTTCAAGCAAGTAACTTCATTTCAAGGTAAAGAAAGATTAATTGCTTAAATGAAACAAAACAGAGCTCTGTCTTTTAAACAATTGATGACAATAAGAACTAGCGTGATTTATCGCTTGAGTGGGAATCTGAGATACTGCTACACAGACTTTAAGGAAAGACATATTTCCTGTAACAAGCGTTCCGCTGAGAATTAGGAGATTGGAAATAGAGCAAATTTATCAAAACTATTATTGGCAAGAGATTACACCAGAACACAAAGAAGCCCTTTAGTCAAGTTGATTGTTTTTGAGTTTGGACATTGCTTTAGAGACTCTGAAAGTATTGTAAAAAGAGGAAGAGGCTTGTTCAGCCTTAAAGAAACATATGCACAATTTGTCAACAATAAATTACATTATGCAATGTACAATAGTTTATGCAAGTTCAATATATTAATGAAGTAATTATTTTTCAGCCCAGAATCCTAAAAACCAAGAACCCAGTATTTTGAGAAATCAGAAGTCCTGACGCCCAATACGACACGCAGTCCAGAGTCCAGCAGTCCGATTCTGCAATCCACAAAGCAGAAGCTGGTATTTTCTCTTTTTCTCTTCCCAAAACCCCCTTTCTCTTGAGTACTTGCGAGACGGCAATGTACTCTTCATCGTGGTCGCATTAGTCCTTACTGGGATTGGGGAATTGTCATCCCCCCATCGGAACGCCTGGAATTCGGGGGAGTGCCTCACACAGAACAATCCAACAGTTTTCACACTAAAAGTGCTGGATAACGCTGGTGATTAATGTACCTGTTGGAGAGGTTAAGGTTGTGTCTAGTGGCAGTTTTGACTCAAATAACATAGCGCAGAGGGTTAATATGCCTGCTGCAAAGAAAGTATACTATGTAGATCACAGAACAGTATTTTATGTGAATTGCTCAGTGGGTTGCTTCTTTTGTCACAGAAATTCAATTGTTACTTGCAGTTTGTACTTTTCAGTCATAGTCTAGCACAGTGATCTGTGAACTGCCATCAAAGAGCTGCATGCAAAGTGCATGGTACATGGTCTCCAAACTTTTTAATGCCGCACCCCCCCCCAGTTGAAAAATAAAAATCATTGGGCCCCCCTTCAGAATTTTTCACAAATATTTTATAAAGATGGCAATGTTTAAATATGTCTAGATGTATTTAAACATTGCACTTGAGTACTGTTGCCATTTTAAAAATGCAATAACATGTTTCTGCTTAAAACAAAACACTGGTATCTGTGAAATGCTTCTTTTGGCCAGAGCCTGGCACCCCCCTGGGATCACTTGAGGCCCCCCTAGGGGGAGGGGGATAAGCCCGCCCCCCAGTTTGAAGACCCCTGCGTTAGAAGGTTATGTTTTTCCCAGTCTTTCATTATCCTACTTTTGCTAAAAAAGGGTTTGTTTGAGTTGAAATAAATTGTTATTAGGAAAGTCAACCCTAACCACTGTGTTAGATTCTGAATCCAGAATTTTTGCTTTCCCAGACCAAGCACTCTTAAAAAATGCTACCAGTATGGATGACACGTGAATGCTACATCTTGTAGCCCCCTTTGTCAGCATTTTGAATACACTGACTTACACACGTATGATTCGTTGCTTCCGTATGTGTGTGTGTGTGACATAAAGGGGGTCATTCTGACCCTGGCGGTCGGTGATAAAGCGGCGGCCAACCCGCCAACAGGCCGGCGGTCAAAAAAATGCAATTCTGACCCTGGCGGGAACCGCCAACACAGCCCGCCGCATTAACACTCCGACCGCCACGGCGGAACAAACAAACAGCGCGGCGGTCACCGCCAACAGCCAGGCGGCAGACAATGTACCGCCCACCCTATCACGACCCACCAATCCGCCACCTTTTCCGGGGCGAGAGCACCGCCGATAAAAACACGGCGGAAACAGACATTTTCAATGGAAAACGCTCACCTCGACACACTCCACGCGGAATCCGGACAGCATGGAACCCGAATTGAACATCATACCTGCTCTCGTCTACCTGCTCATCTACCATGAGTACGAACTCCGGCGCAGACGTCAACGGTGAGTACTGCACCTACGACACACGGGAGGGGGGAGGAAGAAAGGTTATGGGCATACACATATGCGACCCCCCCACCCTCCCAATATGTACACACCAATGCAGAGCAGGAAGTCACAGTGACACCACACAAAGACCCTTTAAAAATACAATGACACAACCAAATTTGGAATAAATTTTCATGTACAAAAAAAGCACCTTGAAATAATTGAGCAACCGTGAAAAATATTTACAAAAACCAAAAAGATATACACATCAGTGTATCACTGAAGTAACAAGTCCTGCACATCCTACGAATCTAACATGTCCGTGGGCAAAGGTTCTGCGAAACAAGGGCAAAGCCCACACACGAGACCTGAGTCCTTTGGAGAGAACACTGCAGGTGCATCCGATGTCAAAACTACAGGCACCTCAGGGGGAAGGGAAGGGGGGGCCACCACAGCCACATGAGTCCACGACGCCAGATCCACGAGGAGCCACCATGCCCACTGTACCATCCTGGGGAGTGCAAAGCCACAGTCTCTCAAGTCTCTGCAGTGGGTGGGTTGCCCACTGTGCCATCCTGGGGAGTGCAAAGCCACAGTCTCTCAAGTCTCTGCAGTGGGTGGGTTGCCCACTGTGCCATCCTGGGGAGTGCAAAGCCACAGTCTCTCAAGTCTCTGCAGTGGGTGGGTTGCCCACTGGACCATCCTGGGGAGTGCAAAGCCACAGTCTCTCAAGTCTCTACAGTGGGTGGATTGCCCACTGGAACATCCTGGGGAGTGCAAAGCCACAGTCTCTCAGGTGGATTACAGAGTCCACTGGTCAAGGAGGAGGCATGGTGGGCACAGTGAACCATAAACAGTGCCTGAGACGGCGGGACCCAGCGCAGCGGTGCATGACATGGCGATGTCCAGCGGAGCGGTGCTTGAGACGGCAGGGCCCAGCGGAGCGGTGCTTGAGACGGCGGGGCCCAGCGGAGCGGTGCTTGACAGGAAGGGCCCAGCGGAGCGGTGCTTGAGACGGCGGGGCCCAGCGGAGCGGTGCTTGACAGGAAGGGCCCAGCGGAGCGGTGCTTGAGACGGCGGGGCCCAGCGGAGCGGTGCTTGAGACGGCGGGGCCCAGCGGTGCGGTGCTTGAGACGGCGGGGCCCAGCGGAGCGGTGCTTGACAGGAAGGGCCCAGCGGAGCGGTGCTTGACAGGAAGGGC
The DNA here is from genome assembly GCF_031143425.1 of Pleurodeles waltl. NCBI lineage: Eukaryota > Metazoa > Chordata > Amphibia > Caudata > Salamandridae > Pleurodeles > Pleurodeles waltl. Next base: position 1,018,664,352 of record NC_090443.1, on the reverse strand, counting down.
CCAGCGGAGCGGTGCTTGACAGGAAGGGCCCAGCGGAGCGGTGCTTGAGACGGCGGGGCCCAGCGGAGCGGTGCTTGACAGGAAGGGCCCAGCGGAGCGGTGCTTGACAGGAAGGGCCCAGCGGAGCGGTGCTTGAGACGGCGGGGCCCAGCGGAGCGGTGCTTGACAGGAAGGGCCCAGCGGAGCGGTGCTTGACAGGAAGGGCCCAGCGGAGCGGTGCTTGAGACGGCGGGGCCCAGCAGAGCGGTGCTTGACAGGAAGGGCCCAGCGGAGCGGTGCTTGAGACGGCGGGGCCCAGCGGAGCGGTGCTTGACAGGAAGGGCCCAGCAGAGCGGTGCTTGAGAGGAAGGGCCCAGCGGAGCGGTGCTTGACAGGAAGGGCCCAGCGGAGCGGTGCTTGAGAGGAAGGGCCCAGCGGAGCGGTGCTTGAGACGGCGGGGCCCAGCGGAGCGGTGCTTGACAGGAAGGGCCCAGCGGAGCGGTGCTTGAGACGGCGGGGCCCAGCGGAGCGGTGCTTGACAGGAAGGGCCCAGCGGAGCGGTGCTTGAGACGGCGGGGCCCAGCGGAGCGGTGCTTGACAGGAAGGGCCCAGCGTAGCGGTGCTTGACAGGAAGGGCCCAGCGGAGCGGTGCTTGAGATGGCGGGGCCCAGCGGAGCGGTGCTTGACAGGAAGGGCCCAGCGGAGCGGTGCTTGACAGGAAGGGCCCAGCGGAGCGGTGCTTGAGACGGCGGGGCCCAGCGGAGCGGTGCTTGAGACGGCGGGGCCCTGTTCAGCGGTACCTGTCTTCACGGCGGGGCCCTGTTCAGCGGTACCTGTCTTCACGGCGGGGCCCTGTTCAGCGGTACCTGTCTTCACGGCGGGGCCCTGTTCAGCGGTACCTGTCTTCACGGCGGGGCCCTGTTCAGCGGTACCTGTCTTCACGGCGGGGCCCTGTTCAGCGGTACCTGTCTTCACGGCGGGGCCCTGTTCAGCGGTGCTCTTGCAGTATGTCAAGGGAGTCATACCTGGCCTGGACACCCTGCTCACTCGCCCTCCGACCGTGCTGTGTCAGGCCCCTTCGGGGAGTGAGTCCTGGGCCCTTTGGTGTCGTCCCTTGCAGCCGGGATGGGGCTTGTGGGGCCCTCCTGCTCCGCGCTCCTGGTGGTTGTCCTCTCCGCCCTGCTGTCCTTCCGCTCCTTAGATGGGGCTCTCGGGCCCTTGCCTCCCCTGGCTGCTGTGGCCGGTGAAGTGGCCGGAGTCACCTCCTTGGGGGCAGCCGTCTCTGTCCGCTCACGGCGGCCCTTCAATTTCCGGGTCCTCTTGCCTGGGGGGGGGGCTGGCTGTCCCCTTGCTGCTCACCGAAGTGTTACTGCCGCCAAAGGGTGGACTCCACATGCCATGCACCACTTGCACTGTAGTAGTTGGGCTGGTGGTGGCTGAGGTGCCCTTGGGACTTTTCCCAGTTGGAGGGGGTGGGTCGGGGGAGGGAAAGAGGTCAAAACTGGAGAGGTAATTTTTCTTGGGACCAAGGTAAGGGGTAGGAGTAGTGGTGAGAGAAGTGGAGGAAGAGGATGTGGTTGTATGAGAGCCAGGTGTGCTGTCCTTGGGTGCAGGTGACTGGGACGTAGGCTGTGGTGAGGTGGTTGGCTGTTGTTTGGGTGTCTGCCTGCGTTTATGTGTCTTGGAAGAGGGGGTGACAGACACAGTGGGAGAGGACACAGGGGACGTGTAAATGCCAGTGGGGGTGGTGACTGCAGGTGTGCGGACTGTAGTGGAGGGTTTGCTGGTGGTGGAAGAACTGGCTGATGTTGGGGTGCATGCAGGTGTGAGTGTAGACGTCACAGGGAGGGAGGAGGGAGACGAGGAGGACGGGGACACAGAGGTGGTAGTGACTGTTGATATGTCTGCATCTGTGTGTTGCTTGGGTGAATGCTTGTGTTTTCTGTGGTGCTTATGTTTGGATGAGCTGGCCTTGGGTGTTGAGGTGTGTGCAGGCTGGTCTGATGGTGTGGATGGGATAGGTTGAGGTACAGGAGACAGAGAAAGGGTGGAGGCAGATAGAAGAGGGAGACTGGAGACAGGGACAATGGCTGCCGTCAGTGCTGAGGCCAGAGCAGTGAACGCTCGTTGATGGGCAGCCTGACCCGAATGAATGCCCTCCAGGTAGGCATTGCTCCGATGCACCTCCCTTTCCACCCCCTGGATGGCATTCAGAAGGGTAGTCTGCCCAACAATGAGCGTCCTCACCAGGTCAATGAGCTCCGCACTGAGGGCAGAAGGGGTAACAGAGGCAGGGGCTGAGGTGCCTGGGGCGAAGGAGACGCGCGCCTTCCTGGCCGAGCGGCCACGGAGCGAAGACTGAGGGGCTGCTGGGAGGGCGGTGCTGGTGCGCTGGGTGGCGGCTGTACCTGTTGTTGCGGGGGGCACAGATGGTGCCGCCCCCGCTAGGGAGCTCCCAAACGAGGACGTGTCCGTGTCGCTGGTGTCTCCACCGGCCCCCGTTGTGGTGCTCCCCTCGCCCTCCGGATCACTGGTGCCCTCGGTGTCTGTGTCAGTGCCCACCGGGGCCTGGTGACCTGCAGCTCCCTCCTGCTCCGACGCCAAATCTCCTCCGCCTGATGATGCTAAAACACAAGAAGACAAAGATTTAGGGTGGGGGGAGAAATGAAACAAAGTTGAGTGCATGCCTTAGCAATACCCTTTGCGGAGAGGACAGACACAGGTGCCTCGTGCACTAAGTCGCGAACTTGGGGTACACTACTCAGTACTTCTGACTAGGCAAACAGGTCTAGGGACAACACACGCGCACATGTGTGATGCTGGAGCATGGGTAGCTGCACTTGGCACCCTACAGAGGTGGGGGGCGGGGGCACAGGGCCATGCCTAAGGGAGCGGACTACACTACAGAGAGCGCCCGGGCCTAATGTCCCCCACAGCCCTCCTCCCCCACCCAGACGCCTCCAATGCGCATACAGATAGGAGAATGTGCGGATACTCACCCCCTTGTGTCTGCTGTGCTGTCCTCAAGCGCACATCCAAATTAGGGTAGGCCACCGCCAGGATCCGGGACATCAGGGGGGTCATGGTGCGACTGGCACCCCTCCTAGATCGGGAGGCCATCCCCAGCAGTGTTTCTGCGGTCTTCCTCGTTCCGCGGCGGATGTCCTCCCACCTCTTGCGGCAGTGGGTGCCACGTCTGTTGTGGACCCCCAAGTTCCGGACTTCCTCGGCGATGGCACGCCAAATATCGATTTTCTGGTGGGCGCTCACCTGTTTGACATGTACAGGGTGGGAAAGAGAAACCGTCACATATCTGCATGTTTGGAGTACATGCCCCCCCCTCCCCAACCTTGCCATGGGTCCCATTCTCTCATCTGTCGTGCGTTGCACTCCTCATTTCCTCCCCACCCCACCAACTTACATCCACCCCACTCCACACAGGCATAACCCATTCAATGTGCACTGAGTGTACTCACCTGTTGGTCTGGAGGACCGTAGAGTTGCGCATACTGGGGGAGGACCCCGTCCACGAGCTTCTCCAACTCTTCTGAACTGAAGGCGGGGGCCCTTTCACCAGTAGCAGCAGCCATTGTCACTTCCAGACCGAGTTCACAGCAGCACTTGCAGTATAGGTCCTCTCCTGTGGATGATCAGGTCTCGAATGATTGAGCAGATAGAAAATGGCGGTCACGCCCGCGGCGGTGCGTACCGCTGCGGTGCGTCCCGCGACCGCCGGCGCACATCGTCATTGGCTCCTGAAACCCATAGGCTTCAATGTTAACCAATGCGTCTTCGCACAGCGGTCTTCGACCGCCTACCGCCACGGTGCGCCCCGCCAGCGCAGTGACCTCACATCCCATTGTCCCACTTCACAGGTCAGGCATCGGCCATTTCAAGGGCCCACATGGCTTAATTTCTAATGCGTCACACAGGCCTAGGCCTTGCAATGGCACACATACAAACATATCAAACCATACATTTACCTGTACTGTGCAAGCTGTGTTGTACGTACCTGTGAGTGGATTGACTCTGTACTCCATATTCTCCTTCCTAGGCACCGTCCGCTGGGACTAGCGATGAGAAGGAGGAATCCTCGCGTGTACCGGCCGCTGGTGGACCTGTCCACAATGGAAGAACGCAACATAATACTACGATACCGACTTGACCGAGCCTCCATCCATGAACTGTGTGCCCAGCTGGAGCCAGCCCTGATGTCCCCCATCCGCCAACCCACAGGAATTCCCCCTCTAGTGCAGGTTCTGTCTGTCCTCCATTTCTTTGCAACTGGCTCATTCCAGACAACAGTGGCCATGTCATCTGGGATGTCTCAGCCTATGTTTTCCAAGATCTTATCCAGAGTGTTGTCTGCCCTGATGAAACTCATGCGGAGCTACATCATTTTCCCAGAGGAGGGTGATTTGCCTACAGTGAAAGCTGATTTCTATGCCCTTGGACACATCCCCAACATCATTGGTGCAATTGATGGGACCCATGTGGCTTTAGTCCCCCCAAATGACGATGAACAGGTGTACAGGAACAGGAAGAATTACCATTCAATGAATATCCAGGTGGTCTGTTTGGCTGACCAGTACATCTCCCATGTAAATGCCAAGTTCCCAGGGTCAGTGCATGACGCGTATGTTATGCGAAATAGCAGCATTCCCTATGTGATGGAACAGCTACAGAGACAGCGTGTGTGGCTAATAGGTGACTCTGGTTACCCCAACCTGCCGTGGCTATTGACCCCAGTGAGGAATCCCAGGACCAGGGCAGAGGAACGGTACAATGAGGCCCATGGGCGTACTAGGAGGGTGATTGAGCGAACCTTTGGGCTCCTGAAGGCCAGGTTTAGGTGCCTGCATATGACAGGTGGATCCCTAATGTACTCACCAAAGAAGGTGTGCCATATCATCGTGGCGTGCTGTATGCTCCACAACCTGGCTTTGCGACGCCAGGTGCCTTTCCTGCAGGAGGATGGTCCAGATGGTGGTGTTGTAGAAGCCGTGGAGCCTGTGGAGAGTGAAGAGGAGGAAGACTCTGAGGACGACACAGACAATAGGGACAGAGTGATACAACAGTATTTCCAGTAACACACAGGTAAGAATCACCCACTCCATTTCACAATTGCTTATAGCCTCCTGCATCTGTACTTTCTGTAGTTCCCCACAGATGTTTTTCATTAATTTTTGCCTTTCCCTTCCCTTCTCAGTGCTGTCTGACTCAGTACCTGACTTCTGCTTGGTTCGCCCATGAAATACAGCGTATTGACATTGGTATGTTGTCATGACTAATTGACAGAACAGAAATCGAACAGTAATATGTAATACATTTGTCAATAATACAGCATGACTCAAAACAGATTTGTGTGCAAAATGTGATTTATTTACAGTGCTAGATATCGGTACATGTGATTCTAAGGGTGATGGGTGGGGGTGGAGGAATATCCATGGCAGAGTCCAGTTCTCAGTCTCACAGGTGCATTGTCCTTTTGCCTGTGGAAGGATGGAGCATAGGCAGTTCATGGTTGGACAGGGTGGCAATGTGGGACAGTGGGAAGACTTGAGGGGGTATGTCCTGCTGGCGGGGGTCTTGACATCCTACTCTGTCTTTTTTTTTGGTCTCAGGCTCCTCTTACGGGGTGGTTGTTCTTCAGCAGGAGGTGGGGTTCTGGGGGGCTGTCGAGGTGTTGGGACCTCCTGTCCACTAGCGCCGGCGGGGGTGGTAGGCTGTTCCTGGTCCGGGCTAGTGACAGGGGCCCTGTGTGGTGCACCATGGTCCCGCAACGCGTCCTCTATCCTGTGGAGGGCCAGGACGATGGTCCCCATTGCGGTCCCGATGATTCTCAGCTCCTCCCTGAACCCCATGTAGCGTTCCTCCTGCTGTGCCTGGATCTCAGTGAACCTGGCAAGTACCGTCGCCATCGTTTCTTGGGAGTGGTGGTATGCCCCCATGATGGTGGTGAGGGCCTCTTGGAGAGTGGGTTCCCTGGGCCTCTCCTCCCCCCCCTGTCGCACAGCAGCCCTCCGAGCTGCCCGGTTTCCCCCGGCCTCTGTCCCCTGGACGGTGTGCCCACTACCACTGCCCCCAGGTCCCTGTTGTTGTTGGGGTGTTGGGTTAGCCTGGGTGCCCTGTAGTGGCAGACACACCGCTGATTGAGCTGTCCTAGAGACAGAGGCATGGGCCCGCTGGGTGGGAGCTGTGCTGGTGTTGGCAGAGGGGGTCGGGTCTGGTGTGGCCTGTGGCTGCCTGAGGGGAACCGACTGCCCAGAGGTCCCCGATGGTCCGGGCTGGTCATCAGGTTCACTGTCGACAGAGCTGCTATCCTCAGTGTGGGCCTGTTCCGGTGGTGGGATGGACACTTCTGGACCCTCCTGGCTGGTGTGTTGTCGTTCGGGTCCTGCATGGGGTAAGAGAGTTTGGTTATTGTTTCTGTGTGTACAATAGCGTGCGTGTTATGGGTGCCCTTGTCCCCCAGTGCAGGCATTCCCTTGAGGGAGGTGTTGTGAGGGTAGTTAGTGGGGGGGGGGGTTAGTGCAGTGGTCATGCTTAGGTGATGGGTGCCCATGATTTGTGTTGGCATGCAGGAGCTGGTGTTGGGATGGGTGGGTTGTGCTGGTGAGACATTGTCAGGGAGGATGTGTGCTGGGGGGTTGGGGGTGAGGGTGGGGGTGTGGGTTGGCAAGCTGGTGGGGTGGGGGGGATCTAGTAGTTGAGATTGGACTTACCAGAGTCCATTCCTCCGGCTACTCCTGCGAGGCCCTGAGGATGCAGGATGTTCAAGACGTCTTGCTCCCACGATGTGAATTCGGGAGGGGTGGGTGGGGGTCCGCCGCCAGTCTTCTGGACCGCGATGTTGTGCCTGGAGACCATCGATCGGACCTTCCCCCGTAGGTCGTTCCATCTTTTGCGTATGTCCTCCCTATTCCTGGGATGCTGTCCCACCGCGTTGACCCTGTCCACGATCCGCTGCCATAGCTCCGCCTTCCTAGCTATACTGGTGTGCTGCACCTGCGAGCCGAAGAGCTGGGGTTCCACTCTTAGGATTTCCTCCACCATGACCCGGAGTTCTTGGTCCGAAAAGCGTGGGTGCCTTTGGGGTGCCATGGGGTGGTGTGGGTGAGGTGTGGGGTGGTGTATGTGATGATGAGTATGTTGGTGAGTGGTGCTTTGTGCTACTATGTGGTGTGTGTGATGGTGTAGTGTGCCTCAGTGTGTCTTGCTTTGGATTGTCTGCTGTGTCTCTCTCTCCTTCTCTCAGTAATTATGGTCGCAGGGGTTTGTGGGTGATGTGGGTGTGTGTTTTATAGTTGGTTGATTGTGTGGGAGTGGTGTGTGTATGTGTATCAGGTGTGTGTATTTCAAATTGTCCAATGTGGCTGTGTTTTGGTGATGTGTGTATTCTGACCGCCGCGGTGTGTACCGCCAATGGAATACCGCGTTTGAATGACCGCCGTGTGGATTCGTGGGTCGTAATGGCATGGGCGTATTTCTGTTGGCGTGACGGTGGAGGTTTGGTCATCTCCAGTTTATCGCTGCCCGCTGATGTGGCGGGCTGCAGTGGAGGACGGAATTTTGGAGGTTTGGCCGTTGTGGGTCAGAATGACCGTGGCGGTTAACCGCGGCCGCGGCGGTGTTATGGCGGTCTTCTGACCGGCGGTAAGGGCCTTTTACCGCCGCGGTCAGAAGGACCCCCAAAGTGTTCCAACACCCTTCGTTCCTAACAGAGGCGCTATAAAACAAATGAAATACTTGTGACAGAGGCGCTATAAAACAAATGAAATACTTGTGAGAGAGAGGCTATAGAGAGATGAGAGGCACTGTTAGAGGTGATGGTGAGGGAATCACCGAAGAACTCCAATAAAGATTGCCATATCCTGGTACACTGTAAGGTCACAGTTTACTATGCTTTAAAGACTAATACAATTGAATATATACTAATGTGTTATAGAATGGACCGTCTTTGCCATTTGTCCCCAGATTTTCTTTGGGGGGGGGGGACCCCAAGCCTCACTGTAGTGGTCAGACTTGCTCGCTATGCCCCCTATAGAGACTGGCCTGGCGACATTTGTCAGGGCTGCTTTGGGTTCCCAGTCTGACCCTGATGGCCTTACGCAGGGAATGTTCCCTCAGATTTGGTTGGGGCACAGCACTTGGTGCAATCATAAATTGGCAACACCAGGTGGTTGGGACACTGCTGTGCTTTATTGGTACTCGTAAACTCACAGGTTGGCAATCTACAGAGGATGGTACATATGAAACTCAGGAATGTCTGGGCAGAAGAAAACATATGTATGACCTGGGCTTAACTAACAAGCAGTTTAAGTCCATCACACAAACATAACTTGCTGCATATGCAGTGCAGGTCCCCTTATGGGGACCTGGAGAGATCATTAATTGCGCTGCTCTCAAATGTTGACTATAAACTTGTCGCTCAAACAATGGTGCATGTATGTGATGTTTGGACGAGACATGCTTCCAGTTCTTGAGATCAGAAGAGGGTGGCCTCAAATTGACCGAACAGGTAATCTATTCTGCACGTGTCCCACAGAGGTGCAACCTTTAGATATGGACTGCCAAAGGGTGACTGCTGTTAGACATCAACTCATTACCCTCCCCCTTGCAAGTCTGAGAATTCAAGGTGGCTGTTGGTGGCCCTATTCCCTGGAATTTTGATGAAAAAAATAGTATATTTAACTAACTTGTTTTTACATCAAGCTCTTGTGTTCTGTAGAAATGAAAGTCCTTCGACAAAAAGTTCACACAGCACTTTACTCATGTGTGAATAGTGTTTTGGACATGTTCATGGTGGGCCTGGTTCAAAGGATGCTTTCACTTTTTCTTAAAACGGCTTAATATGAACATTTACAAGGTTTGTAGTGCTACAAATGGTTTATAAACTAAAAAAGGCTCACACCCTACATGTGTTTTCCATTTGCACTCTCTTCACTGTACTCTCTCTCCTTCCTTTCTCTTTTTTGTGACAATCGTGTTGCTTTCTACCCAACTATCCCTGATTCACACAAAGTTGGCCTTGTTTTTTAATGATCTGTTACATTCTGCCAGATGTTTGCTATTTTCTGGGTAAGTATGTCCATTTGTACATATGTATTTCCATTTTATGCCTATACATTTGCAAGTAGGTTTCCATTGTGCAGCCCTTCAACACCGCTGAGTTATGTTCATGAAATATGAAACCACAAACGAAAAATAACTGAGTGTCAGCAGTCTGCTCTGTACTAAGGCCCTACACACACCCACTCCTTGTTACCTGGGGACAAACTCAAGCTATCAGTGGGCTTTAGACCATCATGCAACACCGAAGTGTTATAGCAAGAGCCCGGTACCTTTAACAAGGAATGACTGGTGCTACAGTTCTTGTCAAGTAACACAACCAGAATTTGGAACTCATTCCCTCCAAAACCCAAGCACCACCACCAGGCGGTCTTCAAAACGGAACTGAAAGCCCTTCTCTTTCAAAGACATTTTAGCATTTTGGCTAAAGCCTCTGTAGCTCAGGGGTCTTTGAACTTGGGGGTGGGCCACCCTCGGGAGGCCTCATATGATCCCAGGGGGTCGCCAGGGTTTGGCCAAAAGAAGCATTATGCTGATAACAGGGCTTTGTTTTAAGCTGAAAAAGATGAACCGCAGTAAACCGCTCTCTAAAGGGCCATCACTAACATGTTTTGTCATTTATATCCAAGCTGGGAGTGTATGTCAAAAGGGAAGGGACTCCAAATACTCTTCAAAACCCCCACCCCAATAATCACACTGTGGATCCTTTTACACGTTAGTAAGGCCTGCCTGTCCAGATAGTATGTTTGGCATCATGTATTTAATTGCACTTTTAAAACAATAACAGAACTTAATTGCAATGTTTGAGTAAGTCTAGACATATTTAAACATTGCCAATTTAACAGAATAATTGTGAACAGTTTTGAGGGGGGGGCCTGGTGATTTTCTTTTTCCACTAGAGGGGCTCAGTTTTAAAACGTATGACGACCACTGCTGTAGATAAAACTCTCCGGTGGGAACGGGCTATTTCGCCTCTCTGGGTTAGAACTAACCTACCCCCATCTCATTAGACGATACACGGAACATTGCACCAGTTGACGACCTGTTCACAACTGTAACTCATTCTACCTATGCCTTGAACAGTTGCACTTTTATGCCATCCATATCAAATCAAATCATTAGCATTTATAAAGCGCACTACTCACCCGTGCGGGTCTCAAGGCGCTAGGGACAAAGGGGGTGGTTATCGCTGCTCGAACAGCCAGGTCTTTAGGAGTCTCGGGAAAGCGAAGTGGTCCTGGGTGGTCCTGAGGCTGGTGGGGAGGGAGTTCCAGGTCTTGGCCGCCAGGAAGGAGAAAGATCTCCCACCCGCCGTGGAGCGTCGGATGCGAGGGACGGCAGCGAGTGCGAGGCCAGAGGAGCGGAGGGGGCGGGTGGGGACGTAGAAGTTGAGGCGTCTGTTGAGGTATTCCGGTCCCTTGTCGTGGAGGGCTTTGTGTGCGTGGGTGAGAAGTCGGAAGGTGATCCTTTTGCTGACTGGGAGCCAATGCAGGTGTCTCAGGTGTGTGGAGATGTGGCTGCTGCGGGGTACGTCGAGGATGAGGCGGGCCGAGGCGTTTTGAATGCGTTGTAGGCGATTTTGGAGTTTGGCTGTGGTCCCGGCGTAGAGGGTGTTGCCGTAGTCCAGGCGGCTCGTGACGAGGGCGTGGGTCACGGTTTTTCTGGTGTCGGTGGGGATCCAGCGGAAGATCTTGCGAAGCATGCGGAGGGTGAGGAAGCAGGCGGAGGACACGGCGTTGACTTGTTTGGTCATGGTGAGAAGAGGGTCCAAGATGAAGCCGAGGTTGCGGGCGTGGTCTGTGGGGGTCGTGCGGTGCCGAGGGCCGTGGGCCACCAGGAGTCGTCCCAGGCGGACGGGGTATTGCCGAGGATGAGGACTTCAGTTTTTTCAGAGTTCAGCTTTAGGCGGCTGAGCCTCATCCAATCTGCGACGTCCTTCATGCCCTCTTGTAGGTTGGTCTTGGCGCTGGCGGGGTCCTTGGTGAGGGAGAGTATGAGTTGGGTGTCATCGGCGTAGGAGGTGATGATGATGTCGTGCTTGCGTACGATGTTGGCGAGGGGGCTCATGTAGACATTGAAGAGTGTTGGGCTGAGTGATGAGCCTTGAGGTACGCCACAGATGATCTCAGTGGGTTCTGAGTGAAACGGAGGGAGGTAGACTCTTTGGGAGCGGTTTGCGAGGAAGGAGGCGATCCAGTCCAGGGCCTGGTCTTGGATCCCGGTGGAGCGGAGGCAGGTGATTAGGGTGCGGTGACAGATGGTGTCAAAGGCAGCCGAGAGGTCGAGAAGAATGAGGGCGACTGTTTCACCGTTGTCCATCAGGGTTCTGATGTCGTCTGTGACTGAGATGAGGGCAGTTTCAGTGCTGTGGTTGGTTCGGAATCCGGTTTGTGAGGGGTCGAGCAGGTTGTTGTCTTCAAGGAAGGTGGTCAGCTGTTTGTTGACGGTCTTCTCTATTACTTTGGCTGGGAAAGGCAGAAGGGAGATGGGGCGGAAGTTTTTCAGGTCGCTCGGGTCAGCCGTAGGTTTCTTTAGTAGGGCGTTGACTTCGGCGTGTTTCCAGCATTCAGGGAAGGTAGCAGAAGAAAAAGAAGAGTTGATGACGGTCTGTAGGTGCGGGGCGATGATGTCGTCGGCTTTGTTAAAGATGAAGTGCGGGCAGGGGTCCGAAGGGGCGCCGGAGTGGATAGAGTTCATGATGGATTTGGTTTCTTCCGTGCTGATGTGGGTCCAGTTGTTGAGGGTGATGGTCGGGGATGTGGGTTCGGTGGTGTTTGGTTGGGTCTGGTGTCCGAAGCTGTCATGGAGGTCGCTGATCTTGCGATGGAAGAAAGTGGCGAGGGATTCGCATAGATCCTGTGAGGGCGTGACGGCGTTGGCGCTGGGGTTGGAGAACACCTTGACGATGCTGAAGAGTTCTCTGCTGTTGTGGCTGTTTTTGTCCAGTCTGTCGGTGAAAAAATTCCTTTTGGCAGCGCGGATCAGGTGGTGGTGTTCGCGGGTAGCGTTCTTGAGGGCGGTCATGTTGTCAGCGGTGTGGTCCTTGTGCCAGGCTTTCTCAAGTGCGCGACAAGTTTTCTTTGATTCTTTGAGGGTGTCAGAGAACCAGAGAGGTTTCTTGGTGTTGTTCTGTCGCTGCGTGCGTTTGAGGGGAGCAAGGTTGTCTGCGCAGTTGGAGATCCAGTTTGTGAGGTTGAGGGCTGCGTCGTTGGGGTCGGTGGTGAGGGTGGGTTGGTTGGCGGCGAGTGCGGAGAAGAGTTGCTCTTCAGGGATCTTGTTCCACTGTCGGCGAGGGATGGGTTGAGTGCGGAGGTGGCGGGTCTCGCATCGGAATGTGAAGTGGACGCAGCTGTGGTCGGTCCAGTGTAGGGCGGAGGTGTGGCTGAAGAAGACGTGTTTGCTGGCGGAGAAGATGGGGTCAAGAGTGTGTCCGGCGATGTGGGTGGCGGTGTTCACCAGTTGTTTGAGGCCGAGGTTGGCGAGGTTGTCGAGCAGGGTGGTGGTGTTGGGGTCGTTGTTTTGTTCCAGATGGAAGTTGAGGTCGCCTAGTAGGATGTAGTCCGGAGAGGCGAGGGCGTGCGGGGAGATGAAGTCGGCGATGGCATCGCTGAAAGGGGCGCGAGGTCCGGGAGGACGGTAGACGAGGGATCCTCTGAGGGTGGTCCTCGGGTCGGTGCAAATCTGAAAATGCAGGTGTTCAGCGGCGAGAGGGGTGTCTTCGGTGGAGGTGGTGACGCTGATGGAGTCTTTGAAGACGATGGCGATACCTCCTCCTACTTGGTTGGTGCGGTCTTTCCTGGAGATCTTGTAGCCTTCGGGGATGGCGGTGGCGATGTCTGGAGCAGAGGAGGCGTTCATCCAGGTCTCCGTGATGAAGGCGACGTCCGGTGCTGTGGAGTCTAGGAGGTCCCAGAGTTCAACGGCGTGTTTGTGAACGGAGCGGGCGTTGACTAGGATGCACTTGAGGTGGTTGATGGTGCGTGGGCTTGTGGTCGTGGTAGTTGCGTGGTGGAAGATGCGTTTGCAGGAGTTGCAGGCGAAGGGTCCATGGGTGCGTTTGGGGTGAGCTTGGAAGCAGGTGTTGGAGCGTCCTGGGTTGAGGGCATGGAGGGTGGTGGGGTCGAAGCGGATCAGCGGGGCTTGGGAGAGCTGGGGACCAGGGGTCGTGGCGCTGGGCGCGGGCCAGGCGCGGACGGGCGCAGACGGGCTTGCCTCTGGCGTGCCTCCAGTGCGCCAGCGGCGCACCCGCTGCGCACGTCCGCTGCGCGGTCGCGCAGCGGCCGCCATATGAGGTAGGAGGGGGGGAGGGGTCAGCTGAGGGCGAATGGGAGCTGGGGGGCGGGGGCGTGCAGGAGGTCGCGGCGGGAAAGCTCGAGGGGGGGACAGGTAGAGTGAGAAGAGCTGGGGGAGGGGGGTTTAAGGGTGGAGGGGGGTGAGTGTTAGGAGGTTTAGGAGATTAGGGAGAAAGATAGGTGTAGGGTTGTGAAGATAGGGGAGGGGGGGTTGTAGAGGTGGGTGAGGGTGAGAGGTAGAGTGAGAGGATAGGAAGATAGGTAATAGAGGGGGTGGCGGGAGGGGGGGAGAGATAGAGAAATAGGTAGAGAGAAAAGGTAGATAGAGAAATCGATAGATAGGGAAATAGATAGAGAGATAGGAAGATAGGAGGAGGTGGAGAGTGAGGGAGTTGGATAGTGGGATAGAGAGATGGAGAGATAGGTAGATAGGAGGAGTGAGGGAGGTAGAAAGTGAACGGGTTAGATAGGGGAGATAGAGGGGGGATGCGGGTGGGGGAGGGGTATGAGGCAGGAGCAGGAGGGCAGGCGCGGGGAGAAGAGGACGGAGGAGGCAGAAGAGCCGAAGGCAGAAGACAAGAAGACAAGAAGAACAGAAGAAAAGAAGAACAGAAGAACAGAAGACCGGAAGACCGGAAGAACAGAAGAAACACAGAAGAACACAGAAGAACACAGAAGAATACAGAAGAACACAGAGGAAGACAGAAGAACACAGAGGAAGACAGAAGAACACAGAGGAAGACAGAAGAGCACAGAGGAAGACAGAAGAACACAGAGGAAGACAGAAGAACACAGAGGAAGACAGAAGAAGACAGAGGAACACAGAAGAACATGGAGGAAGATACAAAAAACGAAGAAACAGAGGGCAGAAGACCACAGCAGAAGATGAGGAAGAAGAGAAGAGGAGAGAAGACGGGGAGAAGAGGAGTACAGAAGAAGAATACAGACGAGGAGCGAAGAGGAATAACAGAGAAGAAGAAAAGAGGAAAAGAAGCAGGAGCAGGAGAGAGGGTGAGGAGCGCGGGGCAGAGCGAGGGGCTGGGAGGTGGGGGGTACTTACTGTGGGGTGGGTCTCAGGAACCTGGAGGAGCTGCAGCGGCAGGGGGAGCGACCTACCCTTTACAGATTTACTATGTGATAAATATCGATTTTTAAAAAAATTGGATCTTATGTAACGATCCAGCCAACGATTTTTACCCTTTTTAAAGAACTCTATCACCTTTGGGGTATGTATGTGCTGTATAAAAAAATGCAAAAATAATTAAATAAATAAATTAATAAATATTTGGCAAAGTCTGGCTGCACAGGGAGGGCGCCTTCTATCGGTCGTACGTGATGCAGCAGGTCTTCCTTCCCTCTTGCAATACTTCCATCTTCCAGCAGGTACCGCTGCTGCATTACGTTTCGCCTCTCAGTTCGCAGCCAGGGATGGTTCCTGTGTTGGGGGAGACGAGGCTCTGGTTGCCCCTTCTCTGCCCGCCGCGGCCCCCGAAGCCAGAGGGAAGGTGGTGAAATCCAACAGGTGCCACCCGAGATGCCCTCCCGAGGCCCCCCGGGTTCCTAATCCTGAGCGGCCTGGGAAGTGTTTGAATGCTTTTGGTTTGCACTGTTTTATTTTTTAAAAGGAAAGCCCGGCAAATTATGAACAAAATGCACAAAGCCTGAGAGGGGGAGGAGCGCACACTGTGAGGGCGGGGGGAGGAGGGGCGTGAAAACTGGAGCATGAAATCCCCCGCCTGGCCTGATGCATTTAAGGTGCATGAGGATTGGGGGGGGGGTGTTCAACTGGTTGTAAAGCGAGCCCTCCCACAATGGGAGGAAAGAGCCACAGACACACAAAAGAGCGAGAAACCCCAAGGGGGAGGGGGAGCGAGACACACCCCCTGCAGCACAGCCCTGCAATCAGGGCGCAGGTTGCAACACACCCCGAGAAGGGGGGCACACCCAGCGCATTGAAACCAGAGCCAGGGAGTGAGCCCAGAAGCAGGAAGAAGAGGAGCTTCAACAACAAGAGAGGGGAGGAAGGTTCCGGGGATCCACAAACCAGAGATTCCGCTCAGCCCCCTTCTGGAACCGTGGACATTATCAGGGCACAAGGCTTGTCTTTCTCGTCCCTGAATCCTGGTATCGGCCAGGCGGACCCAATCACGCGTGACCCCATTATTGGACCAGGTTGTTGCTGCTGCAGCGCCCACCTAATCGCCTCCGGGCGCCCCGCGACTCCTTAGGATGCCCCAGGGCAGGCGGCGCACGTGCTGAGCATCTCGCGCAGGGATGCGGCTCATCTGGACCTAGGGGGGTGGGTACCACCGCCAGGGGCTAGCGAGTGGGGCTGTTATACCGGGCACTGGTGGTGAACATGAGCCCCTCCGGCTGACCCGCAGCTCCCCGTGCCCTCCTCTCTGGTCCTACCCCCCCACACTCGCCATCCCTGGAGCACCCCGAGCCCTCGGCAGGCCGCAGGATGCTGCTGGCCTCGGCCGTGGTGGTCTGGGAGTGGCTGAACGAGCACGGCCGATGGAGGCCCTACGGCCCGGCCGTCAGCCAGCACATCGAGTCGGTGATCCGGGCCAGCCCCCGGGGGGGCAGCGTGGCCCTGGGCCAGGCCGACCCCCGGCTGGCCCCCTACATCCTGGACCTGCAGTCCATGCACCAGTTCCGGCAGGACACAGGTGAGTGTACTGGAGTCTGTGTGTGGTGTGTGTTGGTTGGGGGGGGGGGGGGGTGAGAAGATGTAAGGGGGGTCCTGTTATTACAGGGAGGAGAGGGTTGTTTGCAAAGGACGTGATCTCCGTTCATCCCTATGGCTTCGTGGTGGCAGGGACGAGGTTGTGGAGTGTTTGACAATAACTTTAAATGCAGCGCATACCACATTTCAGCTCTGTCTAGGCGCTCGAGATAACAGGTGTTAGTTACCCACTTTGGTGGTGCTCAGTTTACCAACCTCTGAAAGATGGAAGGCTGAATCAGAATGGTGTGACCTGCTGACCATCATGTCACTCGCTGAGCCATCCTGCCGGCCAGCCGGGGTGGTAAATTGGGAATATGGTTTTACTTCAACTCCTAACCACTGCAGAGTAAGGAAGAGGGCGGCGAGCCTGGGTAAGAGCACAGTGGACCCCGCTTTGTCACACGTGGGCAGGGCCACTGGAATTACGCCATTGGGAGCCCTCGGCGATTTTCGCATAATTGTACATTTGCGCGTTTCCCACATAATCCATAGTGCTTTTCATAATCTGCAGATTTTAACAAAAAAAAAGTGTTGTATCTGGCTGAGACGTTTCAAAAGTTATTAAACACACAACGACACGTGTTTCTGAACAGTGGAAGGGCCTCTCCAAAGGTTGACTGGCCACCTTTCAGTAGTGTATTACAATATGTTGGCGTTAAACTGATACTAATGAGGTGCAACTAATGGCCAGGCATTGCTAACAAGTTTAATAACGACAAAATAAGTAATACTATCACAAAATGTGCCGCACAATTTCTTGACGCATAATTTACACAACCCTGTTGCTTAGTTTGGAACTCCCCTGCCGCATAATTTCAGTGGCTCTGCATATATGGTAGCAGTGCCTTGAAGATGTAACATCCTAACCTAGGAGCCTGAGGGGTCGGAGAGGAGGTGTCCTGTGCCTTTTGTTTGGGGGAGGGAGGTGAGTAGATGTCTTGTTTGAGAACCACAGGGAGAGAGTTCTTGGGAGGTCCTGTAGTTTAGGGGGGTGGGGGGTAGCTCACGTGCATGAAGGGCAGCGCTCGTGGTAAAGACCCCCATGTTTTGTGACGGGGTGCTCCCGTACTTAAACGGTACCGAGCCTGGCTGCACAGCGGGTGGACTTCTTGACAAAGGGCCTGCGGTTCACTGAGGGTTATCAGGTGTACTCGGGGTAAGAGTACTGTGGGAAGGGCCTGCAGTCTGCTGAGGGTTAGCAGGTGTACTCGGGGTAAGAGTACTCTGGGAAGGGCCTGCAGACTGCTGAGGGTTAGCAGGTGTACTCGGGGTAAGAGTACTCTGGGAAGGGCCTGCAGACTGCTGAGGGTTAGCAGGTGTACTCGGGGTAAGTGTACTCTGGGAAGGGCCTGCAGTCTGCTGAGGTTTAGCAGGTGTACTCTGGGTAAGAATACTCTGGGAAGGGCCTGCAGTCTGCTGAGGGTTAGCAGGTGTACTCAGGGGAAGAGTACTCTGGGAAGGGCCTGCAGTGTAGTGAGGGTTAGCAGGTGTACTCAAGGTAAGAGTACTCTGGGAAGGGCCTGCAGTCTGCTGAGGGTTAGCAGGTGTACTCAGGGGAAGAGTACTCTGGGAAGGGCCTGCAGTGTAGTGAGGGTTAGCAGGTGTACTCAAGGTAAGAGTACTCTGGGAAGGGCCTGCAGTCTGCTGAGGGTTAGCAGGTGTACTCAGGGGAAGAGTACTCTGGGAAGGGCCTGCAGTGTAGTGAGGGTTAGCAGGTGTACTAAGGGGAAGAGTACTCTGGGAAGGGCCTGCAGTGTAGTGAGGGTTAGCAGGTGTACTCAAGGTAAGAGTACTCTGGGAAGGTCCTGCAGTGTAGTGAGGGTTAGCAGGTGTACTCTGGGGAAGAGTACTCTGGGAAGGGATGCGGTTTTGTGAGGGTTAGCAGGTGTACTCTGGGGAAGAGTACTCTGGGAAGGGCCTGCAGTCTGCTGAGGGTTAGCAGGTGTACTCGGGGTAAGAGTACTCTGGGAAGGGCCTGCAGCCTGCTGAGGGTTAGCAGGTGTACTCGGGGTAAGAGTACTTTGGGAAGGGCCTGCAGCCTGCTGAGGGTTAGCAGGTGTACTCAGGGGAAGAGTACTCTGGGAAGGGCCTGCAGTGTAGTGAGGGTTAGCAGGTGTACTCAAGGTAAGAGTACTCTGGGAAGGGCCTGCAGTCTGCTGAGGGTTAGCAGGTGTACTCAGGGGAAGAGTACTCTGGGAAGGGCCTGCAGTGTAGTGAGGGTTAGCAGGTGTACTCAAGGTAAGAGTACTCTGGGAAGGGCCTGCAGTCTGCTGAGGGTTAGCAGGTGTACTCAGGGGAAGAGTACTCTGGGAAGGGCCTGCAGTGTAGTGAGGGTTAGCAGGTGTACTAAGGGGAAGAGTACTCTGGGAAGGTCCTGCAGTGTAGTGAGGGTTAGCAGGTGTACTCTGGGGAAGAGTACTCTGGGAAGGGATGCGGTTTTGTGAGGGTTAGCAGGTGTACTCGGGGTAAGAGTACTCTGGGAAGGGCCTGCAGCCTGCTGAGGGTTAGCAGGTGTACTCGGGGTAAGAGTACTCTGGGAAGGGCCTGCAGTCTGCTGAGGGTTAGCAGGTGTACTCGGGGTAAGAGTACTCTGGGAAGGGCCTGCAGCCTGCTGAGGGTTAGCAGGTGTACTCGGGGTAAGAGTACTCTGGGAAGGGCCTGCAGCCTGCTGAGGGTTAGCAGGTGTACTCTGGGAAGGGATGCGGTTTTGTGAGGGTTAGCAGGTGTACTCTAGGGAAGAGTACTCTGGGAAGGTCCTGCAGTGTAGTGAGGGTTAGCAGGTGTACTCTGGGAAGGGCCCGCAGCCTGCTGAGGGTTAGCAGGTGTACTCGGGGTAAGAGTACTCTGGGAAGGACCTGCAGCTTGCTGAGGGTTAGCAGGTGTACTCGGGGTAAGAGTACTCTGGGAAGGGCCTGAAGACTGCTGAGGGTTAGCAGGTGTACTCGGGGTAAGAGTACTCAGGGAAGGGCCTGCAGTCTGCTGAGGGTTAGCAGGTGTACTCTGGGTAAGAGTACTCTGGGAAGGGCCTGCAGACTGCTGAGGGTTAGCAGGTGTACTCGGGGTAAGAGTACTCAGGGAAGGTCCTGCAGTGTAGTGAGGGTTAGCAGGTGTACTCTGGGGAAGAGTTCTTGGGGAAGAGCACGTGAGAGATATAATTTTTGGGGAGCGCCTGCAGTTCAGTAATGGGCAGAGGAATGGCAGGTGTATCGTGGGGGGGGGGGTCTTGGCATGAAGATCCGTAGTTCACGAGGACCGGCCCCTGCAGTCTCTGGCAGGGGGGCTGGCCCACAGGTTTTCACTGGTTTAAAACTCCCTGAAGCCCAGAAAGATGTCCTTGGTGTACGGAGACTTTTGCCCTGATTTAAGCAAACCTTGGCACAGTCGTATAAACCCTTCGTCAGTCAGGACTTCTCTCCCCTGTAAGACAGTCTTAATTAAGGGAAAACGCTCGTAAGCCCGGCCTGACGTTTCTTCTAAGGTGTTCGGGTTTAGTGCCCGGAGATGTGCTTTATTCTAATCAGTTTAAAGCACCCCCTCCGGTAGGAGTCACCCCCGCTCGCACAGCACGTGCAGACCAGATGTTCGAGTTTCTAGTGAGATGTTTGGCCTGCTGGGTCCTGACATTAGCTTCCGGGTACCGAGAGGTCTTGTCCTGTGTGGTTTTCCATCACTGGTGCACAGGTACCCTGGTGGGTGGACGGGCATCTTCTGGCAGGAGCGGGCTCTGCAGGGGGGCACTATGTGGACCCTGATGGTTAACGGTGCGTGACT
The DNA here is from genome assembly GCF_031143425.1 of Pleurodeles waltl. Classification (NCBI taxonomy): domain Eukaryota; kingdom Metazoa; phylum Chordata; class Amphibia; order Caudata; family Salamandridae; genus Pleurodeles; species Pleurodeles waltl. The sequence goes on along the minus strand of NC_090443.1, from coordinate 1,018,644,507 downwards.
CGGACGCCCTTCACTTCTGCAGGCTTCATGAAATCACGCACAAAACGTCACGCCATGTGCGAAGATGTCATATAGAATATTGCATGAGGGGAAAAAAAACACAGCAGGGTAGACTGTTTTATTTCCCAAGTAAAAATATCTCGGGTTGTCGCAACTGTGCAAAAAAATTTGCTTTTTACACCTTTTTGAGTTGTCTTTTGAGGCCTTGACAGAAAGGCTTTTCTTAACTGTGTTTAGGATAGCGGCAGGAACCCCCTCGCGTTTCCACAGGTGGCAGCCACAAAGTTACTCTTAAAATCTACTGCACCAGCTGAGGTGCAAGCGAGAGGAGATGGCAGCAGAGAAACTTCCAAGATGTCTGCTGCAAGTAGTTTCACCAGCAGCTTTTGTGCCATGCCAGAACTGGTGGCAAGGGCAGGTAGCGCCAGCTGCATTTGTACCAGGAGTGGTGGCAGGGACAGGTGGTGCCACCTGCATTTGTGCCAGGAGTGGTGGCAGGGACAAGTGGAACCATCAGCATTTGTGCCAGGAGTGGTGGCAGGGACAGGTATTGCCACCAGCATTTGTGCCAGGAGTGCTGGCAGGGACAGGTGGTGCCACCTGCATTTGTGCCAGGAGTGGTGTCAGGGACAAGTGGTACCAGCAGCATTTGTGCCAGGAGTGGTGTCAGGGACAGGTATTGCCACCAGCATTTGTGCCAGGAGTGGTGGCAAGGACAGGTGGTGCAAGACGCATTTGTGCCAGGGGTGCTGGCAGGGACAGGTGGTGCCACCTGCATTTGTGCCAGGAGTGGTGGCAGGGACAAGTGGAACCATCAGCATTTGTGCCAGGAGTGGTGGCAGGGACAGGTATTGCCACCAGCATTTGTGCCAGGAGTGGTGTCAGGGACAAGTGGTACCAGCAGCATTTGTGCCAGGAGTGGTGGCAAGGACAGGTAGTGCAAGACGCATTTGTACCAGGGGTGCTGGCAGGGACAGGTGGTGCCATCTGCATTTGTGCCAGGAGTGGTGGCAGGGACAAGCGGTGCCAGCAGCATTTGTGCCAGGAGTGGTGGCAGGGACAAGCGGTGCCAGCAGCATTTGTGCCAGGACTGGTGGCATGGGCAGGTGGTGGCAGTGACAGATGGTGTCAGACGTGGACAGATGGTGCCAGACGGGGTGGCAGGGGCAAGCGGACCCAGGCGTGGTGGCAGGGACAAGCTGTGTCAGCAGCATTTATGCCAGGCGTGGTGGCAGGGACAGATTTTACCACAGCATTTGTGCCAGGAGTGGTGGCAGGGACGGGTGTTACCACAGCATTTGTGCCAGGAGTGGTGGCAGGGACAGGTGTTACCAGCAGCATTTGTGCCAGGAGTGGTGGCAGGAACAAGCGGTAAAGACAGCAACATTTGTGCCAGGAGTGGTGGCAGGGAGAGGTGATGCCAGCAGCATTTGTGCCAGGACTGGTGGCATGGACAGATGGTGCCAGACGTGGACAGGTGATGCCAGACGTGGGTGGCAGGGACAGGTGGTGCCAGGCGTGGTGGCAGGGGCAAGCGGTGCCAGCAGCATTTATGCCAGGAGTGGTGGCAGGGACAGATAGTGCCAGGCGTGGTGGCAGGGACAGAGGGTGCCAGACGTGGGTGGCAGGGGCAGGTGGTGCCAGGCGTGGTGGCAGGGACAGATGGTGGCAGCGACAGATGGTGCCAGACGTGGGTGGCAGGCGGTGCCAGGCGTGGTGGCAGGGGCAGATGGTGCCAGGCATGGTTGCACGAGCAGGACATGGCCCCTCTGCCTTCTGAAAGTCTATTCGGCGAGACAGGGAGATGTGATGTTTTCAGCTTGGTATTTGCATAGTGCGCCTTACCCTTGGAGTGCCTCGAAGCGCTCGCTTTTTCCAACCACTTTGGACACAATCCCCTCCACAGAGATGCAGGGGAATGAAAGAGTCTGGTGTCCGGGGGTCCACGTCATGTGTGTGACTATTGTGTGGTGTGTGTGCGTAGTACAAACACAGCTGTCCCCCAAGGCCGGCTTGAGGTGTATCTGGGGGGCTCTTTACTGCAGCCGAGCTTAGCACTAACAGTTTACCATCCAGGGGTATCATTGGGGTATCTCTCACCCAGAAGCAAAACTTCACACGCATGCGTAAAATCCAGCTTCCCTGAATGCACATATCCTGCATTTCCCACACTGTTCCGTATCTTCACAGCTAAGGGGGCACATAAATGGGCAGAGGAGGTCATCGGCTCAGGGTCACACAAACTGATCTCGGGTGAGCTGGGACTAGGGCGCGTCGGCTGGTTTCACAGCGCTTATCTTAAAACCTCAAGCGCCTCTGTGACGTTCGGTCTGACTCTGAAACCCCCCAAGCGCTCTGCAGTGAATGTTAAGTGCACCCCGCCTCTTCAATTGAGGGTTTTGGGGTGAACGCGTCTCAGAGCAGTGAGATTTCGGTTTTGCTGAATCTTTCCGTCCTCGACACTGGGGGCCGCCGTGTGTCTGTGTTTTATTTTTAAATACGTAGTGTAAGACGCACCGTTCCCACCAGTGTGGTGAAGGCGCACGGCTCACACACCCCCCTCACCTCACCACAACTGCCACAAAAAACAACGTTTGTTCTTATTCAGGTTTTTTCAGAAAAAAATCTTCCTAATCGAGTTGTCACGGAGACTTTTTCGGGGTTTCATATGTTTTGCATACACAGCATTTTGCGAGACAGGTAATGTGGTGGTGGGGGTGGGGGTTGGTTGGGACAGTGATGTTTGGTCCTCTGGTACCCCAGCAACAGAGCCCTCTGGGTGACGTCACAGCTGCCACTACTGAATTCTTATGAAATGATATCCAAGTTTATAGAGCGCCGTCTACCGCTGGCACGGCGCCCTGGCGCTTTCCTGATCTCTGACCTAACTTCTGGGTTTCCATCAGAGGGTTGTGTGTGGCTAGTAAATGTATTATGTGTATTCTTGGTTGCTTGTGTGTGGTTAGTATATGTTTCCGTCAAGTGGTTGTGTGTATTATTCATGGTGTATGTTTTGTATGGGTTTATATCAAGCGACTGTGTATTGTTGGTTATTTGTGGTTAGTATGGGTTTATATCAAGCTGCTGAGTACTGTTGGTTGGTTGGTTATGTGTGGTTAGTATGGGTTTCCATCAAGTGGCTGTGCATTGTTGGGTGCTTGTGGTTAGTATGGGTTTCCATCAAGTGGCTGTGCATTGTTGGTTGATTGTGTGTGTCTAGTATGTGTTTCCATCAAGTGGTTGTGTATTGTTGGTTGCTTGTGTGAAGTTAGTATGAGTTTCCATCAAGTGGCTGTGTATTGTTGGTTGCTTGTGTGAAGTTAGTATGACTTTCCATCAAGTGGTTGTGTATTGGTGGTTGTGTGTGGTTGGTATAGGTTTATATCAAGCTGTTAAGTATTGTTGGTCGGTTGGTTGTGTGTGGTTAATATGGGTTTCCATCAAGTGGATGTGCATTGTTGGTAGCTTGTGTTGTTAGTATGGCTTTCCATGAAGCAGTTGTGTATTGTTGGTTGCTTGTGTGTGGTTAGTATGAGTTTCCATCAAGTGTCTGTGCGTCGTTGGTTGCTTGTGTGTAGTTAGCATGAGTCTCCATCAAGTGGTTCTTTATTGTGTGTTGCTTGTATGTGGTTAGTATGGGTTTCCATCAAGTGGCTGTGCATTGTTGATTGTGTGTGGTTAGTATAGGTTTATATCAAGCTGTTAAGTATTGTTGGTCGGTTGGTTGTGTGTGGTTAATATGGGTTTCCATCAAGTGTCTGTGCGTCGTTGGTTGCTTGTGTGTAGTTAGTATGAGTCTCCATCAAGTGGTTCTTTATTGTGTGTTGCTTGTGTGTGGTTAGTATGTGTTTCCATCAACTGGCTGTGCATTGTTGATTGTGTGTGGTTAGTATAGGTTTATATCTAGCTGTTAAATATTGTTGGTCTGTTGGTTGTGTGTGGTTAGTATGGATTTCCATGAAGCGGTTGTGTATTGTTGGTTGCTTGTGTGTGGCTAGTATGGGTTTCCATGAAGCGGTTGTGTATTGTTGGTTGCTTGTGTGTGGCTAGTATGGGTTTCCATGAAGCAGTTGTGTATTGTTGGTTGTGTGTAGTTAGTATGGGTCGATTGTTTGTTTGTGGTTAGTATGAATTTTCATCGGGCGGTTTATTGTTAGTTGTGTGTAGTTAATATTTATTTCTGTCAGGTGATTGTGTGTTGTTGGTTGCTGTGTGTGGTTAGTCTGGATTTCTATCAATCGGTTGTGTACAGTTGTACAGTTGGTTAGTTTCGTTTGTGTGGTAAGTATGGGTTTCTATCAGGTGGTCGGTATTGTTAGTTGTTTGTGTGTGGTTAGTATGGATTTCTGTCAGGCGGTCGGGTATTGGTAGCTGCTTTTGTGTGGTTAGTATGGGTTTCTATCAGTTGGTTATATACTGTTGGTTAGTTTCTTGTGTGTGGTTAGTATGGATTTCCATCAGGTGGTCGGGTATTGGTAGCTGCTTGTGTGTGGATAGTATGGGTTTCTATCAGTTGGTTATATACTGTTGGTTAGTTTCTTGTGTGTGGTTAGTATGGATTTCTATTGGGCGGTTGTGTACGGGTAGTTAGTTTCTTATGTGTAGTTGGTATGGATTGCTATCAGGCGGTTGTGTACAGTTGGTTAGTTTCTTTTGTGTGGTTAGAATGGGTTTCTATCAGGCGGTCGGGTATTGTTAGAAACACATAGTAACCACACACAAGCAACTAACATTACCCGACCGCCTGATAGAAACCGGTTCTAACCACCCAAAGAAACCAACCAGCTGTACACAACTACCTACAGTTGGTTGGTTTATTGTGTGGTTAGTATGGATTTCTATCAGGCGGTTGTGTACGGTTGGTTAGTTTTCTTTTGTGTCGTTAGTATGGGTTTCTCTGAGGCAGTTGGGTATTGCTAGTTGCTTGTGTGGTTAGTATGTAATTCTCTCCCGCGGTTGGGTATTGTTGGCTGCTTGTGTGTGGTTAGTATGGGTTTCTCTCAGGTGGTTGTGTATGGTTGGTTAGCTTCTTGTGTGTTGTTAGTATGTTTTTCGATCAGGTAGTTGTGTACAGTTGGTTAGTTTCTTGTGTGTAGTTAGTGTGGGTTTCTCTTAAGCGGTTGAGTATTGTTGGTTGCTTGTGTGTGGTTAGTATGTGTTTCTCTCAGGCAGTTGGGTATTGTTGGTTGCTTGTTGGTTGCTTATGTGTGGTTAGTATGGGTTTCTCTCAGGCGGTTGGGTATGGTTGGTTAGCTTCTTGTGTGTTGTTAGTATGGGCTTCTATGAGGTAGTTGTGTACGGTTGGTTAGTTTCTTGTGTGTAGTTAGTGTGGGTTTTTCTCAGGCGGTTGGGTATTGCTGGTTGCTTGTGTGTGGTTAGTATGTGTTTCTCTCAGGTGGCTGGGTATTGTTTGTTGCTTGTGTGTGGTTAGTAAGGGTTTCTGTCAGGCGGTTGGGTATTGTTGGTTGCTTGTGTGTGGTTAGTATGTGTTTCTCTCAGGCGGTTGGGTATTGTTGGTTGCTTGTGTGTGGTTAGTATGGGCTTCTCTCAGGCGGTTGGGTATGGTTGGTTAGCTTCTTGTGTGTTGTTAGTATGGGTTTCTATCAGGTAGTTGTGTACGGTTGGTTAGTTTCTTGTGTGGGTTTCCCTCAGGCGGTTGGGTATTGTTGCTTGTGTGTGGTTAGTGTGGGGTTCTCTCAGGCGGTTGGGTATTGTTGGTTGCTTGTGTGTGGTTAGTATGTGTTTCTCTCAGGCGGTTGGGTATTGTTGGTTGCTGGTGTGTGATTAGTATGGGTTTCTCTCAGGCGGTTGGGTATTGCTGGTTGCTTGTGTGTTGTTAGTATGTGTTTCTCTCAGGCGGTTGGGTGAAGCATCTCCTGTCTTAAGAGGCAATTCAAGCCTGTGCTTTGAGGCTGACTGGGAAGTGGGGTTGGGACAGGGTCACCCATATACAAAAACAGATGCACCTCTTTTGCAGTCTCTAGATTTCCTTTTACAAACCATTATTATGAATCTGACGCCAGCTGGACTACGGGTCCCAGAATGCACTGAGTGGTTAAATGAAAGCCCAGGACTGCGAAGAGTCGGTGACCAGGCCATTTCTTCTGCCAGATGATTCTAGAATAGCTCTGTGAGGCACTGAGCATTGTTTTCTCGATCACATATACTTCTGTGCGGTTATAACACCACACTTATCTTTTACTAAGATGCAATTGATATGTGGATTGCATGTTTGGCTGCTATTGAACAAAAAATTCGTGGCTTAAAACTCTTGTCTCACGTATATAACATAAATCCTGTGAAATATAGGTTTTGTCCTGTGGGAGGCCTCATCTCAGTCTGGTTCACACCCCAGTCCCTCGTTAGTCCCCAGCATGACAGCCATTTAAACATTGCCACGCCCAAACCAGCCTTTTAAAGTTTGTAATGCGCCATGGCCTAATCAGCATTCTGTTCGTGACGTGTCAACAGAGCCCGGGCGTTGTAATTGCAATCCGCCCACATCTTTAGCTCAGCGCCAGAAACCTCAGACACGGAATGTGATTGTATCAGAGCAAAGCGCACTGTTTCTAAAACCGCACATTCTTAAATATATATTTATTTATTTATGTTCTGTCCTCGTCTCTACAGACAACCAGTACAGTCAAGTATGTCATATACTAGTTTAAAAAACAGATTTCCCTTAAAAAAAAAACTATAAAAAAAAGTTTTGCTCACGCTGAGCAAAAATTAATATGTAATATAGGAAATATATAGAGTTTAAATTGTGTAAAGTTGTCCTATGTTGACTTCTTGTGGTTCTGCCTTGTGTCGTCACTAGAACCCCCACGCCCCCAATGGCAATGTAGGCCTACAATATGGCTTGTGTCTTTTAGAGAGATCCCTGGATTGGACACGTAGAACTGTTCTGATTCCGTGTTTTTCAAGTTTCCAGATGTTGAGCAGCTGCAGCGGAGCCAGGGGTGGACCTGGGCCCGCGTGCTGACCCAAGCAAGCACGGCTGGCACGCGGCTGCGGTGGGCCCGGCTCCCTGCGGTGGGCTCTGATTGCGAGTTAGGGGTGCATGTGTGCATGTGCTGGAATCCCCTCACAGATGTCCCCAGGCAGTCTCCCCTCTGCCTCCCGCTGATTGGCTGAGACGGTGACTGGCAGGGGGCGTGACCTTCGTAGGCATAGAAGGGGTACCATCTGGTGGGTCGGGGGGGATGGCGGAGGGTTTGAGAGGCCTGTTGAGTGCCTTCCCACCGCTAGACAATGCATTCTCGGGCAGACCAGGAGACAATACCCTGGCAGCTGGGCGGGGAGGGGTGGGGTACAGCATCACCCCTCACCCCCACCAGCGCAGGGTGTCTAAGTCTGTGACCTTGTGATGGGGGGTGGGATGGAAGCCCGGTGGAGAGGGGGGGCAGAGGCTGGGAAGAAGGGGTTCTTAGCATGTTGTGTCTCCACAATCCCACGGCCTGGTTCGCCCGGTTCCCACCCTCACTCTCACGTAGGGAGGGAGACCATGAGCAGACCTTCACCGCAGCATCCAGAATGCTGTCCTTTGTTAAACACAGTACTAGCAGCGGTGACCGGCGTGTGTGAGGGTGCCGGCAGAGGAGATGGCGCTTGCTCTGTTGTGAGGAATGACTGGCCTGATGGTGCTATCAGGTGTGGCATGGGAAGAGTGCTTGGGCCTGCCTGTGCTCTGAGGAGGGTGAGGGGAAGAGTGCTTGGGCCTGCCTGTGCTCTGAGGAGGGTGAGGGGAAGAGTGCTTGGGCCTGCCTGTGCTCTGAGGAGGGTGAGGGAAAGAGTGGTTGGGCCTGCCTGTGCTCTGAGGAGGGTGAGGGGAAGAGTGCTTGGCCCTGCCTGTGCTCTGAGGAGGGTGAGGGGAAGAGTGCTTGGGCCTGCCTGTGCTCTGAGGAGGGTGAGGGGAAGAGTGCTTGGCCCTGCCTGTGCTCTGAGGAGGGTGAGGGGAAGAGTGCTTGGGCCTGCCTGTGCTCTGAGGAGGGTGAGGGGAAGAGTGCTTGGGCCTGCCTGTGCTCTGAGGAGGGTGAGGGGAAGAGTGGTTGGGCCTGCCTGTGCTCTAAGGGGGGTGAGGGGAAGAGTGCTTGGGCCTGCCTGTGCTCTGAGGAGGGTGAGGGGAAGAGTGGTTGGGCCTGCCTGTGCTCTAAGGGGGGTGAGGGGAAGAGTGGTTGGGCCTGGCTCTGCTGTGATGGGTGAGGGTGAGGGGAGAGTGGTTGGGCCTGGCTCTGCTGTGAGGGGCGAGGGACAGCGTGGATTGTCCTGCCTGTGCTGTGAGGGACAGCGTGGATTGTCCTGCCTGTGCTGTGAGGGACAGCGTGGATTGTCCTGCCTGTGCTGTGAGGGACAGCGTGGATTGTCCTGCCTGTGCTGTGAGGGGTGAGGGACAGCGTGGATTGTCCTGCCTGTGCTGTGAGGGACAGCGTGGATTGTCCTGCCTGTGCTGTGAGGGACAGCGTGGATTGTCCTGCCTGTGAGGCACCTGTTGTCTGGGTCGTAGGTTTCTAGTCGCTGAGCTCTTCCCAGGCACCTCTACTGCTTGCTCCCCGCGCATCCCCTGCACCGGTGCTCTGCGCAGGCGTACTGCTGGGAAGATAGTGCTTAAAAGAGCCACAGAGTTAGGCAACACATAAAATGCCTGTGCCCTGAAGAATGCTTTTCAGCAACAACTGGCTGAAACATGTTGATGGTCAAGGCAAGAGCGGTCCCATTGAAACCCTTTTACTACGTTTTTATCTGTTGAGAGGGAGGTGGGACTGAAATGTATAGGGTTTCTACCCCTTCACATTTGTGGTTTGATCCTGTGATATTAATTCGATGCCAGGCGTATGTGTGCAAATGTGTACACACAAGGTTGGTGTAGAAGGTTGTTCACATTAATTCATGCGTAGTATTCTCTGGAAGTGGGGGGACTCCACTGTGCCCCCCACCTGCTTCTCAAGAGTATAACTAGCAGACAGCCATGGTGAGAAGGGAACCCTACAGCAGAGTCTCCAGTATTTCCGTGGATCTTTGCACTTTGTGTCAGTCCTCTCAGGCTTCCCATGTCCATGTGTGACTAGCTCATCCAGTCCAGGAGTTTTGCTTTGTATTCTGTGACTTGTAGTCCTGCTTGTCCCATTCTGTAATCAGGACTACATGTCCCATAATGCTAAGCAAAAATCATGGCATTGAAGAGCTGCTCATGCATGGACCTGGGAACCTGAGAGCAAGGCCACTGGAATTATGTGATTTTTTTTGTTTTTACTGTGGCGTTCTTCGCATATTTATGCATATACTGCATTTGCCACATAATCTTTCATCCAACAAAGTAAAAAAATGTTTCTAGCTCAAACGTTACTACGAACATAGCAACATGTGTTGCAGCGCAGTGAAAGGCCCTTTGCAGAGGTTGACTAGTCACCTTTCTGGTACTTATTGCTGTATTTGGGTGTTAAACTGATACTAATGAGGTGAAACTTGTGTCCGGACAGTGTTACCCTGTGTAAAAATGACAAAACAAGGAAGTGATACTACCACAGAATGTGCCACGTACTTTGCCGCATACTACGGTTCTCCCACCTCCAGTGGCAATGCTTCAGAGTTATGCAAAAAGGGGTTCATATTCCAGCCTCTAATTGTTTATTTTCACAACTTTGGACCTTGTCTAAATTTTATATAGTGAGAGTAAAATATATATATATATATATATTTTTTTTTTTACCCAACCTTGGACTTTTAAGTTGCGTGCGCCAGTCTGCTGTCGGCTTTAGACTATATTGCAGTTATATAGCGCTTACTACCCCTGACAAGGCTTCGAAGCACTTTTAAGCAAGTAGCGTGCTACTCCGGAACCCAGAAGGATTAGTGGGTGTTAATATAGGGAAATCTGAGTTCATTTGATGGGTGGACACGTGGGTCTGTTAGCTGGAATGAATAGAATAATGGAGAGGAGGGAAGAGTCTAGATGTGTTAATTGGGAGATCGTAGTAGTTAGTAAGATGAGGTTTGAGGTGAGTAAAGGAGAGATGGAGGATGAAGAGTCTGTAGGAAGGGATTAGGGAGATCATAGCAGTAAAATGAGGTTTGGGGCGAGCCAGGAGGGAGAGAGGGGGGAAGGGCCTGGGAATGGTTATTTTGAGATCAGAGCAGTAGAATGGGGTTTGGGGTGAGTCCAAGGAGAGATACACGAGGGAAGAATTTAGGAGGGTTGTTTGGGAGATCATAGTCAAAAATTGAGGTTTGGGGTGAGCCAGGAGGGAGAGAGGAGGGAAGAGTCTAGAGGTTTTTTTTGAGGTCATAGCAGTAGAATGAGGTTTGGGGTGAGCCAGGAGGGAGAGTGAAGGGTAGAGTCTAGGGAGGGTTATTTTGAGATCATAGCAGAGGTTTGGGGTGAGCCGGGAGGGACAGAGGAGGGAAGAGTCTAGGGAGGGTTCATAGCAGTAGAACGAGGTTTGGGGTGACTGGGAGGGACAGAGGACGGAAGAGTCTAGGCAGGGTTCATAGCAGTAGAACGAGGTTTGGGGTGAGTGGGAGGGACAGAGGAGGGAAGAGTCTAGGGAGGGTTCATAGCAGTAGAACGAGGTTTGGGGTGAGTGGGAGGGACAGAGGAGGGAAAAGTCTTGGCAGGGTTCATAGCAGTAGAACGAGGTTTGGGGTGAGCCAGTCTAGGCAGGGCTCATAGCAGTAGAATGAGTTTTGGGGTGAGCCAGGAGGGAGAGAGGAGGGAAGAGTCTAGGGAGGGTTATTTTGAGATCATAGCAGTAGAATGAGGTTTGGAGTGAGCCCAGGAGGAGAAAGGAGGGAAGTGTCTAAGGAGGGTTATTTTGAGATCGTAGCAGTAGAATTAGGTTTGGGGTGAGCCAGGAGGAATAGAGGAGGGAAGAGTCCAGGCAGGGTTCATAGCAGTATTATGAGGTTTGGGGAGAGTCGGGGTGGAGGCAGAGGGTAGGTTGAGGGGGTGTAGGGTGAGACAGTAGTGCACTGGAGAGAGTGGTTTTGTTTTCTCTTGTAGAGTAGGAACAAAGTAAATAAATACATACGTGATTATGTAGAAAGGTAATGTATGTATAACAAAGATGATATATTGAAATGTAAAGACTGTCAGGTGTTGCGGGGTTCGCCTTCTGGGGTCCCCGGAACCCACCCACTTTCCCACCTTCACCAGCAACAAGTGAGTGGCCGAGATGTATCTTCACAGGAGAAAAAATGCCATCTGTCTGCAGCGCCTTGAAAAGCGCTTCCTTTTCTGAGGGGGGCGGTGGGGCCGAGACCCCGTCAGAGGCGGACAATGGGGGCTTCATGCTCCTCTCATTGGTGATGCAGCCGTCCTGGGAACCGCGCGCCCCCTTTGTCAGCTCTTTGGCAGCTGTGTTTGAGGAGGGCTGGGGCTGCGGCCGCCCTCCCTCCCCAGACCCTCGGAGTCCACCCTCTGCGGTGGGATCACTGCTGAAGGGGCCTTCTCAGGCGGGGAGGGCCTGCAGGCACACAGGGAGGAGTGGGGCACAAAGGGCTGGCTTCGCAAGAGCTGGCAGGGTAGGGTGGGGGGGAGGCGGATGGGCCGACTGTGACCCCGAGGGATAGCTCTGCTGCCTGAGCGGGGGAGGTTACCCTAACTCGAGGGATAGCTCTGCTGCCTGAGCGTGTGAGGTTACTGTAACTCGAGGGATAGCACTGCTGTCTGAGGCCTGAGCGTGTGAGGTTACTGCAACTCGGGGGATAGCACTGCTGCCTGAGCCCTGAGCGTGTGAGGTTACTGTAACTCGAGGGATAGCACTGCTGTCTGAGGCCTGAGCGTGTGAGGTTACTGCAACTCGAGGGATAGCACTGCTGCCTGAGCCCTGAGCGTGTGAGGTTACGTTAACTCGAGGGATAGCACTGCAGTCTGAGGCCTGAGCTTGAGAGGTTGCTGCAACTCGAGGGATAGCTCTGCTGCCTGAGTCCTGAGCGTGTGAGGTAACTCGAGGGACAGTTCTGCTGTCTGATGTAGGTGCGTGTGAAGGTCGCTGTAACTCGGTGGAGGTTTCTGCTCCCTGGGTCCATTGCATCTCTCCAGCTGGAGGAATAAGACCTGAGCTCACTGCATCTCTCCAGGTGGAGGTGTCTGAGACATGAGCTCATTGAATCTCTCCAGGTGGAGATGTCTGATCTTTGGGTTCATTGCATCTCTCCAGGTGGAGGTGTCTGATCCCTGGGTACATTGCATCTCTCCAGGTGGAGGTGTTTGATCCCTGGGTTCATTGCATCTCTCCAGGTGGAGGTGTCTGATCCCTGGGTTCATTGCATCTCTCCAGGTGGAGGTGTCTGATCCCTGAGTTCATTGCATCTCTCCAGATGGAGGTGTCTGAGACCTGAGCTCATTGCATCTCTCCAGGTGGAGGTGGCTGATCCCTGGGTTCATTGAATCTTTCCAGGTGTAGGTGTCTGATCCCTGGGTTCACTGCACCTCTCCATGTGGTAATATCTGATCCCTAGGTTCAGTGCATCTCTCCGGGTGAAGGTGTCTGATCCGTTGGTTCAGTGCATCTCTCCGGGTGAAGGTGTCTGACCCCTGTGTCCAGTGCACCTCTCCAGTTGGCGGTGTCTGATGCATCTGTCCATGTAAAGGTGTCTGACCCCTGTGTCCAGTGCACCTCTACAGTTGGCGGTGTCCGAGGACTGAGTTTGCTCGCTCGGTGTAGCCTGGGGTTTCACAATCCTTCACTCATTGAGAGAGGTAAACACGGGTGCTGCAGTAAACATGTGCAGTGCACACAGGGATGGCAAACAGCCCGTGCGGGCCCTTCTGAGCCCTGCTGGCTTTGGCTTCTGTTATGGGTCAGACATACTGCGCTGCCCTCTCCGGTGTCTGTCCGAGGGCGAGGCAGAGTTTTCCTCATGAATTTCATATTACTTTGATCACAGAATGCGTGTACGTAGGAGGAGCGGGTGTCTGTACATGGGGTGGTGCATCTGGCGGTGCCCCAGCTTGGCCAAGTCACACTCTGGGCACACTCTGCCCCTGTTCTGCCCATCCAGTCTCCTTCCACCCTGCAGAGGGCTCAGCCGTCCGAGGACTGAGGCATCTGGAGAGATATCTTTGCTGTTTGACTCAGCGTGTTTCCTGCGGTGGTAATCCTGCAGAGAGCTCATCCGTCTGAGGACCGAGGTATCTGGAGAGATATCTCTGCTGTCTGACTCAGCTTGTGAGGTGGTATCCTGCAGAGGGCTCAGCCGTCCGAGGACTGAGGCATCTGGAGAGATATCTCTGCTGTCTGACTCAGCCTGTGAGGTGGTATCCTGCAAAGGGTCACCCGTCTGAGGTCCGATGCATCTGGGGAGATATCTCTGCTGTCTGACTCAGCCTGTGACTGCGATGTACCCTGAGGTGGTATCCTGCAGAGGGCTCAGGCGTCCATCTGTATCTGGAGAGATATCTCTGCTGTCTGACTCGGCCAGTGACAGCACAACTTAACAAACCATATTTCCCTGTAAGCCTTACTTTCAGGCTGTCCAATTCCACAGATAGCCCTCTTGTGTCAGCCGAAGGGATAGTTGATTGGTGGAGAGGTAGTTCTGATGTGGCACTCAGTTTGATAGCTGTGCAGTGGCACTCAGATGGATAGCTGTGCTGTGGTGCTGTAGCTCTGCTGTGGCAGACAGGGGAGTTGTGTGCTGCGTATAGCTCAGCTGTGAGGGTCGGAGTGTTTGTTGTGCTGTGGTGAGTTGGAGGGACAGCTGCTCTGAGTCATTTGGGGGTACACCTGTGCTGTGGTACAGCTAACTTTGCTGTGGCAGTTCTAGATAGATACCGACCCCCAGCTGACGTCCAGTGATAGCTCTGTCGTATGTCCAAGGGGTGGCTCTGTTGTATCTGTTGCAGGGATAGCTCTGCTGTGTTCCTTGGCAGGAGGGAGGGATAGCTCTGCCGTGTGTCCAGGGGATGGCTCTGCTGTATCTGCTGCAGGGATAGCTCTGCTAAGTTTCCTAATGGTGGCTCTGTTGTATCTGCTGCAGGGATAGCTCTGCTGTGTTCCTTGGCAGGAGGGAGGGATAGCTCTGCCGTGTGTCCAGGGGGCGGTTCTGTTGTATCTGCTGCAGGGATAGCTCTGCTGTGTTCTTTGGCACGATGGAGGGATAGCTCTGCCGTGTGTCCAGGGGGCGGCTCTGTTGTATCTGCTGCAGGGATAGCTCTGCTGTGTTCCTTGGCAGGAGGGAGGGATAACTCTGCCGTGTGTCCAGGGGGCGGCTCTGTTGTATCTGCTGCAGGGATAGCTCTGCTGTGTTCCTTGGCAGGATGGAGGGATAGCTCTGCCGTGTGTCCAGGGGGCGGCTCTGTTGTATCTGCTGCAGGGATAGCTCTGCTGTGTTCTTTGGCACGATGGAGGGATAGCTCTGCCGTGGGTCCAGGGGGCGGCTCTGTTGTATCTGCTGCAGGGATAGCTCTGCTGTGTTCCTTGGCAGGAGGGAGGGATAGCTCTGCCGTGTGTCCAGGGGGCGGCTCTGTTGTATCTGCTGCAGGGATAGCTCTGCTGTGTTCCTTGGCAGGATGGAGGGATAGCTCTGCCGTGTGTCCAGGGGGCGGCTCTGTTGTATCTGCTGCAGGGATAGCTCTGCTGTGTTCCTTGGCAGGAGGGAGGGATAGCTCTGCCGTGTGTCCAGGGGGCGGCTCTGTTGTATCTGCTGCAGGGATAGCTCTGCTGTGTTCCTTGGCAGGATGGAGGGATAGCTCTGCCGTGTGTCCAGGGGGCGGCTCTGTTGTATCTGCTGCAGGGATAGCTCTGCTGTGTCCCTTGGCAGGAGGGAGGGATAGCTCTGCCGTATGTCCAAGGGATAACTCTGTTGTATCTGCTGCAGGGAGGGATAGCTGTGCTATGGTGCGGTGACTCTGCTGTATCAGTTGGAGGGATAGCTCTGCTGTGTGCTTAAGTCAGTTTTAGGGCTATTTTGTTCGGTTACAGGACTCTCCGCTTTGACGTTTCTTCCAGGGATAGGTTTGTTGTCAGCCGGGGGTTGGGGAGGGGGTAGCTCTGCCGTAAGCCCCTCGCCCCTCAGTTGTAGTTTCCCAGGCCTTTTGCTGCTAGTGTGCTCTCAGCAGCTCATTGTCTAAGGATCAGACAGCTGGTGGGGCGGGCGCTGCTTCTCTGCCCTCCCCCCGCGCGGGGGGGTGGGGGGCAAGGGGTAAAAAGATGCCGAAGATCATGAATGCATGAGGGGGAGCCAGGCTTGCATTTCTCAGCATTCGGGCTGACCATTCACCTTCCCCCACAAACAACAGGGAGAGGTAACAATAGGCCCGGGCTTCAGATGTCCTGCCCGGAGGGGGCTGGGAGCCCCGCGGAGGGAGGGGCGGGTTCACAGGACCTGTGTACCGCTCACAGTATCAGTATCCTATGGCGCTCAGGGCCAGGATCCTGCCTGGAGGGGCCCGGGGGCCCAGCAGGGCTCAGAGCACCTGTGTACCGCTTACAGTATCAGTATCCTATGGCTCTCAGGGCCAGGGCCCTGCCTGGAGGGGCCCGGGGGCCCAGCAGGGCTCAGAGCACCTGTGTACCGCTCAGAGTATAAGTATCCTATGGCGCTCAGGGCCAGGGCCCTGCCTGGAGGTGCCCGGGGGCCCAGCAGGGCTCAGAGCACCTGTGTACCGCTCACAGTATAAGTATCCTATGGCTCTCAGGGCCAGGGCCCTGCCTGGAGGTGCCCGGGGGCCCAGCAGGGCTCGGAGCACCTGTGTACCGCTCCCAGTATAAGTATCCTATGGCGCTCAGGGCCAGGGCCCTGCCTGGAGGTGCCCGGGGGCCCAGCAGGGCTCAGAGCACCTGTGTACCGCTCACAGTATAAGTATCCTATGGCTCTCAGGGCCAGGGCCCTGCCTGGAGGTGCCCGGGGGCCCAGCAGGGCTCAGGGCTCAGAGCACCTGTGTACCGCTCACAGTATAAGTATCCTATGGCTCTCAGGGCCAGGGCCCTGCCTGGAGGTGCCCGGGGGCCCAGCAGGGCTCAGAGCACCTGTGTACCGCTCACAGTATAAGTATCCTATGGCGCTCAGGGCCAGGGCCCTGCCTGGAGGTGCCCGGGGGCCCAGCAGGGCTCAGGGCTCAGAGCCCCTGTGTACCGCTCACAGTATCAGTATCCTATGGCGCTCAGGGCCAGGGCCCTGCCTGGAGGTGCCCGGGGGCCCAGCAGGGCTCAGAGCACCTGTGTACCGCTCACAGTATAAGTATCCTATGGCGCTCAGGGCCAGGGCCCTGCCTGGAGGTGCCCGGGGGCCCAGCAGGGCTCAGAGCACCTGTGTACCGCTCACAGTATAAGTATCCTATGGCTCTCAGGGCCAGGGCCCTGCCTGGAGGTGCCCGGGGGCCCAGCAGGGCTCAGGGCTCAGAGCCCCTGTGTACCGCTCACAGTATCAGTATCCTATGGCGCTCAGGGCCAGGGCCCTGCCTGGAGGTGCCCGGGGGCCCAGCAGGGCTCAGGGCTCAGAGCACCTGTGTACCGCTCACAGTATCAGTATCCTATGGCGCTCAGGGCCAGGGCCCTGCCTGGAGGTGCCCGGGGGCCCAGCAGGGCTCAGGGCTCAGAGCACCTGTGTACCGCTCACAGTATCAGTATCCTATGGCTCTCAGGGCCAGGGCCCTGCCTGGAGGTGCCCGGGAGCCCAGCAGGGCTCAGGGCTCAGAGCCCCTGTGTACCGCTCACAGTATAAGTATCCTATGGCGCTCAGGGCCAGGGCCCTGCCTGGAGGTGCCCGGGGGCCCAGCAGGGCTCAGAGCACCTGTGTACCGCTCACAGTATAAGTATCCTATGGCTCTCAGGGCCAGGGCCCTGCCTGGAGGTGCCCGGGGGCCCAGCAGGGCTCAGGGCTCAGAGCCCCTGTGTACCGCTCACAGTATCAGTATCCTATGGCGCTCAGGGCCAGGGCCCTGCCTGGAGGTGCCCGGGGGCCCAGCAGGGCTCAGAGCACCTGTGTACCGCTCCCAGTATAAGTATCCTATGGCGCTCAGGGCCAGGGCCCTGCCTGGAGGTGCCCGGGGGCCCAGCAGGGCTCAGGGCTCAGAGCACCTGTGTACCGCTCACAGTATAAGTATCCTATGGCTCTCAGGGCCAGGGCCCTGCCTGGAGGTGCCCGGGGGCCCAGCAGGGCTCAGGGCTCAGAGCACCTGTGTACCGCTCACAGTATAAGTATCCTATGGCTCTCAGGGCCAGGGCCCTGCCTGGAGGTGCCCGGGGGCCCAGCAGGGCTCAGAGCACCTGTGTACCGCTCACAGTATAAGTATCCTATGGCGCTCAGGGCCAGGGCCCTGCCTGGAGGTGCCCGGGGGCCCAGCAGGGCTCAGGGCTCAGAGCACCTGTGTACCGCTCACAGTATAAGTATCCTATGGCCCTCAGGGCCAGGGCCCTGCCTGGAGGTGCCCGGGGGCCCAGCAGGGCTTAGAGCCCATGTGTACCACTCACAGTATCAGTATCCTATGGCTCTCAGGGCCAGGGCCCTGCCTGGAGGTGCCCGGGGGCCCAGCAGGGCTCAGGGCTCAGAGCACCTGTGTACCGCTCACAGTATAAGTATCCTATGGCGCTCAGGGCCAGGGCCCTGCCTGGAGGTGCCCGGGGGCCCAGCAGGGCTCAGAGCACCTGTGTACCGCTCACAGTATAAGTATCCTATGGCTCTCAGGGCCAGGGCCCTGCCTGGAGGTGCCCGGGGGCCCAGCAGGGCTCAGGGCTCAGAGCCCCTGTGTACCGCTCACAGTATCAGTATCCTATGGCGCTCAGGGCCAGGGCCCTGCCTGGAGGTGCCCGGGGGCCCAGCAGGGCTCAGGGCTCAGAGCACCTGTGTACCGCTCACAGTATCAGTATCCTATGGCGCTCAGGGCCAGGGCCCTGCCTGGAGGTGCCCGGGGGCCCAGCAGGGCTCAGGGCTCAGAGCACCTGTGTACCGCTCACAGTATCAGTATCCTATGGCTCTCAGGGCCAGGGCCCTGCCTGGAGGTGCCCGGGGGCCCAGCAGGGCTCAGGGCTCAGAGCCCCTGTGTACCGCTCACAGTATAAGTATCCTATGGCGCTCAGGGCCAGGGCCCTGCCTGGAGGTGCCCGGGGGCCCAGCAGGGCTCAGAGCACCTGTGTACCGCTCACAGTATAAGTATCCTATGGCTCTCAGGGCCAGGGCCCTGCCTGGAGGTGCCCGGGGGCCCAGCAGGGCTCAGGGCTCAGAGCCCCTGTGTACCGCTCACAGTATCAGTATCCTATGGCGCTCAGGGCCAGGGCCCTGCCTGGAGGTGCCCGGGGGCCCAGCAGGGCTCAGAGCACCTGTGTACCGCTCACAGTATAAGTATCCTATGGCCCTCAGGGCCAGGGCCCTGCCTGGAGGTGCCCGGGGGCCCAGCAGGGCTCAGGGCTCAGAGCCCCTGTGTACCGCTCACAGTATCAGTATCCTATGGCTCTCAGGGCCAGGGCCCTGCCTGGAGGTGCCCGGGGGCCCAGCAGGGCTCAGAGCCCCTGTGTACCACTCACAGTATCAGTATCCTATGGCTCTCAGGGCCAGGGCCCTGCCT
The DNA here is from genome assembly GCF_031143425.1 of Pleurodeles waltl. NCBI lineage: Eukaryota > Metazoa > Chordata > Amphibia > Caudata > Salamandridae > Pleurodeles > Pleurodeles waltl. The sequence continues at coordinate 1,018,626,002 of NC_090443.1, read as the reverse complement.
GGAGGTGCCCGGGGGCCCAGCAGGGCTCAGGGCTCGGAGCACCTGTGTACCGCTCACAGTATAAGTATCCTATGGCTCTCAGGGCCAGGGCCCTGCCTGGAGGTGCCCAGGGGCCCAGCAGGGCTCAGGGCTCAGAGCACCTGTGTACCGCTCACAGTATCAGTATCCTATGGCGCTCAGGGCCAGGGCCCTGCCTGGAGGTGCCCGGGGGCCCAGCAGGGCTCAGAGCACCTGTGTACCGCTCACAGTATAAGTATCCTATGGCTCTCAGGGCCAGGGCCCTGCCTGGAGGTGCCCGGGGGCCCAGCAGGGCTCAGGGCTCAGAGCACCTGTGTACCGCTCACAGTATAAGTATCCTATGGCGCTCAGGGCCAGGGCCCTGCCTGGAGGTGCCCGGGGGCCCAGCAGGGCTCAGAGCCCCTGTGTACCGCTCCCAGTATAAGTATCCTATGGCGCTCAGGGCCAGGGCCCTGCCTGGAGGTGCCCGGGGGCCCAGCAGGGCTCAGGGCTCAGAGCACCTGTGTACCGCTCACAGTATAAGTATCCTATGGCGCTCAGGGCCAGGGCCCTGCCTGGAGGTGCCCGGGGGCCCAGCAGGGCTCAGAGCACCTGTGTACCGCTCACAGTATAAGTATGCTATGGCCCTCAGGTCCAGGGCCCTGTCTGGAGGTGCCCGGGGGCCCAGCAGGGCTTAGAGCCCCTGTGTACCACTCACAGTATCAGTATCCTATGGCTCTCAGGGCCAGGGCCCTGCCTGGAGGTGCCCGGGGACCCAGCAGGGCTCAGAGCACCTGTGTACAGCTCCCAGTATAAGTATCCTATGGCGCTCAGGGCCAGGGCCCTGCCTGGAGGTGCCCAGGGGCCCAGCAGGGCTCAGGGCTCAGAGCACCTGTGTACCGCTCACAGTATAAGTATCCTATGGCTCTCAGGGCCAGGGCCCTGCCTGGAGGTGCCCGGGGGCCCAGCAGGGCTCAGGGCTCAGAGCACCTGTGTACCGCTCACAGTATCAGTATCCTATGGCTCTCAGGGCCAGGGCCCTGCCTGGAGGTGCCCGGGGGCCCAGCAGGGCTCAGAGCACCTGTGTACCGCTCACAGTATCAGTATCCTATGGCTCTCAGGGCCAGGGCCCTGCCTGGAGGTGCCCGGGGGCCCAGCAGGGCTCAGAGCACCTGTGTACCGCTCACAGTATCAGTATCCTATGGCGCTCAGGGCCAGGGCCCTGCCTGGAGGTGCCCGGGGGCCCAGCAGGGCTCAGGGCTCAGAGCCCCTGTGTACCGCTCACAGTATAAGTATCCTATGGCTCTCAGGGCCAGGGCCCTGCCTGGAGGTGCCCGGGGGCCCAGCAGGGCTCAGGGCTCAGAGCACCTGTGTACCGCTCACAGTATAAGTATCCTATGGCTCTCAGGGCCAGGGCCCTGCCTGGAGGTGCCCGGGGGCCCAGCAGGGCTCAGAGCACCTGTGTACCGCTCACAGTATAAGTATCCTATGGCGCTCAGGGCCAGGGCCCTGCCTGGAGGTGCCCGGGGGCCCAGCAGGGCTCAGAGCACCTGTGTACCGCTCACAGTATAAGTATCCTATGGCTCTCAGGGCCAGGGCCCTGCCTGGAGGTGCCCGGGGGCCCAGCAGGGCTCAGGGCTCAGAGCCCCTGTGTACCGCTCACAGTATCAGTATCCTATGGCGCTCAGGGCCAGGGCCCTGCCTGGAGGTGCCCGGGGGCCCAGCAGGGCTCAGGGCTCAGAGCCCCTGTGTACCGCTCACAGTATAAGTATCCTATGGCGCTCAGGGCCAGGGCCCTGCCTGGAGGTGCCCGGGGGCCCAGCAGGGCTCAGAGCACCTGTGTACCGCTCACAGTATAAGTATCCTATGGCTCTCAGGGCCAGGGCCCTGCCTGGAGGTGCCCGGGGGCCCAGCAGGGCTCAGGGCTCAGAGCCCCTGTGTACCGCTCACAGTATCAGTATCCTATGGCGCTCAGGGCCAGGGCCCTGCCTGAAGGTGCCCGGGGGCCCAGCAGGGCTCAGAGCACCTGTGTACCGCTCACAGTATAAGTATCCTATGGCCCTCAGGGCCAGGGCCCTGCCTGGAGGTGCCCGGGGGCCCAGCAGGGCTCAGGGCTCAGAGCCCCTGTGTACCGCTCACAGTATCAGTATCCTATGGCTCTCAGGGCCAGGGCCCTGCCTGGAGGTGCCCGGGGGCCCAGCAGGGCTCAGAGCCCCTGTGTACCACTCACAGTATCAGTATCCTATGGCTCTCAGGGCCAGGGCCCTGCCTGGAGGTGCCCGGGGGCCCAGCAGGGCTCAGGGCTCGGAGCACCTGTGTACCGCTCACAGTATAAGTATCCTATGGCTCTCAGGGCCAGGGCCCTGCCTGGAGGTGCCCAGGGGCCCAGCAGGGCTCAGTGCTCAGAGCACCTGTGTACCGCTCACAGTATCAGTATCCTATGGCGCTCAGGGCCAGGGCCCTGCCTGGAGGTGCCCGGGGGCCCAGCAGGGCTCAGAGCACCTGTGTACCGCTCACAGTATAAGTATCCTATGGCTCTCAGGGCCAGGGCCCTGCCTGGAGGTGCCCGGGGACCCAGCAGGGCTTAGAGCCCCTGTGTACCACTCACAGTATAAGTATCCTATGGCCCTCAGGGCCAGGGCCCTGTCTGGAGGTGCCCGGGGGCCCAGCAGGGCTTAGAGCCCCTGTGTACCACTCACAGTATCAGTATCCTATGGCTCTCAGGGCCAGGGCCCTGCCTGGAGGTGCCCGGGGGCCCAGCAGGGCTCAGGGCTCAGAGCACCTGTGTACCGCTCACAGTATAAGTATCCTATGGCTCTCAGGGCCAGGGCCCTGCCTGGAGGTGCCCGGGGGCCCAGCAGGGCTCAGGGCTCAGAGCACCTGTGTACCGCTCACAGTATAAGTATCCTATGGCGCTCAGGGCCAGGGCCCTGCCTGGAGGTGCCCGGGGGCCCAGCAGGGCTCACAGGACTCTCACACTGTCTCCACCATAGCCTGTGAAGGTTAGGACCTGTGTCGTGACTGAAGAGGCCTGGGGAGGGGGGGGGAGGGGGTGCAGTGACCGTCTTACAGGATCTCTGCATCCAGGGGGGATCAGCGCCAGTGTTCCTTCTCCTGGTCTCTTTTGGGACCGGTTGGGGGAGGTTTCCTTCCCCGTTCAGCTCTAGGCTCATGTGAGTTTGAGGGTGGGGGTGCTTTGAGAGTACAGTCCGATTTGGGGGTGGGGGAGGCACCCACCATGCCCACAGGTGCTGAGTCCCCCTGGCACAGATGTGGAAGGAGATGGGTGCTGGCAGCCTGGCACAGAATCACTCCGCCGGCGCATGAACATGTTAAGAGCAAATACATCCGGTGAGCTCGTGACCAGCACATGAGTGAGTGTGCGCGAGGCGGCACTGTGAGCTCGCGCACAGCCAAGTCTGAACACAGACAGATTTAGAAAACAGATGTAAACGTGGTTTTAAGCGTGCACACACGCGCGTGTGCTCCAAACACTGGCGCTGCCCTTGTGATGGGGATCTAGTGAAGGGCAGGGGTACTCCAAGAAGCGGGTGTTACCAGGGGCGACTGGGTCCTGTGACCCTCATCCTTCAACTTTGGGTCTGTTTGTTCACCCCCTAATAGCATGTCTCGTCCTGAGAGCACCTCTCTTGGTTTGGTGGAGTTCCTTGGGCCTTTTGTTGAGGTTTATGGGTGATCATGTATTCTTGATACGCTGGCTGCCCCCATGGGGAACACCTCTACATTGCTATCTGGCCCTGTGCCTTACCACCACCCGGTGCGGGTGGGTGGAGATGAGGATGCGTGTTACCCTGGTCCATGGTCACTGGAGTGTGCTGGTCCTGTGCCTTACCACCACCCCGTGTGGGTGGGGGAGGATGAGGGATGCGTGTTACCCTGTTCCATGGTCACTGGGGTGTGCTGGTCCTGTGCCTTACCACCACCCCGTGTGGGTGGGGGAGGATGAGGGATGCGTGTTACCCTGGTCTATGGTCACTGGAGTGTGCTGGCCCTGTGCCTTACCACCACCCGGTGCGGGTGGGTGGAGATGAGGATGCGTGGTACCCTGGTCTATGTTCACTGGGGTGTGCTGGTCCTGTGCCTTACCACCACCCCGTGCGGGTGGGTGAGGATGAGGATGCGTGGTACCCTGGTCTATGTTCACTGGGATGTGCTGGCCCTGTGCCTTACCACCACCCCGTGCGGGTGGGTGAGGATGAGGGATGCGTGTTACCCTGGTCCATGGTCACTGGAGTGTGCTGGTCCTGTGCCTTACCACCACCCGGTGCGGGTGGGTGGAGATGAGGATGCGTGGTACCCTGGTCTATGTTCACTGGGGTGTGCTGGTCCTGTGCCTTACCACCACCCCGTGTGGGTGGGGGAGGATGAGGGATGCGTGTTACCCTGTTCCATGGTCACTGGGGTGTGCTGGTCCTGTGCCTTACCACCACCCCGTGTGGGTGGGGGAGGATGAGGGATGCGTGTTACCCTGGTCTATGGTCACTGGAGTGTGCTGGCCCTGTGCCTTACCACCACCCGGTGCGGGTGGGTGGAGATGAGGATGCGTGGTACCCTGGTCTATGTTCACTGGGGTGTGCTGGTCCTGTGCTTTACCACCACCCCGTGTGGGTGGGGGAGGATGAGGGATGCGTGTTACCCTGGTCCATGGTCACTGGAGTGTGCTGGCCCTGTGCCTTACCACCACCCCGTGTGGGTGGGGGAGGAAGAGGGATGCATGTTACCCTGGTCCATGGTCACTGGGGTGTGCTGGTCCTGTGCCTTACCACCACCCCGTGTGGGTGGGGGAGGATGAGGGATGCGTGTTACCCTGGTCCATGGTCACTGGAGTGTGCTGGCCCTGTGCCTTACCACCACCCGGTGCGGGTGGGTGGAGATGAGGATGCGTGGTACCCTGGTCCATGTTCACTGGGGTGTGCTGGTCCTGTGCCTTACCACCACCCCGTGTGGGTGGGGGAGGATGAGGGATGCATGTTACCCTGGTCCATGGTCACTGGAGTGTGCTGGTCCTGTGCCTTACCACCACCCCGTGTGGGTGGGGGAGGATGAGGGATGCATGTTACCCTGGTCCATGGTCACTGGGGTGTGCTGGTCCTGTGCCTTACCACCACCCCGTGTGGGTGGGGGAGGATGAGGGATGCGTGTTACCCTGGTCCATGGTCACTGGAGTGTGCTGGCCCTGTGCCTTACCACCACCCGGTGCGGGTGGGTGGAGATGAGGATGCGTGTTACCCTGGTCCATGTTCACTGGGGTGTGCTGGTCCTGTGCCTTACCACCACCCCGGTGCGGGTGGGTGGAGATGAGGATGCGTGTTACCCTGGTTCATGGTCACTGGGGTGTGCTGGTCCTGTGCCTTACCACCACCCCGTGCGGGTGGGGGAGGATGAGGGATGCGTGTTACCCTGGTCCATGGTCACTGGAGTGTGCTGGTCCTGTGCCTTACCACCACCCCGTGTGGGTGGGGGAGGATGAGGGATGCGTGTTACCCTGGTCCATGGTCACTGGAGTGTGCTGGCCCTGTGCCTTACCACCACCCTGTGCGGGTGGGTGAAGATGAGGGATGCGTGTTACCCTGGTCTATGTTCACTGGGGTGTGCTGGTCCTGTGCCTTACCACCACCCTGTGTGGGTGGGGGAGGATGAGGGATGCGTGTTACCCTGGTCCATGGTCACTGGAGTGTGCTGGCCCTGTGCCTTACCACCACCCCGTGTGGGTGGGGGAGGATGAGGGATGCATGTTACCCTGGTCCATGGTCACTGGAGTGTGCTGGCCCTGTGCCTTACCACCACCCTGTGCGGGTGGGTGAAGATGAGGGATGCGTGTTACCCTGGTCCATGGTCACTGGAGTGTGCTGACCCTGTGCCTTACCACCACCCTGTGCGGGTGGGTGAAGATGAGGGATGCGTGTTACCCTGGTCTATGTTCTCTGGGGTTTGTGGCCCTTTGCCTTACCACCACACTGTGCGGGAGGGTGAATATGAGGGATGCGTGTTATCCCGGTCTATGTTCTCTTGGGTTGGTGGCCCTGTGCCTTACCACCACCCCGTGCGGGTGGGTGAAGATGAGGGATGCGTGTTTTGCTTGTTCATGTTCACTGGGGTGTGCTTGCCCTGTGCTGACCACCACTCCTTGCGTGTGGGTGAGAGATGGCTGTTGTGCTTCTACATGTATCGTCTGGTTCCTTGGCGGTTCTCTTGCTGTTGCTGTTGGGTTGGTTACCTGTGCCTTCCCTCGTGGTCCCTTCACGGATGCTCCTCAGTGGACGAAGTGTAACTGGTGTGCGCGTGGACCCATGCGGTGGTCCTTCACATATACACCTAGACTGGTACAGAAAAAGTAAACCAAGGGTGGGAGCGTCCACGTGGTTGGGGGACAGAAGTGGACAGATGTTAAAGGTACAAACAGTCCAAGAATATATCTGACCAGCAAGCAAAGAGGGCAGATTTTTTCTCCCATGAACACCCTAACTGAGCTTTGGACTTCCACAGCACACCTCCAAACACCACTGCTGTTCCACCATCTTCACGCCCCGCTGTAGTTTCAGATGTAAGTGGATGAAATTCAGCAGAAAGTCCCTTTGGAGCGAGAAGGCAGGACATCTCTGCTGTCCCCATGCAGTCCACGGCTGCTGAGGGGGATGTCCTCATAGATCTTGCTAGCCGGTGGGCCTCACAGGTGGTAGAAACTGAGGGCTTGGGGGTCAGGATCTCAACGTGGAAGAACTTTGAGTGGGCTCACTTCGGCTAACAACGTTTCTAGGCTTATTTTGGAGAAATGGTTCTTTTTTAAATGAAATAAACCAGTAAATTAAAAAACAAATCCACAGCATGCGAAAATGTAACAAATGTATCAGAATGTAGATAGATATTTAGGGAAGGAAGCTTGGTACATAGAGTATTTTACAAATGTGAGTCCCAAATAACACTGCCCACTGCAATCACAGGGGCAGAACATTCAAAGGAGGCAAGATGGCCTCTTCAGCTTCTAAAGCTAAGGAGGGATGCACAAGGGGGCGTGGGGAATGCGCCCATCATTACCTGGCCAATGGATGCTTTAGAACCCTTGTCATGATTGATGCAGGATAAAGTTGCTTTAAGTTATAACTTCTTCAATCTGCATTTCATATCTCGTGGATTTGCCTCCTAAGATGTGCTGTACACTAGAAATAAACTAGGAACGTCTTGTGGATTTTGCAGCCAAACTCATTCTGTTTACATCTGTCTTTTGGTTTAACAACATCTGCCTCAGGAGTGTAATATAAGGTGTGGTTTGCCTTTAACTTCTGGAACTGGAAGTGATGTCAGAAGAAGACAGGAAGTCAGAAGATCCCATCACAACAACAGAGGTTGGATGTACCGTCAGAGGAAAGCCAATGGAAGTGCACCACTGTGTGCGCCTGGAGACCTGGCTTCCTTTCCACAGCCGATGCCCCGCCCTGTCTGAAGGGTTGAGGACAAGTTTCAAAATGGAGGACGACCCAACTGACAAATGCTTTCAGGAAGATGCGAAAATATCAAGCAGCAACTTAATTATTTTTTTAAAAACATGTCATGTCCGTTAAGAACTAGAAAAACACTAGTCTCTCCAAGATCTCATCAGGTCAAATCGAGACACAGTGTTGACACCTGGAAACTACCGCCTTCGTTTCGGAGATAGAACCCCAACATCCCCCACCATCCCAAAACAAACACACACATGGGACTTCAGCAGGTGGAATCGAATTTCAGTTTCAAAATTCGCTCAATATACACTTTTCCAGTAATTTGTTTGACATCTTTGCATACTACTTAAGCTGTGACCTCCACAACTGGACACTACCCCGGCTGTGACATCTGGGCACACTACTTCAGCTATGGCCTCCACAACTGGGAACACTACCCCAGCTGTGACATCTGGGCACATTACTTCAGCTGTGACCTCCACAACTGGACACACTACCCCAGCTGTGACATCTGGGCACACTACTTAAGCTGTGACCTCCACAATTGGGCACTACCCCAGCTGTGACATCTGGGCACACTACTTCAGCTATGGCCTCCACAACTGGGCACACTACCCCAGCTGTGACATCTGGGCACATTACTTCAGCTGTGACCTCCACAACTGGACACACTACCCCAGCTGTGACATCCGGGCACACTACTTAAGCTGTGACCTCCACAATTGGGCACTACCCCAGCTGTGACATCTGGGCACACTACTTCAGCTATGGCCTCCACAACTGGGCACACTACCCCAGCTGTGACATCTGGGCACATTACTTCAGCTGTGACCTCCACAACTGGACACACTACCCCAGCTGTGACATCTGGGCACACTACTTAAGCTGTGACCTCCACAATTGGGCACTACCCCAGCTGTGACATCTGGGCACACTACTTCAGCTATGGCCTCCACAACTGGGCACACTACCCCAGCTGTGACATCTGGGCACATTACTTCAGCTGTGACCTCCACAACTGGACACACTACCCCAGCTGTGACATCCGGTCACACTACTTAAGCTGTGACCTCCACAATTGGGCACTACCCCAGCTGTGACATCTGGGCACACTACTTCAGCTATGGCCTCCACAACTGGGCACACTACCCCAGCTGTGACATCTGGGCACATTACTTCAGCTGTGACCTCCACAACTGGACACACTACCCCAGCTGTGACATCTGGGCACACTACTTGAGCTGTGACCTCCACAATTGGGCACTACCCCAGCTGTGACATCTGGGCACACTAGTTCAGCTATGGCCTCCACAACTGGGCACACTACCCCGGCTGTGACATCTGGGCACACTACTTCAGCTATGACCTCCACAACTGGACACACTACCCCGGCTGTGACATCTGGGCACATTACTTCAGCTATGGCCTCCACAACTTGGCACTACCCCGGCTGTGACATCTGGGCACACTACTTAAGCTGTGACCTCCACAATTGGGCACTACCCCAGCTGTGACATCTGGGCACACTACTTCAGCTATGGCCTCCACAACTGGGCACACTACCCCGGCTGTGACATCTGGGCACACTACTTCAGCTATGACCTCCACAACTGGACACACTACCCCGGCTGTGACATCTGGGCACATTACTTCAGCTATGGCCTCCACAACTTGGCACTACCCCGGCTGTGACATCTGGGCCCCCTACTTCAACTATGGCCTCCACAACTGGGCACTACCCCAGCTGTGACATCTGGGCACACTTCTTCAGCTGTGACCGCCACAACTGGGCACTACCCCGGCTGTGACATCTGGGCACACTTCTTCAGCTGTGACCTCCACTTCTGGGCACACTACCCCAGCTGTGACATCTGGGCACACTTTTTCAGCTGTGACCGCCACATCTGGGCACTACCCCGGCTGTGACATCTGGGCAAAGGGCTCCAGATGTTGCCTCCTGAACTGGTAACAAAAGCCCCGGTGTGATATCTGGGTACGATAACCGATGTGTGATAATGTGGGCTTGGTACAGTACGTGTGGTTGTTATTCCTGGGCACCCCAGCGACCTCGGTGCTCCGTCTGTGGGCCATAAGTGAGGAGCACCTGTCTCGTGTTCACCTTCCTTGGGCTCTGAGGTCCCTCTGTGGTCTGTCTGTGGGTCACGTATGAGAAGCACCAGTCTGGTGTTCACCTGCTCGCCTGTGATGCCCTTCTGTGGTCTGTCCGTGGTTCACGTGTGAGCAGCTGATGTGTGAGAATTAAGGGAAAATGAAAACTGAGAAACCACATTTGAAGAAACCAAATCATTGAAAACGAATTTTAATGGAAGAAAATTTCTAAGAAATAAAAAAAATGAAAATGAAAGGAAACCTTGTAAAGGAAAGATAATTTGAAGGAAACATTCAAAATTACATTAAACTTCTTTAGAGTTCAGAACTACTGTGGGGTTTTGGGGTTGAGTGATGTGTAAAGTTTTGGGGGATGAGTTTTTAGGGGTCAGGAATAATTGGAGTTCCGGCATAGAAAAGGGTTATTAGGGTACAGAGATGGTAGGGGTGGTGATGGGTTTTTAGGGTACACAGTTTAGACGTGTATAGGGTGTGGGAGTTGTTTTTAGGTTTGAGGGATGGGTGGAGTGGAAGGGTTTAGGGTTCATGGATGGGCAGAGTTTAGGGCTAGTGAGGGTTTTTAAAGTTCAATTATGGGTATAGGTTGGGGCGGTGAAGAGTTTTTAGTGTTCAGGATTGGGTGGAGTGTAGGGTGGTGAAGGGTTTTAAGTAATCAGGAATGGGTGGAGTTTAGATTTAGAAAGGGATTTTTAGGGTTCAGGGATAAGTAGTTTAGGGTGATGAAGAGTTCTTATGGGTCAAGGGTGGCTGGTGTTTAAGGTCGGTGAGCATTTTTTAGGGTTCAGGGTTGGGTGGCGTTTGGGTGTGCTGATGTGTTTTAGGAGGTGTGGTTTAGGCGTAGAAAGGGATTTTAGGGTTCAGAAAGGGGTGAAGTTAGGGGCAGTGGGTGATTTAATGGTTCAGGGATTCTAAGAACTGGGTTCTAGAAGAGGTTAATGTCATTCATTTCGAAAATTTCTATTAAACGGTTTAGATGAAATGGCTTCTCAGTAATTCTATTCTACGAAATTGTGTTTCTGTGAAATCGCATGCAACCGTGAGGAGCACTTGTGGCGTGTTCACCTGCCTCTGCTGTGATGTCCCTCTGTCTGGGGTTTACGTGTAAGGAGCACCTGTGGCGTGTTCACCTGCCTCTGCTGTGATGTCCCTCTGTCTGGGGTTTACGTGTGGGGAGCACCTGTGGCGTGTTCACCTGCCTCTGCTGTGATGTCCCTCTGGGGTTTACGTGTGGGGAGCACCTGTCTCGTGTTCACCTGCCTCTGCTGTGATGTCCCTCTGTCTGGGGTTTACGTGTGGGGAGCACCTGTGGCGTGTTCACCTGCCTCTGCTGTGATGTCCCTCTGGGGTTTACGTGTGGGGAGCACCTGTGGCGTATTCATCTGCCTCTGCTGTGATGTCCCTCTGGGATTTACGTGTGGGGAGCACCTGTGGCGTGTTCACCTGCCTCTGCTGTGATGTCCCTCTGTCTGGGGTTTACGTGTGAGGAGCACCTGTCTCGTGTTCACCTGCCTCTGCTGTGATGTCCCTCTGTCTGGGGTTTACGTGTGAGGAGCACCTGTGGCGTGTTCACCTGCCTCTGCTGTGATGTCCCTCTGTCTGGGGTTTACGTGTGGGGAGCACCTGTGGAATGTTCACCTGCCTCTGCTGTGATGTCCCTCTGTCTGGGGTTTACGTGTGAGAAGTACCTGTGGCGTGTTCACCTGCCTCTGCTGTGATGTCCCTCTGGGGTTTACGTGTGGGGAGCACCTGTGGCGTGTTCACCTGCCTGCCGTGGTGTCCCTCTGTCTGGGGTTTACGTGTGGGGAGCACCTGTGGCGTGTTCACCTGCCTCTGCCGTGATGTCCCTCTGTCTGGGGTTTACGTGTGAGGAGCACCTGTGGCATGTTCACCTACCTCTGCTGTGATGTCCCTCTGGGGTTTACGTGTGGGGAGCACCTGTGGCATGTTCACCTGCCTCTGCTGTGGTGTCCCTCTGTCTGGGGTTTACGTGTGGGGAGCACCTGTGGCGTGTCCACCTGCCTCTGCTGTGATGTCCCTCAGGGGTTTACGTGTGGGGAGCACCTGTGGAGTGTTCACCTGCCTCTTCTGTGATGTCCCTCTGTCTGGGGTTTACCTGTGAGGAGCACCTGTCTCGTGCTCACCTGCCTCTACTGTGATGTCCCTCTGGGGTTTACGTGTGAGGAGCACCTGTGGCGTGTTCACCTGCCTCTGCTGTGATGTCCCGCTGGGGTTTACGTGTGGGGAGCACCTGTGGCGTGTTCACCTGCCTCTGCGGTGATGTCCCTCTGTCTGTGGTTTACGTGTGAGGAGCACCTGTCTCGTGTTCACCTGCCTCTGCTGTGATGTCCCTCTGTCTGGGGTTTACGTGTGAGGAGCACCTGTCTCGTGTTCACCTGCCTCTGCTGTGATGTCCCTCTGTCTGGGGTTTACGTGTGAGGAGCACCTGTCTCGTGCTCACCTGCCTCTACTGTGATGTCCCTCTGGGGTTTACGTGTGAGGAGCACCTGTGGCGTGTTCACCTGCCTCTGCTGTGATGTCCCGCTGGGGTTTACGTGTGGGGAGCACCTGTGGCGTGTTCACCTGCCTCTGCGGTGATGTCCCTCTGTCTGTGGTTTACGTGTGAGGAGCACCTGTCTCGTGTTCACCTGCCTCTGCTGTGATGTCCCTCTGTCTGGGGTTTACGTGTGAGGAGCACCTGTCTCGTGTTCACCTGCCTCTGCTGTGATGTCCCTCTGTCTGGGGTTTACGTGTGAGGAGCACCTGTGGCGTGTTCACCTGCCTCTGCCGTGATGTCCCTCTGTCTGGGGTTTACGTGTGAGGAGCACCTGTGGCATGTTCACCTGCCTCTGCTGTGATGTCCCTCTGGGGTTTACGTGTGAGGAGCACCTGTGGCGTGTTCACCTGCCTCTGCTGTGATGTCCCTCTGTCTGGGGCTTACGTGTGGGGAGCACCTGTGGCGTGTTCACCTGCCTCTGCTGTGATGTCCCTCTCGGGTTTACGTGTGGGGAGCACCTGTGGCGTGTTCACCTGCCTCTGCCGCGATGTCCCTCTCGGGTTTACGTGTGGGGAGCACCTGTCTCGTGTTCACCTGCCTCTGCTGTGGTGTCCCTATGTCTGGGGTTTACGTGTGAGGAGCACCTGTGGCGTGTTCACCTGCCTCTGCCGTGATGTCCCTCTGTCTGGGGTTTACGTGTGAGGAGCACCTGTGGCATGTTCACCTGCCTCTGCTGTGATGTCCCTCTGTGGTTTACGTGTGAGGAGCACCTGTCTCGTGTTCACCTGCCTCTGCTGTGATGTCCCTCTGTCTGGGGCTTACGTGTGGGGAGCACCTGTGGCGTGTTCACCTGCCTCTGCTGTGATGTCCCTCTCGGGTTTACGTGTGGGGAGCACCTGTGGCGTGTTCACCTGCCTGCCGTGGTGTCCCTCTGTCTGGGGTTTACGTGTGGGGAGCACCTGTGGCGTGTTCACCTGCCTCTGCCGTGATGTCCCTCTGTCTGGGGTTTACGTGTGAGGAGCACCTGTGGCATGTTCACCTACCTCTGCTGTGATGTCCCTCTGGGGTTTACGTGTGGGGAGCACCTGTGGCGTGTTCACCTGCCTCTGCGGTGATGTCCCTCTGTCTGTGGTTTACGTGTGAGGAGCACCTGTCTCGTGTTCACCTGCCTCTGCTGTGATGTCCCTCTGTCTGGGGTTTACGTGTGAGGAGCACCTGTCTCGTGTTCACCTGCCTCTGCTGTGATGTCCCTCTGGGGCTTACGTGTGGGGAGCACCTGTGGAATGTTCACCTGCCTCTGCTGTGATGTGCCTCTGTCTGGGGTTTACGTGTGGGGAGCACCTGTGGCGTGTTCACCTGCCTCTGCTGTGATGTCCCTCTTGGGTTTACGTGTGGGGAGCACCTGTGGCGTGTTCACCTGCCTCTGCCGCGATGTCCCTCTGTCTGGGGTTTACGTGTGGGGAGCACCTGTGGCGTGTTCACCTGCCTCTGCTGTGATGTGCCTCTGTCTGGGGTTTACGTGTGGGGAGCACCTGTGGCGTGTTCACCTGCCTCTGCTGTGATGTCCCTCTCGGGTTTACGTGTGGGGAGCACCTGTCTCGTGTTCACCTGCCTCTGCTGTGGTGTCCCTCGGTCTGGGGTTTACGTGTGAGGAGCACCTGTGGCGTGTTCACCTGCCTCTGCTGTGATGTCCCTCTCGGGTTTACGTGTGGGGAGCACCTGTGGCGTGTTCACCTGCCTCTGCTGTGATGTCCCTCTCGGGTTTACGTGTGGGGAGCACCTGTCTCGTGTTCACCTGCCTCTGCTGTTGTGTCCCTCGGTCTGGGGTAAACGTGTGGGGAGCACCTGTCTCGTGCTTACCTGTCTCATGTTGACCTCCCTCAGGCTGTGATGTCTCATGTTGACCTCCCTCAGGCTGTGATGTCATCGGGTGCCTCCGGGACAGTCCCAGGTGCCTTAGAGTCTGTGCCTTCTGCCTCTTGAGTGCAGAGTTCCTCTCCCATGGCTGTGGGAAAACAGGTTGTGGCACTTGAGGTTGGCTGAGGTTTCCACAGTGTGGGAATTTCAGCACTCGCCAGCCCTTCACTGGGGGGCTGGGTGGGGCTGAAGGGATAGTTTGAGTAGCTGCTCCACCCCTCTCAAATGCACAAAGGGTGGAGCAGTCAGTACAAACATACCTTGTCCTAGCGAGTAAGACAAATAGTGCCATACATTGGTAAATATGTTCCAAGCGCTTTAAAACTCAGGGTCCACATGGTGTGAGGCAGTGTCAGGGACTTAACACAGGACAGGCCTTGTAGTCCGGCCTTTATTCGGCCCAAGGCCCATGAATATCTATGAGACATGGGAGTCCCAGGGCCCCATCAGCACATTCTTCTGGGGAGGTAGCTCATTCAGTTTGTTACGCCACTGGGCGCTACAGAGCCTGGGACGGGGTGCGGCTTGAAAAAGGACTTCAAGTGGGAATGTATTTACCCTGTTATGCGATGTTTGTAGTCGCAATGCTTTCCGCATAATTATGGATTTGCTACACTTTCCAACTTCCGCTGCATAATTTGTAGATTTTAACAAAAAAAAGTTCCTAGCTCAAGTGTATCAAAAGTTACTAAAAACTCTGCAGCACACGTTGCAGTGCAGTGGAAGGCCCTTCAAGGGGTTACTACGCACCTTTCTGTTCTTTATTGCTATATTTGGGTGTAAAACTGGTACTAATGAGGTGGGGCATATGCCCAGTGTTAAGAAGTGTAAAAATGACAAAATAATAAAAACAATTTAAAAAACTCTCACAAGTCTGAAACTTTACGATGACTTTCTGATGGCACATCCTACAAACGTCAGCTGACATGGAATGATATAAGTGGGTTCTGTGTCTTGTAGAAGTCCGTGGGCAGGGCTGGAGGTTTTTAAATCGCCCCTTTGTGTGCCTGGCAGCCTGTGGACAGACTTCAATGCTGGGGTGATGTCATCAGACTTCTTCCGGGTGATTATGTGGCTGGCAGTGTTTGGTGCTCTTTGAAGGGATTACTCAGAGAAGACGGGTGAACACTTCACTAAAGTGGTCAATTCAAGAGAGGGGATTGGGCGGGGGGTGAGGGTGGGTTCACTGGTGAATGTGCCGTGGGGGGAGAATCCCACCGAGGCGATGGAAGTGAAGGGACACATTTTGGTCACAGTGTTGACCTATATTGTGAGTGACTTGATTTTAAGATGCCCCCAGAACTCAGAGGTGAAAAACACCCCTTTTATTCACGTTTTACCCAACTATAATTTTGTTTAGTGTATCCACCCCTCCCCCCATCATCCTCAGTGCCATCCCACCCTCACCGCCCCACGCCCGGGGGGCTGCCATGCGGCGCAGGGGGCATTCATGGTCCGCTCACCCAGAGCCATATACTGATGGATCCCCAGTTTAGATCACCGCCTGCTGGGGGTGACCTCTGCGCTCCACTGCCAAGGCCTAGGTGAGCTGGTGCGGGTGCCACAGGGGATCCACTGGTAGGGGGTAGGAGAGCTGGTAGAGATCCACAGGGGATCCACTGGCAGGGGCTAGGAGAGCGGGTAGAGAGAGGTACCACTGGGATCCATTGGCAGGGGCTAGGTGAGCTGGTAGAGATCCACAGGGGATCCACTGGCAGGGGCTAGGAGAGCGGGTAGAGAGAGGTACCACTGGGATCCACTGGCAGGGGTTAGGAGAGCGGGTAGAGAGAGGTACCACTGGGATCCATTGGTAGGGGGCTAAGTGAGCTGGTAGAGGTGCCATAGGGGATCCACTGGCAGGGGCTAGGAGAGCTGGTAGAGATCCACAGGGATCCCCTGGCCGGGGCAGGTGAGCTGGTATGGGCGTCACAAGGGATCCAGTGGCTGGGGGCACTGGGATCTGGGGCTCCATAGGTCGGTTGCTGGGTGAGCTGGCAGGGGGCGCACTGGCTCCGGTCTCCATCGTTTTGTCTGAGTGATCTGACGGGGGTGGTCGTGGCCTGGCTGCCCACAGCTAGGGGCTGGTTGGGCCTGAAGGGGGTGCCCGTGTCTTGGCCTGCACAGCTAAGGGTTGTGCCCGCAGGCAGGGGGTGCTGTGCCCTGGGCCCCCATCACCAGGGGAGATGTCGAGCCGCGGCACCTCATGCCAGGGTCTAGGTAGAGTCTGCAGGGAGCGCCCTGGGCTGCCGCACAGTGAACCCTCAGGCGCGCCCCTTGTTAGATAGCTGTCAGGCCCTCAATGGGGGTTTTGTCCCGGGCCCTCTGTTCCCAGAGGTCGCCGTCCCTATCCCTGAATGATGGATTGTGCTCCCCGGGCGGGGGGCGAGAGGCCTAGTCCTCACGGGCTATTAAGTGGGCTCCATTAATGGGGGGTCCCGACCTCCTCTGCAAAGCCTTCTATTCATGGGGCATTGTTCACACTCGGCCCTTTGTGGGGGCATCGCCCCCACCCCGCGGGGCAGACACTTTCCCAGGGCTGTGGACCCCGTGGGAGCCGGGTAGTGTACACTGTTATCCCTGCGCGGCCACCGTACCCTGAGCGGTGCCCACCGAGTTATGCCCCCCGGGTACCTCCCCTAAGTATCTGCAGCCTGACATAGCAGGAGTGGCTTCCGCGCCTGTTGCAGAGGGATGTGTGTAACCTCCCGGCCGGAAGTACCATTCCCGCAGGGCCGGCTCCACCTTTCATCATTCACTCACTGATGAAACGAGTACCGTTAACCTCGAGCAATAAGTAGCGGATATGACCGTGAATCCCTATATTTTCTTTTTTTAACCAGTTTGGTGTTTGATAAATGGAATATAATACTGGACTGTTTGCCCCGACACAGGATCAGCCAATAAATATCCGTGAATATCCGATTTTACTTTTGCAGTAACAACGGGCCCAGATGTATATGGTCCAGTCATGTTCACTGTGAGAATTTCAGCTGGCAGTTTTCTTTTTTCCCTTTTGTCTTTTTTCTTTTGTCCCTTTCTATACTTACATTTGCGGTTGTTTTCAATTTACAGTTTTATTTGTGCAGTCTCTGACGAACAACTGCCGAATCAGAGTGCAAAGGCGTGTGGGCTGGAAAACTGGACAATTCCCGTCCATTCCTTCTGCTTTATTTTTTAATTATTTTTAGGCATATTTATGTGAGTTCCGTCCACGCGAGGGGTTTGCCGCGTGGCTTCAGGACCTGGGGAGACCTGCTGGTGGGGGCAAGAGACGTCACGCTTGCAAAGAGTGCTGGCAGGTGCCCAGGGCCTCTTTAATACACCCCCCTCCCCCCCCGCCCCTTCTGTGCAGATTATGTCCCCACAGGAGGGGGCAGCCCAGAAAAGAGGGAGGGGGTCTTACTTTACTCGGAGCTGTGCAGCACAATGGATTATGAATTAGAGCCGACCCCCCGGGGCTGTGTGCTGAATGCAGGATTAAGTGAGGGGGTGGGGCGGGTCTCACCTGTACTGTTTGTGCTGAGGGCTCCCACGGGTTCTGTTTGCTGAAGGCTGCACGTGGGGGGTGTAATGGGTCACGCCTGTCATGGGGCTGCTAATGTGCCCAGGGGCTGTGTTTGCTGAGGAAAGGGCTGGGCGTTGTCATCTGCAATGGGCCATTCGAGAGCCCAGAGGGGGCTCTGAGTGCTAAACTCAAGGAGGGTGGTGGGTGGGGGAGTGTTAGAGACACACAACAGGCTGTTTGTAGAAGGCTACCATAGGCTGGGAAGTGGTCATGTCGTAAATGCCCCTGCAGGGAACTCCTGCAAGATGGTGTGTGGTGGTCTTTCAAGCTGGCCGTGGCGTTTGAGGTCGGTGTGTGGTGGTCTTTCAAGCAGGCAGTGGTGTTTGAGGTCGGTGTGTGGTGATCTTTCAAGCAGGCAGTGAGTGGTGTTTGAGGTCGGTGTGTGGTGGTCTTTCAAGCAGGCAGTGAGTGGGGTTTGAGGTCGGTGTGTGGTGATCTTTCAAGCAGGCAGTGGTGTTTGAGGTCGGTGTGTGGTGGTCTTTCAAGCAGGCAGTGAGTGGGGTTTGAGGTCGGTGTGTGGTGATCTTTCAAGCAGGCAGTGGCGTTTGAGGTCGGTGTGTGGTGGTCTTTCAAGCTGGCCGTGGCGTTTGAGGTCGCTGTGTGGTGGTCTTTCAAGCAGGCAGTGAGTGGGGTTTGAGGTCGGTGTGTGGTGATCTTTCAAGCAGGCAGTGGCGTTTGAGGTCGGTGTGTGGTGGTCTTTCAAGCTGGACGTGGCGTTTGAGGTCGGTGTGTGGTGGTCTTTCAAGCAGGCAGTGGTGTTTGATGTCGGTGTGTGGTGATCTTTCAAGGAGGCAGTGAGTGGTGTTTGAGGTCGGTGTGTGGTGATCTTTCAAGCAGGCAGTGGTGTTTGAGGTCGGTGTGTGGTGATCTTTCAAGCAGGCAGTGGTGTTTGAGGTCGGTGTGTGGTGATCTTTCAAGCAGGCAGTGGTGTTTGAGGTCGGTGTGTGGTGATCTTTCAAGCAGGCAGTGAGTGGTGTTTGAAGTTGGTGTGTGGTTGTCTTTCAAGCAGGCAGTGATGTTTGAAGTTGGTGTGTGGTTGTGTTTGAAGCAGGCACAGGTGTTTGAAGTTGGTGTGTGGTGATCTTTCAAGCAGGCAGTAATGTTTGAAGTTGGTGTGTGGTTGTATTTGAAGCAGGCACTGGTGTTTGTAGTTGGTGTGTGGTTGTCTTTGAAGCAGGCACTGGTGTTTGAAGTTGGTGTGTGGTGGTCTTTGAAGCAAGCACTAGTGTTTGAAGTCGGTGTGTGGTGGTCCTTCAAACAAGCAGTCATGTTTGAAGTTGGGGTGTTGTGGTCTTCCAATCAGGCAGTGATGTTTGAACTCGAGGTTAAGAGCTGGTGGCCCCCACTGTCCAGACCTCGGGGTCTGTGATGCCCCCCCCCCGCATGAACTGACAGACTAGACTGTTCTCTGGGATGTGAGGTTGGTCACTTTGTCTTGACACGGAGGCCTGTGACGCAGAAGGTTGAAGGTGTATTGGTTTCAGGGGGTTGGTTTGTTACAGGTGGGCGTAAAGGGGACCGTGGTTTGCAACCATCACATGTTTGAAAGTCTGATCTCATGCGAGTACGCTTTCATATTTGTCTCTTTGTGTTGTGCTGTCTCTGGGTTGTCACCAGTCTTTCCTTATTTCTGAAACTGGACACCCCAGCGAAGGCCTCATGTGCGCTGTGTTACGGGGACCACCAACCACCCACTTTGTCTCCCTATGGCGTACCCCCAGAGAAGGCCTCTCCGATGATGTGTGACAACCCCCAACCCCTGCTGTGCCGTTTAACTCTATACATGTGTGGCCTACACCAAAAGTACCTCTCTTATACTGCGTTTAGGGGACCCACCACCCCAACTTCCGGCCCCATTTGATCTCTCATATTCCAGAGAATGCCTACCTGGTGATATATTTTGGGGGCCCCCCACTGCTTTCTTTTAGAGAAATAATTAGATCTTTACATGTAGCAACGCGCGCTTCAGATGCAAGCCTACCACCTTCCCCTTGAAAATTCCCTTAAACCACTTTGTTTTAAGGGCGAATGGTCATCTGGCCAGTTCGACGTCACTGAGCTCCGTGATGTTAGTGTACCTGTGCCCTTGGTCTCTACAACCGTCAATGACTCTCACTGTTGCATCAGGCATCTTTGCCTTTACCTCCCCTCCTGGGAGTCACCCCCTTGCCTTTATCAAGAGCCTTCCGGCCAAAGTGCACACCTGGGCAACCCCTAACTCTGGGGATCCCTCTTGGGCTCTTCTAGGTGCCTAGGGTCTGTACCCGGAGTTCCCTGCTTGGTGGGTCTACTTTGCTGGGCTGCCTTAACGCACGCCCCTGCCAGCATTCAAAATGGCTGCCATGCATGGTTCTTCACTATTCGTGCACGCAGGCAGGTGTCGTCTATGGCAGTGGTTTTCAAACTTTTTAATGCTGTGCCCCCAACTGAAAAAAATAAAAATCATTGGGACCTCCCTCAGGATTTTTTTGACAATTATTCTATTAAGTTGTCAATGTTTAAACATGTCTAGACTTACTTAAACATTGCAGTTAAGCTACGTTGCCTTTTAAAAAAAATGCAAGACATTGTTTTCTTAAAACAAAGCACAATTATCTGCATAATAGTTCTTTTGGCCAGAGCCTGGGTTCCCCCACCCCCTGGATCACATGAGGCACCCCCCTAACAGTTTGAAAACCGCTGGTCTGAGGGCAGCCATCAGTCTGTGCATTGCCTGTAGGGATGTCTTAGCTGCACCTTTGCTGTGACGTGTGACACGTGACACTAATTCTCCCATTTTCCCTCTTTCCCCAGGTACGATCCGCCCTGTACGCCGCAGCTACTATGACCCTGCGTCGGCGCCCGCCAAGGGTCTGGTGTGGGAGTGGGAGAACGACAACGGTTCGTGGACCCCCTACGACATGGAGATCAGCATCACCATCCAGCGGGCCTACGAGAAGCAGCACCCTTGGATCGACCTAACGCCCATCGGCTTCTGCTACATCATAGACTTTGCCACCATGGCGCAGGTGAACCGCCAGACGCAGCGCAACCGGCGCATCCGCCGGCGCCAGGACCAGGCCTACCCCGCTGTGACGGGCACCCTGCCCAAGTCCCAGTCCTGGCCCAGCAGCCCTGGCACTGGAGTGAAAGCTGCCCCCCAGCAGCCTCACCAGCCCTGCACCTGCCCGCAGTGCCTCCTAGTGACCAGCGTCAAGGCGGGTGCAGGGACGAACTCTAGTGCCAGCACTGCCAGCACTGGGCAGCTGGGGCGCCGCCCCATCTCGGTGGCACGGACCCTTTCGGCCAGCAAGGGGCAGGCCGGGTCGGCCACCACCATCCGCAGCCCCACGAAGACCCTGGCCAACCAGGTGAGCAGGAGGCAGGCTGCCAGCACGCCAGCCCTGGCATCCTCCGGGGTGAACACTTGCCCTCGTGGCATCAGCGGGGAGAAAGGACGAGGCAGCATGGGCACCCTAAACAGGACTCAAATGCAGCGGATCGCCATGGCCCAGTCTCGAGCGCTCATCGCCTCTGGGTGAGTACTGCGCAGAGGAGGCCAAAATCCTGGCCCGGAGGGGTGTGTGTGGGAGCAGCTTGAATTGGGGGTGGGTTGGCACTGACTGCTGATTCTATGGCTCACATCTGGGGAAAGTGGCACCCAAAACTCCTGGTTTCTGACAAACATTTTGTGACATCGCCATGTGTCGGTGACTGTGCTTTACCTACACTTACCCGGAGACCCATCCTGGTGAGAGCAGGAATAGAGTGACGATTCAGTTGTGGATAATTGTGTGGAATAGCCTAGTGTTAGAACAGGAGGGATGCTGCAGGTCAGGACTGAGGTGTGCTCACAGTGAGGGATACTGCAGGTCAGTACTGAGGTGTGCTCACAGTGAGGGATACTACGGGTCAGTACTGAGGTGTGCTCACAGGGAGGGATACTGCAGGTCAGTACTGAGGTGTGCTCACAGGCAGTGATACTGCAGGTCAGTACTGAGGTGTTCTCTCATGGAGGGTACTGCAGGTCAGGACTGAGGTGTGCTCACAGTGAGGGATACTGCAGGTCAGTACTGAGGTGTGCTCACAGGGAGGGATACTGCAGGTCAGTACTGAGGTGTGATCTCATGGAGGGTACTGCAGGTCAGGACTGAGGTGTGCTCACAGGGAGGGATACTGCAGGTCAGGACTGAGGTGTGCTCACAGGGCGGGATACTGCAGGCCCGGACTGAGGTGTGCTCATAGTGAGGGATACTACGGGTCAGTACTGAGGTGTGCTCACAGGGAGGGATACTGCAGGTCAGTACTGAGGTGTGCTCACAGGGAGGGATACTGCAGGCCCGGACTGAGGTGTGCTCACAGTGAGGGATACTACAGGTCAGTACTGAGGTGTGCTCACAGGGAGGGATACTGCAGGTCAGTACTGAGGTGTGCTCACAGGCAGTGATACTGCAGGTCAGTACTGAGGTGTTCTCTCATGGAGGGTACTGCAGGTCAGGACTGAGGTGTGCTCACAGGGAGGGATACTGCAGGTCAGTACTGAGGTGTGCTCACAGGGAGGGATACTGCAGGCCCGGACTGAGGTGTGCTCACAGTGAGGGATACTACAGGTCAGTACTGAGGTGTGCTCACAGGGAGGGATACTGCAGGTCAGTACTGAGGTGTGCTCACAGGCAGTGATACTGCAGGTCAGTACTGAGGTGTTCTCTCATGGAGGGTACTGCAGGTCAGGACTGAGGTGTGCTCACAGTGAGGGATACTACAGGTCAGTACTGAGGTGTGCTCACAGGGAGGGATACTGCAGGTCAGTACTGAGGTGTGCTCACAGGCAGTGATACTGCAGGTCAGTACTGAGGTGTTCTCTCATGGAGGGTACTGCAGGTCAGGACTGAGGTGTGCTCACAGTGAGGGATACCGCAGGTCAGTACTGAGGTGTGCTCACAGGGAGGGATACTGCAGGTCAGTACTGAGGTGTGCTCTCATGGAGGGTACTGCAGGTCAGGACTGAGGTGTGCTCACAGGGAGGGATACTGCAGGTCAGGACTGAGGTGTGCTCACAGGGCGGGATACTGCAGGTCAGTACTGAGGTGTGCTCTCATGGAGGGTACTGCAGGTCAGGACTGAGGTGTGCTCACAGGGAGGGATACTGCAGGTCAGGACTGAGGTGTGCTCACAGGGCGGGATACTGCAGGTCAGTACTGAGGTGTGCTCACAGTGAGGGATACTGCAGGTCAGTACTGAGGTGTGCGCACAGGGAGGGATACTGCAGGTCAGTACTGAGGTGTGCTCACAGGGAGGGATACTGCAGGTCTGGACTGAGGTATTCTCTCATGGAGGGTACTGCAGGTCAGGACTGAGGTGTGCTCACAGTGAGGGATACTACAGGTCAGTACTGAGGTGTGCTCACAGGGAGGGATACTGCAGGTCAGTACTGAGGTGTGCTCACAGTGAGGGATACTGCAGGTCAGTACTGAGGTGTGCGCACAGGGAGGGATACTGCAGGTCAGTACTGAGGTGTGCTCACAGGGAGGGATACTGCAGGTCTGGACTGAGGTATTCTCTCATGGAGGGTACTGCAGGTCAGGACTGAGGTATGCTCACAGTGAGGGATACTACAGGTCAGTACTGAGGTGTGCTCACAGGGAGGGATACTGCAGGTCAGTACTGAGGTGTGCTCTCGGGGGAATACTACAGGTCAGGACTGCGGTGTGCTCACAGGGAGGGACACTACAGGTCAGGACTGAGGTGTGCTCACAGGCAGTGATACTGCAGGTCAGTACTGAGGTGTTCTCTCATGGAGGGTACTGCAGGTCAGGACTGAGGTGTGCTCACAGTGAGGGATACTGCAGGTCAGTACTGAGGTGTGCTCACAGGGAGGGATACTGCAGGTCAGTACTGAGGTGTGCTCTCATGGAGGGTACTGCAGGTCAGGACTGAGGTGTGCTCACAGGGAGGGTACTGCAGGTCAGGACTGAGGTGTGCTCACAGTGAGGGATACTACAGGTCAGTACTGAGGTGTGCTCACAGTGAGGGATACTGCAGGTCAGTACTGAGGTGTGCTCACAGGGAGGGATACTGCACGTCAGGACTGAGGTGTACTCACAGGGAGGGATACTGCAGGTCAGTACTGAGGCGTGCTCTCATGGAAGGTACTGCAGGTCAGGACTGAGGTGTGCTCACAGGGAGGGATACTGCAGGTCAGTACTGAGGTGTGCTCTCATGGAGGGTACTGCAGGTCAGGACTGAGGTGTGCTCACAGGGAGGGATACTGCAGGTCAGGACTGCGGTGTGCTCACAGTGAGGGATACTGCAGGTCAGGACTGCGGTGTGCTCACAGTGAGGGATTCTGCAGGTCAGTACTGAGGTGTGCTCACAGGCAGTGATACTGCAGGTCAGTACTGAGGTGTTCTCTCATGGAGGGTACTGCAGGTCAGGACTGAGGTGTGCTCACAGGGAGGGATACTGCAGGTCAGTACTGGGGTGTGCTCACAGTGAGGGATACTGCAGGTCAGTACTGAGGTGTGCTCACAGGGAGGGATACTGCAGGTCTGGACTGAGGTATTCTCTCATGGAGGGTACTGCAGGTCAGGACTGAGGTGTGCTCACAGTGAGGGATACTACAGGTCAGTACTGAGGTGTGCTCACAGGGAGGGATACTGCAGGTCAGTACTGAGGTGTGCTCTCGGGGGAATACTACAGGTCAGGACTGCGGTGTGCTCACAGGGAGGGACACTACAGGTCAGGACTGAGGTGTGCTCACAGGCAGTGATACTGCAGGTCAGTACTGAGGTGTTCTCTCATGGAGGGTACTGCAGGTCAGGACTGAGGTGTGCTCACAGTGAGGGATACTGCAGGTCAGTACTGAGGTGTGCTCACAGGGAGGGATACTGCGGGTCAGTACTGAGGTGTGCTCTCATGGAGGGTACTGCAGGTCAGGACTGAGGTGTGCTCACAGGGAGGGATACTGCAGGTCAGGACTGAGGTGTGCTCACAGGGCGGGATACTGCAGGTCAGTACTGAGGTGTGCTCACAGTGAGGGATACTACAGGTCAGTACTGAGGTGTGCTCACAGGGAGGGATACTGCAGGTCAGTACTGAGGTGTGCTCACAGGCAGTGATACTGCAGGTCAGTACTGAGGTGTTCTCTCATGGAGGGTACTGCAGGTCAGGACTGAGGTGTGCTCACAGTGAGGGATACTGCAGGTCAGTACTGAGGTGTGCTCACAGGGAGGGATACTGCAGGTCAGTACTGAGGTGTGCTCTCATGGAGGGTACTGCACGTCAGGACTGAGGTGTGCTCACAGGGAGGGATACTGCAGGTCAGGACTGAGGTGTGCTCACAGGGCGGGATACTGCAGGTCAGTACTGAGGTGTGCTCACAGTGAGGGATACTGCAGGTCAGTACTGAGGTGTGCGCACAGGGAGGGATACTGCAGGTCAGTACTGAGGTGTGCTCACAGGGAGGGATACTGCAGGTCTGGACTGAGGTATTCTCTCATGGAGGGTACTGCAGGTCAGGACTGAGGTGTGCTCACAGTGAGGGATACTACAGGTCAGTACTGAGGTGTGCTCACAGGGAGGGATACTGCAGGTCAGTACTGAGGTGTGCTCTCGGGGGAATACTACAGGTCAGGACTGCGGTGTGCTCACAGGGAGGGACACTACAGGTCAGGACTGAGGTGTGCTCACAGGCAGTGATACTGCAGGTCAGTACTGAGGTGTTCTCTCATGGAGGGTACTGCAGGTCAGGACTGAGGTGTGCTCACAGTGAGGGATACTGCAGGTCAGTACTGAGGTGTGCTCACAGGGAGGGATACTGCAGGTCAGTACTGAGGTGTGCTCTCATGGAGGGTACTGCAGGTCAGGACTGAGGTGTGCTCACAGGGAGGGTACTGCAGGTCAGGACTGAGGTGTGCTCACAGTGAGGGATACTACAGGTCAGTACTGAGGTGTGCTCACAGTGAGGGATACTGCAGGTCAGTACTGAGGTGTGCTCACAGGGAGGGATACTGCAGGTCAGTACTGAGGTGTGCTCTCATGGAGGGTACTGCAGGTCAGGACTGAGGTGTGCTCACAGGGAGGGTACTGCAGGTCAGGACTGAGGTGTGCTCACAGTGAGGGATACTACAGGTCAGTACTGAGGTGTGCTCACAGTGAGGGATACTGCAGGTCAGTACTGAGGTGTGCTCACAGGGAGGGATACTGCACGTCAGGACTGAGGTGTACTCACAGGGAGGGATACTGCAGGTCAGTACTGAGGTGTGCTCTCATGGAAGGTACTGCAGGTCAGGACTGAGGTGTGCTCACAGGGAGGGATACTGCAGGTCAGTAGTGAGGTGTGCTCTCATGGAGGGTACTGCAGGTCAGAACTGAGGTGTGCTCACAGGGAGGGATACTGCAGGTCAGGACTGCGGTGTGCTCACAGTGAGGGATACTGCAGGTCAGGACTGCGGTGTGCTCACAGTGAGGGATTCTGCAGGTCAGGACTGCGGTGTTCTCACAGGGAGGGATACTGCAGGTCTGTACTGAGGTGTGCTCACAGGGAGGGATACTGCAGGTCAGTACTGAGGTGTGCTCACAGGGAGGGATACTGCAGGTCAGGACTGCGGTGTGCTCACAGGAGGGAATAATACAGATCATGACTGAGGTGTGCTCTCAGGGAGAGATACGACAGGTCAGTACTGAGGTGTACTCACAGTGAGGGATACTACAGGTCTGTACTGAGGTGTGCTCACAGGGATACTGCAGGTCAGGACTAAGGTGTGCTCACAGGGAGGGACACTGCAGGTCTGTACTGAGGTGTGCTCTCATGGAGGGTACTGCAGGTCAGGACTGAGGTGTGCTCACTGGGAGGGACACTGCAGGTCAGTACTGAGGTATGCTCACAGGGATACTGCAGGTCAGTACTGAGGTGTGCTCACAGGGATACTGCAGGTCAGGACTAAGGTGTGCTCACAGGGAGGGACACTGCAGGTCTGTACTGATGTGTGCTCACAGGGAGGGATACTGCAGGTCAGTACTGAGGTGTGCTCTCATGGAGGGTACAGCAGGTCAGGACTGAGGTGTGCTCACAGGGAGGGACACTGCAGGTCTGTACTGAGGTGTGCTCACAGGGAGGGATACCTCAGGTCAGGACTAAGGTGTGCTTAGTACTGAGGTGTGCTCACTGGGAGGGACACTGCAGGTCTGTACTGAGGTGTGTTCAGTACTGAGGTGTGCTCACAGGGAGGGACACTACAGGTCAGTACTGAGGTGTGCTCACAGGGAGGGATACTGCAGGCCCGGACTGAGGTGTGCTCACAGTGAGGGATACTGCAGGTCAGGACTGAAGTGTGCTCACAGTGAGGGATACTGCAGGCCTGTACTGAGGTGTGCTCACAGGGAGGGATACTGCAGGTCAGTACTGAGGTGTGCTCACAGGGAGGGATACTGCAGGCCCGGACTGAGGTGTGCCCACAGTGAGGGATACTGCAGGTCAGGACTGAGGTGTGCTCACAGGGAGGGATACTGCAGGTCAGGACTGCGGTGTGCTCACAGGAGGGAATAATACAGATCATGACTGAGGTGTGCTCTCAGGGAGAGATACGACAGGTCAGTACTGAGGTGTACTCACAGTGAGGGATACTACAGGTCTGTACTGAGGTGTGCTCACAGGGATACTGCAGGTCAGGACTAAGGTGTGCTCACAGGGAGGGACACTGCAGGTCTGTACTGAGGTGTGCTCTCATGGAGGGTACTGCAGGTCAGGACTGAGGTGTGCTCACTGGGAGGGACACTGCAGGTCAGTACTGAGGTATGCTCACAGGGATACTGCAGGTCAGTACTGAGGTGCTCACAGGGATACTGCAGGTCAGGACTAAGGTGTGCTCACAGGGAGGGACACTGCAGGTCTGTACTGATGTGTGCTCACAGGGAGGGATACTGCAGGTCAGTACTGAGGTGTGCTCTCATGGAGGGTACAGCAGGTCAGGACTGAGGTGTGCTCACAGGGAGGGACACTGCAGGTCTGTACTGAGGTGTGCTCACAGGGAGGGATACCTCAGGTCAGGACTAAGGTGTGCTTAGTACTGAGGTGTGCTCACTGGGAGGGACACTGCAGGTCTGTACTGAGGTGTGTTCAGTACTGAGGTGTGCTCACAGGGAGGGACACTACAGGTCAGTACTGAGGTGTGCTCACAGGGAGGGATACTGCAGGCCCGGACTGAGGTGTGCTCACAGTGAGGGATACTGCAGGTCAGGACTGAAGTGTGCTCACAGTGAGGGATACTGCAGGCCTGTACTGAGGTGTGCTCACAGGGAGGGATACTGCAGGTCAGTACTGAGGTGTGCTCACAGGGAGGGATACTGCAGGCCCGGACTGAGGTGTGCCCACAGTGAGGGATACTGCAGGTCAGGACTGAGGTGTGCTCAAAGTGAGGGATACTGCAGGTCTGTACTGAGGTGTGCTCACAGGGAGGGATACTGCAGGTCAGTACTGAGGTGTGCTCTCAGGGAGGGACACTGCAGGTCTGTACTGAGGTGTTCAGTACTGAGGTGTGCTCACAGGGGGGAATACTACAGGTCAGGACTGCGGTGTGCTCACAGGGAGGGACACTACAGGTCAGGACTGAGGTGTGCTCACAGGCAGTGATACTGCAGGTCAGTACTGAGGTGTGCTCTCATGGAGGGTACTGCAGGTCAGGACTGAGGTGTGCTCATAGGGAGGGATACTGCAGGTCAGTACTGAGGTGTGCTCACAGGGAGGGATACTGCAGGCCCGGACTGAGGTGTGCCCACAGTGAGGGATACTGCAGGTCAGGACTGAGGTGTGCTCACAGTGAGGGATACTGCAGGTCTGTACTGAGGTGTGCTCACAGGGAGGGATACTGCAGGTCAGTACTGAGGTGTGCTCTCAGGGAGGGACACTGCAGGTCTGTACTGAGGTGTTCAGTACTGAGGTGTGCTCACAGGGGGGAATACTACAGGTCAGGACTGCGGTGTGCTCACAGGGAGGGACACTACAGGTCAGGACTGAGGTGTGCTCACAGGCAGTGATACTGCAGGTCAGTACTGAGGTGTGCTCTCATGGAGGGTACTGCAGGTCAGGACTGAGGTGTGCTCACAGTGAGGGATACTGCAGGTCAGGACTGAGGTGTGCTCACAGGGAGGGATACTGCAGGTCAGTAGTGAGGTGTGCTCTCATGGAGGGTACTGCAGGTCAGAACTGAGGTGTGCTCACAGGGAGGGATACTGCAGGTCAGGACTGCGGTGTGCTCACAGTGAGGGATACTGCAGGTCAGGACTGCGGTGTGCTCACAGTGAGGGATTCTGCAGGTCAGGACTGCGGTGTTCTCACAGGGAGGGATACTGCAGGTCTGTACTGAGGTGTGCTCACAGGGAGGGATACTGCAGGTCAGTACTGAGGTGTGCTCACAGGGAGGGATACTGCAGGTCAGGACTGCGGTGTGCTCACAGGAGGGAATAATACAGATCATGACTGAGGTGTGCTCTCAGGGAGAGATACGACAGGTCAGTACTGAGGTGTACTCACAGTGAGGGATACTACAGGTCTGTACTGAGGTGTGCTCACAGGGATACTGCAGGTCAGGACTAAGGTGTGCTCACAGGGAGGGACACTGCAGGTCTGTACTGAGGTGTGCTCTCATGGAGGGTACTGCAGGTCAGGACTGAGGTGTGCTCACTGGGAGGGACACTGCAGGTCAGTACTGAGGTATGCTCACAGGGATACTGCAGGTCAGTACTGAGGTGTGCTCACAGGGATACTGCAGGTCAGGACTAAGGTGTGCTCACAGGGAGGGACACTGCAGGTCTGTACTGATGTGTGCTCACAGGGAGGGATACTGCAGGTCAGTACTGAGGTGTGCTCTCATGGAGGGTACAGCAGGTCAGGACTGAGGTGTGCTCACAGGGAGGGACACTGCAGGTCTGTACTGAGGTGTGCTCACAGGGAGGGATACCTCAGGTCAGGACTAAGGTGTGCTTAGTACTGAGGTGTGCTCACTGGGAGGGACACTGCAGGTCTGTACTGAGGTGTGTTCAGTACTGAGGTGTGCTCACAGGGAGGGACACTACAGGTCAGTACTGAGGTGTGCTCACAGGGAGGGATACTGCAGGCCCGGACTGAGGTGTGCTCACAGTGAGGGATACTGCAGGTCAGGACTGAAGTGTGCTCACAGTGAGGGATACTGCAGGCCTGTACTGAGGTGTGCTCACAGGGAGGGATACTGCAGGTCAGTACTGAGGTGTGCTCACAGGGAGGGATACTGCAGGCCCGGACTGAGGTGTGCCCACAGTGAGGGATACTGCAGGTCAGGACTGAGGTGTGCTCACAGGGAGGGATACTGCAGGTCAGGACTGCGGTGTGCTCACAGGAGGGAATAATACAGATCATGACTGAGGTGTGCTCTCAGGGAGAGATACGACAGGTCAGTACTGAGGTGTACTCACAGTGAGGGATACTACAGGTCTGTACTGAGGTGTGCTCACAGGGATACTGCAGGTCAGGACTAAGGTGTGCTCACAGGGAGGGACACTGCAGGTCTGTACTGAGGTGTGCTCTCATGGAGGGTACTGCAGGTCAGGACTGAGGTGTGCTCACTGGGAGGGACACTGCAGGTCAGTACTGAGGTATGCTCACAGGGATACTGCAGGTCAGTACTGAGGTGTGCTCACAGGGATACTGCAGGTCAGGACTAAGGTGTGCTCACAGGGAGGGACACTGCAGGTCTGTACTGATGTGTGCTCACAGGGAGGGATACTGCAGGTCAGTACTGAGGTGTGCTCTCATGGAGGGTACAGCAGGTCAGGACTGAGGTGTGCTCACAGGGAGGGACACTGCAGGTCTGTACTGAGGTGTGCTCACAGGGAGGGATACCTCAGGTCAGGACTAAGGTGTGCTTAGTACTGAGGTGTGCTCACTGGGAGGGACACTGCAGGTCTGTACTGAGGTGTGTTCAGTACTGAGGTGTGCTCACAGGGAGGGACACTACAGGTCAGTACTGAGGTGTGCTCACAGGGAGGGATACTGCAGGCCCGGACTGAGGTGTGCTCACAGTGAGGGATACTGCAGGTCAGGACTGAAGTGTGCTCACAGTGAGGGATACTGCAGGCCTGTACTGAGGTGTGCTCACAGGGAGGGATACTGCAGGTCAGTACTGAGGTGTGCTCACAGGGAGGGATACTGCAGGCCCGGACTGAGGTGTGCCCACAGTGAGGGATACTGCAGGTCAGGACTGAGGTGTGCTCAAAGTGAGGGATACTGCAGGTCTGTACTGAGGTGTGCTCACAGGGAGGGATACTGCAGGTCAGTACTGAGGTGTGCTCTCCGGGAGGGACACTGCAGGTCTGTACTGAGGTGTTCAGTACTGAGGTGTGCTCACAGGGGGGAATACTACAGGTCAGGACTGCGGTGTGCTCACAGGGAGGGACACTACAGGTCAGGACTGAGGTGTGCTCACAGGCAGTGATACTGCAGGTCAGTACTGAGGTGTGCTCTCATGGAGGGTACTGCAGGTCAGGACTGAGGTGTGCTCACAGGGAGGGATACTGCAGGTCAGTACTGAGGTGTGCTCACAGGGAGGGCTACTGCAGGCCCGGACTGAGGTGTGCCCACAGTGAGGGATACTGCAGGTCAGGACTGAGGTGTGCTCACAGTGAGGGATACTGCAGGTCTGTACTGAGGTGTGCTCACAGGGAGGGATACTGCAGGTCAGTACTGAGGTGTGCTCTCAGGGAGGGACACTGCAGGTCTGTACTGAGGTGTTCAGTACTGAGGTGTGCTCACAGGGGGGAATACTACAGGTCAGGACTGCGGTGTGCTCACAGGGAGGGACACTACAGGTCAGGACTGAGGTGTGCTCACAGGCAGTGATACTGCAGGTCAGTACTGAGGTGTGCTCTCATGGAGGGTACTGCAGGTCAGGACTGAGGTGTGCTCACAGTGAGGGATACTGCAGGTCAGTACTGAGGTGTGCTCACAGGGAGGGATACTGCAGGTCAGTACTGAGGTGTGCTCTCATGGAGGGTACTGCAGGTCAGGACTCAGGTGTGCTCACAGGGAGGGATACTGCAGGTCAGGACTGCGGTGTGCTCACAGTGAGGGATACTGCAGGTCAGGACTGCGGTGTGCTCACAGTGAGGGATTCTGCAGGTCAGGACTGCGGTGTTCTCACAGGGAGGGATACTGCAGGTCTGTACTGAGGTGTGCTCACAGGGAGGGATACTGCAGGTCAGTACTGAGGTGTGCTCACAGGGAGGGATACTGCAGGTCAGGACTGCGGTGTGCTCACAGGAGGGAATAATACAGATCATGACTGAGGTGTGCTCTCAGGGAGAGATACGACAGGTCAGTACTGAGGTGTACTCACAGTGAGGGATACTACAGGTCTGTACTGAGGTGTGCTCACAGGGATACTGCAGGTCAGGACTAAGGTGTGCTCACAGGGAGGGACACTGCAGGTCTGTACTGAGGTGTGCTCTCATGGAGGGTACTGCAGGTCAGGACTGAGGTGTGCTCACTGGGAGGGACACTGCAGGTCAGTACTGAGGTATGCTCACAGGGATACTGCAGGTCAGTACTGAGGTGTGCTCACAGGGATACTGCAGGTCAGGACTAAGGTGTGCTCACAGGGAGGGACACTGCAGGTCTGTACTGATGTGTGCTCACAGGGAGGGATACTGCAGGTCAGTACTGAGGTGTGCTCTCATGGAGGGTACAGCAGGTCAGGACTGAGGTGTGCTCACAGGGAGGGACACTGCAGGTCTGTACTGAGGTGTGCTCACAGGGAGGGATACCTCAGGTCAGGACTAAGGTGTGCTTAGTACTGAGGTGTGCTCACTGGGAGGGACACTGCAGGTCTGTACTGAGGTGTGTTCAGTACTGAGGTGTGCTCACAGAGAGGGACACTACAGGTCAGTACTGAGGTGTGCTCACAGGGAGGGATACTGCAGGCCCGGACTGAGGTGTGCTCACAGTGAGGGATACTGCAGGTCAGGACTGAAGTGTGCTCACAGTGAGGGATACTGCAGGCCTGTACTGAGGTGTGCTCACAGGGAGGGATACTGCAGGTAAGTACTGAGGTGTGCTCACAGGGAGGGATACTGCAGGCCCGGACTGAGGTGTGCCCACAGTGAGGGATACTGCAGGTCAGGACTGAGGTGTGCTCACAGTGAGGGATACTGCAGGTCTGTACTGAGGTGTGCTCACAGGGAGGGATACTGCAGGTCAGTACTGAGGTGTGCTCTCAGGGAGGGACACTGCAGGTCTGTACTGAGGTGTTCAGTACTGAGGTGTGCTCACAGGGGGGAATACTACAGGTCAGGACTGCGGTGTGCTCACAGGGAGGGACACTACAGGTCAGGAATGAGGTGTGCTCACAGGGAGGGATACTGCAGGTCAGGACTGAGGTGTACTCACAGTGAGGGATACTGCAGGTCAGTACTGAGGTGTGCTCACAGGGAGGGATACTGCAGGTCAGTACTGAGGTGTGCTTTCTTGAGGGTACTGCAGGTCAGTACTGAGGGGTGCTCACAGGGAGGGATACTGCAGGTCAGGACTAAGGTGTGCTTAGTACTGAGGTGTGCTCACAGGGAGGGACACTGCAGGTCTGTACTGAGGTGTGTTCAGTACTGAAGTGTGCTCACAGGGAGTGACACTACAGGTCAGTACTGAGGTGTGCTCACTGGGAGGGATACTGCAGGTCAGAAGGGATACTGCACGTCAGGACTGAGGTGTACTCACAGGGAGGGATACTGCAGGTCAGTACTGAGGTGTGTTCTCATGGAAGGTACTGCAGGTCAGGACTGAGGTGTGCTCACAGGGCGGGACACTGCAGGTCAGTACTGAGGTGTGCTCTCATGGAGGGTACTGCAGGTCAGGACTGAGGTGTGCTCACAGGGAGGGATACTGCAGGTCAGGACTGCAGTGTGCTCACAGTGAGGGATACTGCATGTCTGTACTGAGGTGTGCTCACAGGGAGGGATACTGCAGGTCAGGACTGCGGTGTGCTCACAGTGAGGGATACTGCAGGTCAGGACTGCGGTGTGCTCACAGTGACGGATACTGCAGGTCAGGACTGAGGTGTGCTCACAGGGAGGGATACTGCAGGTGAGGACTGAGGTGTGCTCATAGGGAGGGATACTACAGGTCAGGACTGAGGTGTGCTCACAGGGGGGAATAATACAGATCAGGACTGAGGTGTGCTCTCAGGGGGGGATACAACAGGTCAGTACTGGGGTGTGCTCACAGTGAGGGATACTGCAGGTCAGGACTGAGGTGTGCTCACAGGGAGGGATACTACAGGTCAGGACTGAGTTGTGCTCTCGGAGGGATACTGCAGGTCAGGACTGAGGTGTATTCACAGAGCTGCACGTGTGTCCAGTGCTGGATTGGGGTGGTGCTGGATGTCAGGACCGAGGTGTATCACTGGTGCTGTGTGCGCGTTCAGTGTGTAACACAAATGCAAAAACAACAGATGATGGACGGAATGCAGATCAAACATTCATCCCCTGTCACAGATCTGGGTTTAATCCATCAGTTGATTGGCTTGACATGCCATTCCAGTTTGGACCCAGCCGTATGCAAATCAGTCTTGACTCTGTTCCACATGGGAACAGTCCAGGTCCTCCCTGTACCAGAAAAAAGCATTCTGGGGCCGGTTTCAGGGTATCACCCTTCATCAGCCAGGCTAGCTTGAATCTGGTGGCATAGCAAGCACGGGACCCACATCTGGGCATACCCTTCCCACTTTGGGCAACAAATGCAAATGCAACTGATGATGGACAGGGTGGCATGGTGAGCAAAAGAACGATGGATTAAACCCAGATCTGTGACTGGGGATGAGTGTTTGCATTGTTCAGCACTCGTCCATCATCCTTTTGTGTTGCTAAAGTTGCCCTAAGTGAGTAGGGTCTGCCCCGACATGTGTCTCTTGCTCACTGTGCCACTGGATTCAAACTAGCCTGGCTGATGAAGGGTGATACCCTGAAACTGGTCCCAGGATGCTTGTTTCCGGTCCAGGGTGGACCTGGCTTGGCAGTTTCTGGCTGGACTATTCCCATGAGGAACAGGGTGAAGACTGATTTGCATATGGCTGGGTCCAAACTGGGGTGGCATGGTGAGCAAAAGAACAATGGATTAAACCCAGATCTGTGACTGGGGGTGTGTGTTTGCATTGTTCAGCACTCTGTCCATCATCGTTGCTACAGTGTGTAACACAAGGATGCTGCAGGTCAAGACCGAGGTGTATCACTGGGCTGTGTGCGTGTCCAGTGTGTAACACAAGCATGCTGCGGGTGTATCACTGAGCTGTGTGCATGTCCAGTGTGTAACACAAGCATGCTGCAGGTGTATTCACAGAGCTGTGTGCGTGTCCAGTGTGCAACACAAGCATGCTGCGGGTGTATCAATGGGCTGTGTAAATGTCCAGTGTGTAACACAAGCATGCTGCAGGTATATTCACAGAGCTGTGTGCATGTCCAGTGTGTAACACAAGGATGCTGCGGGTGTATTCACAGAGCTGTGTGCGTGTCCAGTGTGTAACACAAGCATGCTGCAGGTGTACTCAGAGAGCTGTGCGTGTCCAGTGTGTAACACAAGCATGCTGCAGGTGTATTCACAGAGCTGTGTGCATGTCCAGTGTGTAACACAAGCATGCTGCGGGTGTATTCACAGAGCTGTGTGCGTGTCCAGTGTGTAAATCAAGCATGCTGCAGGTGTAGTCACAGAGCTGTGTGCGTGTCCAGTGTGTAACACAAGCATGCTGCAGGTGTAGTCACAGAGCTGTGTGCGTGTCCAGTGTGTAACACGAGGATGCTGCGGGTGTATTCACAGAGCTGTGTGCGTGTCCAGTGTGTAACACGAGGATGCTGCGGGTGTATTCACAGAGTTGCGTGCGTGTCCAGTGTGTAACACAAGCATGCTGCGGGTGTAGTCACAGAGCTGTGCGTGTGTCCAGTGTGTAACACAAGCATGCTGCAGGTGTAGTCACAGAGCTGTGCGTGTCCAGTGTGCGTGTCCAGTGTGTAACACAAGCATGCTGCAGGTGTATTCACAGAGCTGTGTGCGTGTCCAGTGTGTAACTCAAGGATGCTGCAGGTCAGGACTGAGGTGTATCACAGAGCTGTGCGTGTCCAGTGTGTAACACAAGCATGCTGCAGGTGTAGTCACAGAGCTGTGCGTGTCCAGTGTGTAACACAAGGATGCTGCAGGTGTATCACAGAGCTGTGCGTGTCCAGTGTGTAACACAAGCATGCTGCAGGTGTAGTCATAGGGCTGTGCGTGTCCAGTGTGTAACACAAGGATGCTGCAGGTGTATTCACAGAGCTGTGTGTGTGTCCAGTGTGTAACACAGGTCAGGACCGCAGTATATCATTGGGCTGTGTTCGTGTCCAGTGTTTAACACAAGCATGCTGCAGGTGTATTCACAGAGCTGTGTGCGTGTCCAGTGTGTAACACAAGCATGCTGCAGGTGTATTCATAGAGCTGTGTGCGTTTCCAGTGTGTAACACAAGCATGCTGCGGGTGTATTCCCTGGGCTGTGTGCGTGTCCAGTGTGCGTGTCCAGTGTGTAACACAAGCATGCTGCGGGTGTGGTCACAGAGCTGTGCGTGTCCAGTGTTTAACACAAGCATGCTGCAGGTGTAGTCACAGAGCTGTGTGTGTCCAGTGTGTAACACAAGTATGCCGCAGGTGTATTCATAGAGCTGTGTGCGTTTCCAGTGTGTAACACAAGCATGCTGCAGGTGTATTCCCTGGGCTGTGTGCGTGTCCAGTGTGTAACACAAGCATGCTGCGGGTGTAGTCACAGAGCTGTGCGTGTCCAGTGTGTAACACAAGCATGCTGCAGGTGTAGTCACAGAGCTGTGTGTGTCCAGTGTGTAATACAAGCATGCCGCAGGTGTATTCATAGAGCTGTGTGCGTTTCCAGTGTGTAACACAAGCATGCTGCGGGTGTATTCACAGAGCTGTGTACGTGTCCAGTGTGCGTGTCCAGTGTGTAACACAAGCATGCTGCGGGTGTAGTCACAGAGCTGTGCGTGTCCAGTGTGTAACACAAGAATGCCGCAGGTGTAGTCACAGAGCTGTGCGTGTCCAGTGTGTAACACAAGCATGCCGCAGGTGTATTCACAGAGCTGTGCGTGTCCAGTGTGTAACACAAGCATGCCGCAGGTGTAGTCACAGAGCTGTGCGTGTCCATTGTGTAACACAAGCATGCTGCAGGTGTATTCACAGAGCTGGGTGCGTGTCCAGTGTGTAACACAAGCGTGCTGCAGGTGTATTCACAGAGCTGTGTGCGTGTCCAGTGTGTAACACAAGCATGCTGCAGGTGTATTCATAGAGCTGTGTGCGTTTCCAGTGTGTAACACAAGCATGCTGCGGGTGTATTCCCTGGGCTGTGTGCGTGTCCAGTGTGTAACACAAGCATGCTGCGGGTGTAGTCACAGAGCTGTGCGTGTCCAGTGTGTAACACAAGCATGCTGCAGGTGTAGTCACAGAGCTGTGTGTGTCCAGTGTGTAATACAAGCATGCCGCAGGTGTATTCATAGAGCTGTGTGCGTTTCCAGTGTGTAACACAAGCATGCTGCGGGTGTATTCCCTGGGCTGTGTGCGTGTCCAGTGTGTAACACAAGGATACTGCGGGTGTATTCACAGAGCTGTGTGCGTGTCCAGTGTGCGTGTCCAGTGTGTAACACAAGCATGCTGCGGGTGTAGTCACAGAGCTGTGCGTGTCCAGTGTGTAACACAAGCATGCTGCAGGTGTAGTCACATAGCTGTGCGTGTCCAGTGTGTAACACAAGCATGCCGAAGGTGTATTCACAGAGCTGTGCGTGTCCAGTGTGTAACACAAGCATGCTGCAGGTTTATTCACAGAGCTGTGCGTGTCCAGTGTGTAACACAAGCATGCTGCAGGTGTAGTCAAAGAGCTGTGCGTGTCCAGTGTGTAACACAAACATGCCGCAGGTGTAGTCACAGAGCTGTGCGTGTCCATTGTGTAACACAAGCATGCCGAAGGTGTAGTCACAGAGCTGTGCGTGTCCAGTGTGTAACACAAGCATGCTGCAGGTGTAGTCACAGAGCTGTGCGTGTCCAGTGTGTTACACAAGCATGCCGCAGGTGCAGTCACAGAGCTGTGTGCGTGTCCAGTGTGTAACACAAGGATGCTGCGGGTGTAGTCACAGAGCTGTGCGTGTCCAGTGTGTAACACAAGCATGCTGCGGGTGTAGTCACAGAGCTGTGCGTGTCCAGTGTGTAACACAAGCATGCCGTAGGTGTAGTCGCAGAGCTGTGTGTGTGTCCAGTGTGTAACACAAGGATGCTGCAGGTGTAGTCACAGAGCTGTGTGCGTGTCCAGTGTGTAACACAAGCATGCTGCCGGTGTATTCACAGAGCTGTGTGCGTGTCCAGTGTGTAACACAGGTCAGGACCACAGTATATCATAGGGCTGTGTGCGTGTCCAGTGTGTAACACAAGCATGCTGCAGGTGTAATTGTAATTGTAATTACAATTACAATTACAGTGTGTAACACAAGGGTGCTGCGGGTGTAGTCACAGAGCTGTGCGTGTCCAGTGTATAACACAAGGGTGCTGCGGGTGTAGTCACAGAGCTGTGCGTGTTCAGTGTGTAACACGAGGGTGCTGCGGGTGTAGTCACACACAGAGCTGTGCGTGTCCAGTGTATTACACAAGGATGCTGCGGGTGTATCACTGGGTTATGTGCGTGTCCAGTGTGTTACACAAGGGTGCTGCGGGTGTAGTCACAGAGCTGTGCGTGTCCAGTGTGTAACACGAGGGTGCTGCGGGTGTAGTCACAGAGCTGTGCGTGTCCAGTGTGTTACACAAGGATGCTGCGGGTGTAGTCACAGAGCTGTGCGTGTCCAGTGTGTAACACAAGGGTGCTGCGGGTGTAGTCACAGAGCTGTGCGTGTCCAGTGTGTAACACAAGGGTGCTGCGGGTGT
The DNA here is from genome assembly GCF_031143425.1 of Pleurodeles waltl. Taxonomy (NCBI): domain Eukaryota; kingdom Metazoa; phylum Chordata; class Amphibia; order Caudata; family Salamandridae; genus Pleurodeles; species Pleurodeles waltl. Next base: position 1,018,587,504 of record NC_090443.1, on the reverse strand, counting down.
AGTCACAGAGCTGTGCGTGTCCAGTGTGTAACACAAGGGTGCTGCGGGTGTAGTCACAGAGCTGTGCATGTCCAGTGTGTAACACAAGGGATGCTGCAGGTGTACTCACAGAGCTGTGTGCGTGTCCAGTGTGTTACACAAGCATGCTGCGGGTGTATCACTGGGTTGTGTGCGTGTCCAGTGTGTAACACAAGGGTGCTGCAGGTTTATTCACAGAGCTGTGCGTGTCCAGTGTGTAACACAAGGATGCTGCAGGTGTACTCACAGAGCTGTGTGCGTGTCCAGTGTGTAACACAAGGATGCTGCGGGTGTAGTCACAGAGCTGTGCGTGTCCAGTGTGTAACACGAGGGTGCTGCGGGTGTAGTCACAGAGCTGTGCGTGTCCAGTGTATTACACAAGGGTGCTGCGGGTGTATCACTGGGTTATGTGCGTGTCCAGTGTGTTACACAAGGGTGCTGCGGGTGTAGTCACAGAGCTGTGCGTGTCCAGTGTGTAACACAAGGGTGCTGCGGGTGTACTCACCCTCCGGCGCATGTGTCCAGCCCTGGAATAGACGGGGGTGCTCCAGGTCAGGACTGAGCTGCATGGGCCGTGCTGAGGGTCCTCAGAGCTGGAATCAGAGGGCTGCTGCCACTTGAAAAGATTTGGATATGGCCCTGATAGCGAGTGGGTTCGTGTTTTCACAGCCTTGTGTAAACTCTGGTTTGTGCAGTGTTGTGAAGTCCAAGTTGTGTGGTATTTAACACATCCAGTCATTACCAAGTACAGCAAAGATCTCACCCCTATGAGTTTTGGCTGGTAAAACCTGCGGGGACACCAAAACCTGCAGGCTGTTCCCCAAAACCCCTGAATAGGGGAAATACCACACCCGGTAAATTCTGGACACCGCAGTATCTGGCCTTACTTACAATTGTGCCTTCCGAAGCGGACACACATAGGCGCTATGTGTCTGAGAAATGTGTACTTTGGCGCTGCCTGGAGGGAGGCACCGGGTCACTGTGGTGCCCAGAGGTTGTAGTGTCAACGTGATGCGAGTCCGTGCACCCTACGGCCACGTGCACAAGGTGCCACTGCATTGCCCTGTAGTCTGTGTTTGTGGAGGGTGAGGCTGGTGTCATGTTTTGTGGTTCACTGGTCACCCTTGCTGTATTGTATTGTATTGTAATAGTATTTAGATAGCGCTTACTACCCCTGACGAGGCGTCGAAGCGCTTTGCTGTAATATTTTAGAAGCTCTGCAGATGTAGGGAGCCCTTGCGGCCTTCCTGTAATAGTGCTGGATCGCGGTATTGTGCGTAAAATAGCGCCTGAGGGCCCAGGGACACGCAGCCATATGGTGGCCATGGACAAAGATGGGGGCCGGTAATCCCAGGGTCTGCAGGCCTCGGTGCCCGCCCCCCGTTGTCGGAGGGGCTCACAGAGAGAATGGGGGGCTCGGGCCTTCTGTCGCCCCCACATCGCCCGCGCCCTCCTCGGTGACCCGCACGGGAGTCTTTCCCACGGAGAGGGGTGCAGACGCCCCCTCTTGCAGCCTCCTTGTAAGAAACAAAGGCCCCTGTGAAGCCAGCCCCAGCCCCCTCCACGCCCCCCGTGACACACTCTTTCTTCAGAGGCAGAAGAAAGAGGGGGCGCCTTGGAGTGGTCTCTGGTTGTCTGTTGTCCTGCCAGGCCTGGGGGGGGCAGGGGCAGGGGCTGAGGGAGGGCAGGGGCTGAGGGACTGAGAGAGGGACAGGGACTGAGGGAGGGAGGGACAGGGACTGAGGGAGGGACAGGGGCTGAGGCAGGCCGCAGTCTGTCACCACAGAAACCACTGGGTGTCTGAGCCATGGGGCTGAGGGGGGGGCAGGGACCGAGGGAGGGCAGGGGCTGAGGGACTGAGAGAGGGACAGGGACTGAGGGAGGGAGGGACAGGGACTGAGGGAGGGACAGGGGCTGAGGCAGGCCGCAGTCTGTCACCACAGAAACCACTGGGTGTCTGAGCCATGGGGCTGAGGGGGGGGCAGGGACCGAGGGAGGGCAGGGGCTGAGGGACTGAGAGAGGGACAGGGACTGAGGGAGGGAGGGACAGGGACTGAGGGAGGGCCAGGGGCTGAGGCAGGCCGCAGTCTGTCACCACAGAAACCACTGGGTGTCTGAGCCATGGGGCTGAGGGGGGGGCAGGGACCGAGGGAGGGCAGGGGCTGAGGGACTGAGAGAGGGACAGGGACTGAGGGAGGGAGGGACAGGGACTGAGGGAGGGCCAGGGGCTGAGGCAGGCCGCAGTCTGTCACCACAGAAACCACTGGGTGTCTGAGCCATGGGGCTGAGGGGGGGGCAGGGACCGAGGGAGGGCAGGGGCTGAGGGACTGAGAGAGGGACAGGGACTGAGGGAGGGAGGGACAGGGACTGAGGGAGGGCCAGGGGCTGAGGCAGGCCGCAGTCTGTCACCACAGAAACCACTGGGTGTCTGAGCCATGGGGCTGAGGGGGGGGCAGGGACCGAGGGAGGGCAGGGGCTGAGGGACTGAGAGAGGGACAGGGACTGAGGGAGGGAGGGACAGGGACTGAGGGAGGGCCAGGGGCTGAGGCAGGCCGCAGTCTGTCACCACAGAAACCACTGGGTGTCTGAGCCATGGGGCTGAGGGGGGGGCAGGGACCGAGGGAGGGCAGGGGCTGAGGGACTGAGAGAGGGACAGGGACTGAGGGAGGGAGGGACAGGGACTGAGGGAGGGCCAGGGGCTGAGGCAGGCCGCAGTCTGTCACCACAGAAACCACTGGGTGTCTGAGCCATGGGGCTGAGGGGGGGGCAGGGACCGAGGGAGGGCAGGGGCTGAGGGACTGAGAGAGGGACAGGGACTGAGGGAGGGAGGGACAGGGACTGAGGGAGGGCCAGGGGCTGAGGCAGGCCGCAGTCTGTCACCACAGAAACCACTGGGTGTCTGAGCCATGGGGCTGAGGGGGGGGCAGGGACCGAGGGAGGGCAGGGGCTGAGGGACTGAGAGAGGGACAGGGACTGAGGGAGGGAGGGACAGGGACTGAGGGAGGGCCAGGGGCTGAGGCAGGCCGCAGTCTGTCACCACAGAAACCACTGGGTGTCTGAGCCATGGGGCTGAGGGGGGGGCAGGGACCGAGGGAGGGCAGGGGCTGAGGGACTGAGAGAGGGACAGGGACTGAGGGAGGGAGGGACAGGGACTGAGGGAGGGCCAGGGGCTGAGGCAGGCCGCAGTCTGTCACCACAGAAACCACTGGGTGTCTGAGCCATGGGGCTGAGGGACAGGGGCAGGGACCGAGGGAGGGCAGGGGCTGAGGGACTGAGAGAGGGACAGGGACTGAGGGAGGGCAGGGGCTGAGGGACTGAGAGAGGGACAGGGACTGAGGGAGGGAGGGACAGGGACTGAGGGAGGGCCAGGGTCTGAGGCAGGCCGCAGTCTGTCACCACAGAACCCACTGGGTGTCTGAGCCATGGGGCTGAGGGGGGGGCAGGGACCGAGGGAGGGCAGGGGCTGAGGGACTGAGAGAGGGACAGGGACTGAGGGAGGGAGGGACAGGGACTGAGGGAGGGCCAGGGGCTGAGGCAGGCCGCAGTCTGTCACCACAGAAACCACTGGGTGTCTGAGCCATGGGGCTGAGGGGGGGGGCAGGGACCGAGGGAGGGCAGGGGCTGAGGGACTGAGAGAGGGACAGGGACTGAGGGAGGGAGGGACAGGGACTGAGGGAGGGCCAGGGGCTGAGGCAGGCCGCAGTCTGTCACCACAGAAACCACTGGGTGTCTGAGCCATGGGGCTGAGGGGGGGGCAGGGACCGAGGGAGGGCAGGGGCTGAGGGACTGAGAGAGGGACAGGGACTGAGGGAGGGAGGGACAGGGACTGAGGGAGGGCCAGGGGCTGAGGCAGGCCGCAGTCTGTCACCACAGAAACCACTGGGTGTCTGAGCCATGGGGCTGAGGGACAGGGGCAGGGACCGAGGGAGGGCAGGGGCTGAGGGACTGAGAGAGGGACAGGGACTGAGGGAGGGACAGGGACTGAGGGAGGGCCAGGGGCTGAGGCAGGCCGCAGTCTGTCACCACAGAAACCACTGGGTGTCTGAGCCATGGGGCTGAGGGGGGGGGCAGGGACCGAGGGAGGGCAGGGGCTGAGGGACTGAGAGAGGGACAGGGACTGAGGGAGGGCAGGGGCTGAGGGACTGAGAGAGGGACAGGGACTGAGGGAGGGAGGGACAGGGACTGAGGGAGGGCCAGGGGCTGAGGCAGGCCGCAGTCTGTCACCACAGAAACCACTGGGTGTCTGAGCCATGGGGCTGAGGGGGGGGCAGGGACCGAGGGAGGGCAGGGGCTGAGGGACTGAGAGAGGGACAGGGACTGAGGGAGGGAGGGACAGGGACTGAGGGAGGGCCAGGGGCTGAGGCAGGCCGCAGTCTGTCACCACAGAAACCACTGGGTGTCTGAGCCATGGGGCTGAGGGGGGGGCAGGGACCGAGGGAGGGCTGGGGCTGAGGGACTGAGAGAGGGACAGGGACTGAGGGAGGGCAGGGGCTGAGGGACTGAGAGAGGGACAGGGACTGAGGGAGGGAGGGACAGGGACTGAGGGAGGGCCAGGGGCTGAGGCAGGCCGCAGTCTGTCACCACAGAAACCACTGGGTGTCTGAGCCATGGGGCTGAGGGGGGGGCAGGGACCGAGGGAGGGCAGGGGCTGAGGGACTGAGAGAGGGACAGGGACTGAGGGAGGGAGGGACAGGGACTGAGGGAGGGCCAGGGGCTGAGGCAGGCCGCAGTCTGTCACCACAGAAACCACTGGGTGTCTGAGCCATGGGGCTGAGGGGGGGGCAGGGACCGAGGGAGGGCAGGGGCTGAGGGACTGAGAGAGGGACAGGGACTGAGGGAGGGAGGGACAGGGACTGAGGGAGGGCCAGGGGCTGAGGCAGGCCGCAGTCTGTCACCACAGAAACCACTGGGTGTCTGAGCCATGGGGCTGAGGGGGGGGCAGGGACCGAGGGAGGGCAGGGGCTGAGGGACTGAGAGAGGGACAGGGACTGAGGGAGGGAGGGACAGGGACTGAGGGAGGGCCAGGGGCTGAGGCAGGCCGCAGTCTGTCACCACAGAAACCACTGGGTGTCTGAGCCATGGGGCTGAGGGGGGGGCAGGGACCGAGGGAGGGCAGGGGCTGAGGGACTGAGAGAGGGACAGGGACTGAGGGAGGGAGGGACAGGGACTGAGGGAGGGCCAGGGGCTGAGGCAGGCCGCAGTCTGTCACCACAGAAACCACTGGGTGTCTGAGCCATGGGGCTGAGGGGGGGGCAGGGACCGAGGGAGGGCAGGGGCTGAGGGACTGAGAGAGGGACAGGGACTGAGGGAGGGAGGGCCAGGGGCTGAGGCAGGCCGCAGTCTGTCACCACAGAAACCACTGGGTGTCTGAGCCATGGGGCTGAGGGGGGGGCAGGGACCGAGGGAGGGCAGGGGCTGAGGGACTGAGAGAGGGACAGGGACTAAGGGAGGGAGGGACAGGGACTGAGGGAGGGCCAGGGGCTGAGGCAGGCCGCAGTCTGTCACCACAGAAACCACTGGGTGTCTGAGCCATGGGGCTGAGGGGGGGGCAGGGACCGAGGGAGGGCAGGGGCTGAGGGACTGAGAGAGGGACAGGGACTGAGGGAGGGAGGGACAGGGACTGAGGGAGGGCCAAGGGCTGAGGCAGGCCGCAGTCTGTCACCACAGAAACCACTGGGTGTCTGAGCCATGGGGCTGAGGGGGGGGCAGGGACCGAGGGAGGGCAGGGGCTGAGGGACTGAGAGAGGGACAGGGACTGAGGGAGGGAGGGACAGGGACTGAGGGAGGGCCAGGGGCTGAGGCAGGCCGCAGTCTGTCACCACAGAAACCACTGGGTGTCTGAGCCATGGGGCTGAGGGGGGGGCAGGGACCGAGGGAGGGCAGGGGCTGAGAGACTGAGAGAGGGACAGGGACTGAGGGAGGGAGGGACAGGGACTGAGGGAGGGCCAGGGGCTGAGGCAGGCCGCAGTCTGTCACCACAGAAACCACTGGGTGTCTGAGCCATGGGGCTGAGGGGGGGGCAGGGACCGAGGGAGGGCAGGGGCTGAGGGACTGAGAGAGGGACAGGGACTGAGGGAGGGAGGGACAGGGACTGAGGGAGGGCCAGGGGCTGAGGCAGGCCGCAGTCTGTCACCACAGAAACCACTGGGTGTCTGAGCCATGGGGCTGAGGGGGGGGCAGGGACCGAGGGAGGGCAGGGGCTGAGGGACTGAGAGAGGGAGAGGGACTGAGGGAGGGCAGGGGCTGAGGGACTGAGAGAGGGACAGGGACCGAGGGAGGGCAGGGGCTGAGGGACTGAGAGAGGGACAGGGACTGAGGGAGGGAGGGACAGGGACTGAGGGAGGGCCAGGGGCTGAGGCAGGCCGCAGTCTGTCACCACAGAAACCACTGGGTGTCTGAGCCATGGGGCTGAGGGGGGGGCAGGGACCGAGGGAGGGCAGGGGCTGAGGGACTGAGAGAGGGACAGGGACTGAGGGAGGGAGGGACAGGGACTGAGGGAGGGCCAGGGGCTGAGGCAGGCCGCAGTCTGTCACCACAGAAACCACTGGGTGTCTGAGCCATGGGGCTGAGGGGGGGGCAGGGACCGAGGGAGGGCAGGGGCTGAGGGACTGAGAGAGGGACAGGGACTGAGGGAGGGAGGGACAGGGACTGAGGGAGGGCCAGGGGCTGAGGCAGGCCGCAGTCTGTCACCACAGAAACCACTGGGTGTCTGAGCCATGGGGCTGAGGGGGGGGCAGGGACCGAGGGAGGGCAGGGGCTGAGGGACTGAGAGAGGGACAGGGACTGAGGGAGGGCCAGGGGCTGAGGCAGGCCGCAGTCTGTCACCACAGAAACCACTGGGTGTCTGAGCCATGGGGCTGAGGGGGGGGCAGGGACCGAGGGAGGGCAGGGGCTGAGGGACTGAGAGAGGGACAGGGACTGAGGGAGGGAGGGACAGGGACTGAGGGAGGGCCAAGGGCTGAGGCAGGCCGCAGTCTGTCACCACAGAAACCACTGGGTGTCTGAGCCATGGGGCTGAGGGGGGGGCAGGGACCGAGGGAGGGCAGGGGCTGAGGGACTGAGAGAGGGACAGGGACTGAGGGAGGGAGGGACAGGGACTGAGGGAGGGCCAGGGGCTGAGGCAGGCCGCAGTCTGTCACCACAGAAACCACTGGGTGTCTGAGCCATGGGGCTGAGGGGGGGGCAGGGACCGAGGGAGGGCAGGGGCTGAGGGACTGAGAGAGGGACAGGGACTGAGGGAGGGAGGGACAGGGACTGAGGGAGGGCCAGGGGCTGAGGCAGGCCGCAGTCTGTCACCACAGAAACCACTGGGTGTCTGAGCCATGGGGCTGAGGGGGGGGCAGGGACCGAGGGAGGGCAGGGGCTGAGGGACTGAGAGAGGGACAGGGACTGAGGGAGGGAGGGACAGGGACTGAGGGAGGGCCAGGGGCTGAGGCAGGCCGCAGTCTGTCACCACAGAAACCACTGGGTGTCTGAGCCATGGGGCTGAGGGGGGGGCAGGGACCGAGGGAGGGCAGGGGCTGAGGGACTGAGAGAGGGACAGGGACTGAGGGAGGGAGGGACAGGGACTGAGGGAGGGAGGGACAGGGACTGAGGGAGGCCGCAGTCTGTCACCACAGAAACCACTGGGTGTCTGAGCCATGGGGCTGAGGGGGGGGCAGGGACCGAGGGAGGGCAGGGGCTGAGGGACTGAGAGAGGGACTGAGGGAGGGAGGGACAGGGACTGAGGGAGGGCCAAGGGCTGAGGCAGGCCGCAGTCTGTCACCACAGAAACCACTGGGTGTCTGAGCCATGGGGCTGAGGGGGGGGCAGGGACCGAGGGAGGGCAGGGGCTGAGGGACTGAGAGAGGGACAGGGACTGAGGGAGGGAGGGACAGGGACTGAGGGAGGGCCAGGGGCTGAGGCAGGCCGCAGTCTGTCACCACAGAAACCACTGGGTGTCTGAGCCATGGGGCTGAGGGGGGGGCAGGGACCGAGGGAGGGCAGGGGCTGAGGGACTGAGAGAGGGACAGGGACTGAGGGAGGGAGGGACAGGGACTGAGGGAGGGCCAGGGGCTGAGGCAGGCCGCAGTCTGTCACCACAGAAACCACTGGGTGTCTGAGCCATGGGGCTGAGGGGGGGGGCAGGGACCGAGGGAGGGCAGGGGCTGAGGGACTGAGAGAGGGACAGGGACTGAGGGAGGGAGGGACAGGGACTGAGGGAGGGCCAGGGGCTGAGGCAGGCCGCAGTCTGTCACCACAGAAACCACTGGGTGTCTGAGCCATGGGGCTGAGGGGGGGGCAGGGACCGAGGGAGGGCAGGGGCTGAGGGACTGAGAGAGGGACAGGGAATGAGGGAGGGCAGGGGCCGAGGGACTGAGAGAGGGACAGGGACCGAGGGAGGGCAGGGGCTGAGGGACTGAGAGAGGGACAGGGACTGAGGGAGGGAGGGACAGGGACTGAGGGAGGGCCAGGGGTGAGGCAGGCCGCAGTCTGTCACCACAGAAACCACTGGGTGTCTGAGCCATGGGGCTGAGGGGGGGGCAGGGACCGAGGGAGGGCAGGGGCTGAGGGACTGAGAGAGGGACAGGGACTGAGGGAGGGAGGGACAGGGACTGAGGGAGGGCCAGGGGCTGAGGCAGGCCGCAGTCTGTCACCACAGAAACCACTGGGTGTCTGAGCCATGGGGCTGAGGGGGGGGCAGGGACCGAGGGAGGGCAGGGGCTGAGGGACTGAGAGAGGGACAGGGACTGAGGGAGGGAGGGACAGGGACTGAGGGAGGGCCAGGGGCTGAGGCAGGCCGCAGTCTGTCACCACAGAAACCACTGGGTGTCTGAGCCATGGGGCTGAGGGGGGGGCAGGGACCGAGGGAGGGCAGGGGCTGAGGGACTGAGAGAGGGACAGGGACTGAGGGAGGGAGGGACAGGGACTGAGGGAGGGCCAGGGGCTGAGGCAGGCCGCAGTCTGTCACCACAGAAACCACTGGGTGTCTGAGCCATGGGGCTGAGGGGGGGGCAGGGACCGAGGGAGGGCAGGGGCTGAGGGACTGAGAGAGGGACAGGGACTGAGGGAGGGAGGGACAGGGACTGAGGGAGGGCCAAGGGCTGAGGCAGGCCGCAGTCTGTCACCACAGAAACCACTGGGTGTCTGAGCCATGGGGCTGAGGGGGGGGCAGGGACCGAGGGAGGGCAGGGGCTGAGGGACTGAGAGAGGGACAGGGACTGAGGGAGGGAGGGACAGGGACTGAGGGAGGGCCAGGGGCTGAGGCAGGCCGCAGTCTGTCACCACAGAAACCACTGGGTGTCTGAGCCATGGGGCTGAGGGGGGGGCAGGGACCGAGGGAGGGCAGGGGCTGAGGGACTGAGAGAGGGACAGGGACTGAGGGAGGGAGGGACAGGGACTGAGGGAGGGCCAGGGGCTGAGGCAGGCCGCAGTCTGTCACCACAGAAACCACTGGGTGTCTGAGCCATGGGGCTGAGGGGGGGGCAGGGACCGAGGGAGGGCAGGGGCTGAGGGACTGAGAGAGGGACAGGGACTGAGGGAGGGAGGGACAGGGACTGAGGGAGGGCCAGGGGCTGAGGCAGGCCGCAGTCTGTCACCACAGAAACCACTGGGTGTCTGAGCCATGGGGCTGAGGGGGGGGCAGGGACCGAGGGAGGGCAGGGGCTGAGGGACTGAGAGAGGGACAGGGACTGAGGGAGGGCAGGGGCTGAGGGACTGAGAGAGGGACAGGGACCGAGGGAGGGCAGGGGCTGAGGGACTGAGAGAGGGACAGGGACTGAGGGAGGGAGGGACAGGGACTGAGGGAGGGCCAGGGGCTGAGGCAGGCCGCAGTCTGTCACCACAGAAACCACTGGGTGTCTGAGCCATGGGGCTGAGGGGGGGGCAGGGACCGAGGGAGGGCAGGGGCTGAGGGACTGAGAGAGGGACAGGGACTGAGGGAGGGAGGGACAGGGACTGAGGGAGGGCCAGGGGCTGAGGCAGGCCGCAGTCTGACTCCACAGAAACCACTGGGTGTCTGAGCCATGGGGCTGAGGGGGGGGCAGGGACCGAGGGAGGGCAGGGGCTGAGGGACTGAGAGAGGGACAGGGACTGAGGGAGGGAGGGACAGGGACTGAGGGAGGGCCAGGGGCTGAGGCAGGCCGCAGTCTGTCACCACAGAAACCACTGGGTGTCTGAGCCATGGGGCTGAGGGGGGGCAGGGACCGAGGGAGGGCAGGGGCTGAGGGACTGAGAGAGGGACAGGGACTGAGGGAGGGAGGGACAGGGACTGAGGGAGGGCCAGGGGCTGAGGCAGGCCGCAGTCTGTCACCACAGAAACCACTGGGTGTCTGAGCCATGGGGCTGAGGGGGGGGCAGGGACCGAGGGAGGGCAGGGGCTGAGGGACTAAGAGAGGGACAGGGACTGAGGGAGGGCAGGGGCTGAGGGACTGAGAGAGGGACAGGGACCGAGGGAGGGCAGGGGCTGAGGGACTGAGAGAGGGACAGGGACTGAGGGAGGGAGGGACAGGGACTGAGGGAGGGCCAGGGGCTGAGGCAGGCCGCAGTCTGTCACCACAGAAACCACTGGGTGTCTGAGCCATGGGGCTGAGGGGGGGGCAGGGACCGAGGGAGGGCAGGGGCTGAGGGACTGAGAGAGGGACAGGGACTGAGGGAGGGAGGGACAGGGACTGAGGGAGGGCCAGGGGCTGAGGCAGGCCGCAGTCTGTCACCACAGAAACCACTGGGTGTCTGAGCCAAGGGGCTGAGGGGGGGGCAGGGACCGAGGGAGGGCAGGGGCTGAGGGACTGAGAGAGGGACAGGGACTGAGGGAGGGCAGGGGCTGAGGGACTGAGAGAGGGACAGGGACCGAGGGAGGGCAGGGGCTGAGGGACTGAGAGAGGGACAGGGACTGAGGGAGGGAGGGACAGGGACTGAGGGAGGGCCAGGGGCTGAGGCAGGCCGCCGTCTGTCACCACAGAAACCACTGGGTGTCTGAGCCATGGGGCTGAGGGGGGGGGCAGGGACCGAGGGAGGGACAGGGACTGAGGGAGGGAGGGACAGGGGCTGAGGCAGGCCGCAGTCTGTCACCACAGAAACCACTGGGTGTCTGAGCCATGGGGCTGAGGGGGGGGGGCAGGGACCGAGGGAGGGCAGGGGCTGAGGGACTGAGAGAGGGACAGGGACTGAGGGAGGGCAGGGGCTGAGGGACTGAGAGAGGGACAGGGACTGAGGGAGGGAGGGCCAGGGGCTGAGGCAGGCCGCAGTCTGTCACCACAGAAACCACTCGGTGTCTGAGCCATGGGGCTGAGGGGGGGGGGGGGGCAGGGACCGAGGGAGGGCAGGGGCTGAGGGACTGAGAGAGGGACAGGGACTGAGGGAGGGAGGGACAGGGGCTGAGGCAGGCCGCAGTCTGTCACCACAGAAACCACTGGGTGTCTGAGCCATGGGGCTGAGGGGGGGGGGGGCAGGGACCGAGGGAGGGCAGGGGCTGAGGGACTGAGAGAGGGACAGGGACTGAGGGAGGGAGGGACAGGGGCTGAGGCAGGCCGCAGTCTGTCACCACAGAAACCACTGGGTGTCTGAGCCATGGGGCTGAGGGGGGGGGGCAGGGACCGAGGGAGGGCAGGGGCTGAGGGACTGAGAGAGGGACAGGGACTGAGGGAGGGAGGGACAGGGACTGAGGCAGGCCGCAGTCTGTCACCACAGAAACCACTGGGTGTCTGAGCGATGGGGCTGAGGGGGGGGCAGGGACCGAGGGAGGGCAGGGGCTGAGGGACTGAGAGAGGGACAGGGACTGAGGGAGGGCAGGGGCTGAGGGACTGAGAGAGGGACAGGGACTGAGGGAGGGACAGGGACTGAGGGAGGGCCAGGGGCTGAGGCAGGCCGCAGTCTGTCACCACAGAAACCACTCGGTGTCTGAGCCATGGGGCTGAGGGGGGGGGGGGGCAGGGACCGAGGGAGGGCAGGGGCTGAGGGACTGAGAGAGGGACAGGGACTGAGGGAGGGAGGGACAGGGGCTGAGGCAGGCCGCAGTCTGTCACCACAGAAACCACTGGGTGTCTGAGCCATGGGGCTGAGGGGGGGGGCAGGGACCGAGGGAGGGCAGGGGCTGAGGGACTGAGAGAGGGACAGGGACTGAGGGAGGGAGGGACAGGGGCTGAGGCAGGCCGCAGTCTGTCACCACAGAAACCACTGGGTGTCTGAGCCATGGGGCTGAGGGGGGGGGGGGCAGGGACCGAGGGAGGGCAGGGGCTGAGGGACTGAGAGAGGGACAGGGACTGAGGGAGGGCAGGGGCTGAGGGACTGAGAGAGGGACAGGGACCGAGGGAGGGCAGGGGCTGAGGGACTGAGAGAGGGACAGGGACTGAGGGAGGGCCAGGGGCTGAGGCAGGCCGCAGTCTGTCACCACAGAAACCACTGGGTGTCTGAGCCATGGGGCTGAGGGGGGGGGGCAGGGGCTGAGGGACTGAGAGAGGGACAGGGACTGAGGGAGGGAGGGACAGGGACTGAGGGAGGGCCAGGGGCTGAGGCAGGCCGCAGTCTGTCACCACAGAAACCACTGGGTGTCTGAGCCATGGGGCTGAGGGGGGGGGGCAGGGACCGAGGGAGGGCAGGGGCTGAGGGACTGAGAGAGGGACAGGGACTGAGGGAGGGAGGGACAGGGGCTGAGGCAGGCCGCAGTCTGTCACCACAGAAACCACTGGGTGTCTGAGCCATGGGGCTGAGGGGGGGGGGCAGGGACCGAGGGAGGGCAGGGGCTGAGGGACTGAGAGAGGGACAGGGACTGAGGGAGGGCCAGGGGCTGAGGCAGGCCGCAGTCTGTCACCACAGAAACCACTGGGTGTCTGAGCCATGGGGCTGGGGGGGGGGGCAGGGACCGAGGGAGGGCAGGGGCTGAGGGACTGAGAGAGGGACAGGGACTGAGGGAGGGAGGGACAGGGACTGAGGCAGGCCGCAGTCTGTCACCACAGAAACCACTGGGTGTCTGAGCCATGGGGCTGGGGGGGGGCAGGGACCGAGGGAGGGCAGGGGCTGAGGGACTGAGAGAGGGATAGGGACTGAGGGAGGGCAGGGGCTGAGGGACTGAGAGAGGGACAGGGACCGAGGGAGGGCAGGGGCTGAGGGACTGAGAGAGGGACAGGGACTGAGAGAGGGACAGGGACTGAGGGAGGGCCAGGGGCTGAGGCAGGCCGCAGTCTGTCACCACAGAAACCACTGGGTGTCTGAGCCATGGGGCTGTCGGGGGGGGGCAGGGACCGAGGGAGGGCAGGGGCTGAGGGACTGTGAGAGGGACAGGGACTGAGGGAGGGCCAGGGGCTGAGGCAGGCCGCAGTCTGTCACCACAGAAACCACTGGGTGTCTGAGCCATGGGGCTGAGGGGGGGGCAGGGACCGAGGGAGGGCAGGGGCTGAGGGACTGAGAGAGGGACAGGGACTGAGGGAGGGCAGGGGCTGAGGGACTGAGAGAGGGACAGGGACTGAGGGAGGGCCAGGGGCTGAGGCAGGCCGCAGTCTGTCACCACAGAAACCACTGGGTGTCTGAGCCATGGGGCTGAGGGGGGGGGCTTGGACCGAGGGAGGGCAGGGGCTGAGGGACTGAGAGAGGGACAGGGACTGAGGGAGGGAGGGACAGGGACTGAGGGAGGGCCAGGGGCTGAGGCAGGCCGTAGTCTGTCACCACAGAAACCACTGGGTGTCTGAGCCATGGGGCTGAGGGGGGGGCAGGGACCGAGGGAGGGCAGGGGCTGAGAGAGGGACAGGGACTGAGGGAGGAGAGGAAGAGGGACTGAGGGAGGGCCAGGGGCTGAGGCAGGCCGCAAGCTCTCACCACAGAAACCATTGGGTTTCTGAGCCAGGGGCTGAATGGGGCAGGACTGAGGGAGGGTCAGAGACTGAGGGAGGAGAGGAAGAGGGACTGAGGGAGGGCCAGGGTTTGAGGCAGGCCACCGTCTGTCACCACAGCAACCACTGGGTGGCTGAGTCAGGGGGCTGAGGGGAGGCAGGGACCGAGGAAGGGACAGGGGCTGAGGGATGGACAGGGGATGAGGGATGGACAGGGGATGAGGATGGACAGGGGCTGAGGGAGGGACGGAGACTCAGGGAGGAACAGAAACTTAGAGACTGGGGGGAGGGGAGGGCCAGCTTTAGTGCTGGAGGCGTCCAGGGCGACAATATTTTTTTGCCGCTCCCAGCCCCCCCCCACCCCCCAATGATCTCCTACTAGGATCCCCTCACCATCACCCTGCTAAAGTGCAGCTAATCTCTCCATAGCCCCTCTCTCACATACATTTCATTTGTTTAAAGCCCTGGCTTTAGTAATCCACTCAGCTATCCACATAAAATACAGATCTGTTCTTGCAGCAGGCACATTAACCCTCAGCTCTACTTTATGAAGTCAAAACTGCCACTAGACAAAGCTCTGATCTGCCTTTCTAGCAGGAACATTAATCACAAGTTATCTTGACATTTTTATCGCTTTTCTGAAAGAAGGAAACCACAGGGAACTCTGCAAGATATGTTTTTAAATTGTTAATTATTGCTAAACACAGCACCAGCCTTCCTGAGGTCAATGCCGCCCTAAAGCCGGTCCTGGGGACAGGCTCTGAGGGACCAGGGTGGCCAAGGAGGAAAGGAGGGAGGTCTGAGGTAGTGAGAAAGAGACTGAGGGCGAGAGAGAGGGGACTGATGCTTCAGGGGCAGGGAATGAGGAACCCAGGGCCACTGCAACCCCTGAACTAAGGCAGGAGTAGCTACGAGTCCAACCTTTGAGGGAGAGACACTGAGGGAGGTAAAGTGGCAGGGCAGCAGGGAGTTATCAGCTGTCCTGGGGCTGCATCAGTCACACAGCCAAGGACGTTTGAGTCACTGAACTGCCTGGGGGGGCGGAAGTGACGTAATACATGCCAACACTCCCGAGTCACGCGGGCGACAAAAAATGCCTTCCATTCAGCTGGCTCCCGCCTAAAATTGCCCCTACTTCAGTGCAAGTCAGTGGGGGAATAAATCCCCGATTATATATCTCCCTCCTTCTGTTCCCAAATGCTGGCATGCCCTGTGACTCCACACCTGCTTTAGACTCAGTTGGCATCACTAACTTGGGTTCTTCGCAGCCCCCCTGCGGTGGTGTGTACCTCGTGCCAAGCAAGTGGGTGTATGTCTAGTTCAGGAATACCTGGAGTTAGGGCCGCCTTTAGGGTGGTGCGGCCGCACAGGGCGCTGGCCTGGAGGGGCGGGCACTGACCTTAGGTGGGGCGCTGTGTTGAGCATTAACTTGCGATTTAAAAGCACCTGCTGGAGAGTTCCTTGTGTGTCCAGCTTTCAGGCAGCAACAAAAATTTCCAGATAACTCTTGAGATTAATGTTCCTGCTAAAGAGAGATCTGAGTTTTGTCTAGTGGCAGCTTTGAGTCACTATAAAGTAGCGCACAGGGTTAATGTGCCTGCTGCAAAGAATAGATCTGTATTTTATGTGGCTAGCTGGGTGGATTACTGCTTTTGTCACAGAGGTTTTTTTGTTGTCGCAGTTCATAAGGTACAACTCTAATATAGCAGAGTGGTTGTTTCGAACTGGCATCAGAGAGCTGCATGCAAACTGCATAAAATAGCTTAGGGCTTTTTTTTCCGCCAGTTTTTGATTCTCTATTCAAAATGTTGCTAAATGTTACATTCTTGTTGGTAAAGCCAGCCATTACCAGCACTTTAAAACAAATGAAATGTATGTGAGGGAGGGGCTATGGGGAGATGGGGGGACACTTTTGCCCGGTGGTAGTGAGGGAAACCTAGGAAGAGGTCATTGGTATGGAGGTGCCAAAAATGATTGTCGCAGTGGGCACCACGAACACTAAAGCTGGCCCCGACTGTGTGTTTTGAAGGGTGGTTGTTCCAGTGACGCTTGGCACCTGGAGACTCTTAAAGTTCTGTTTACTTTCTTTATTGCCACTGCCTTTGTGACTGTACCACAGGGCAGTGTCAGATTTACTACCGGGCACTGCCAGAGGGCATACAAGGGCAAGTCAGGGTACTCAGTCACGTCATCCATTGCGGGAATACATTGGGGTGGATAGGGTTAGAAGAGGGACCGAGAGATATCAAGACGGAGAAGGACAGATAGGAGGGCTCATTCTGGTATTGCCAACTTCTGCCTATTTTTTGTGTGTTGGCAGTGCCAGGTGCACGCCTGACTAGACCATCTACGACCTGCAACTTGTTGATGACTTTAGACTCAAAACCCGAGGCAGAAAGTCCTTTGCATCACTAGGCACTAAGGCATGGACCCAGCTCCCTGGCCCTCTGCGTTTCATACACTCCGGAGACATATTAAAAAATCACTGGAAGACCTGACTTTTTATAGCCCGAGGCACTCTGTTATTCCCTCATCTAATCATCCCACCAACCCTCCCTGCTCACTTCTTAGATCCTCCGCAAATAGGATGATAGGGATTCATACCTCAGCGCCAGGAGGCTCAGCGGCGAGTGGCACTTTATAGGATTAATATTCATTCATTCATGCCCCCATATGTGTTCTGTGATGAACATGATGTCTGGAGCCTTGAGGAGCACATTTCCGGCCGCTGTTGGTCCCCTGTGTTTCTTAGGGTACCTGGGGAGACATCTGCAGCAATTTATGGAGAGTAGGTGAAAGGGGCTTGCCTCTTCCATATGAGAACCAGACAGTGGCAGCCCTGGTTGTAGGTGGTGGCAAGGCCTTGATGTAGGTGGGTCACGGAAGGATGGAGGAGTTGACATATTTCGGTCAAGGACCTGTCATGGTAAAGGTACTCTTAGGCACAGCATGGTTCGCTACAGAGCGGCAAGATAATTAGGGCCGCCAGTTTTATGGTATTTATTTTTTTAACATTTCCATCTGTATTTATTTTTGGCCATCTTATTGGTATTTATCCATATTTTTGTAGTGTTTTGAGAATTGATGGAATCGTAAAATGTTCTATTTATTTAACTGATAAACATGCGCTCAAACTATGATGCCTGTGACATTCTAGCAAATTAAGCAGTCAAACCGAACATAACACCCACAGATAAATATTAGCATTATATACAAGTATATGTTAGCAAATCTCATACTGTTTCTTCATGCCCCATGCCTTCTATCTGCTCAGAGAGTGGCCTGGACTCATAAAAGACAACATGGGAGAGTCACAAAAGGACAATTTTCTGTATTTTTCCGCTTTTAAAAATAAATACTGACGGTGAGCACCTTGTTTTCTGTCAGTATTTATCTGTAAAAATCTGTAAAAACAGAAAAACGGGAGCCCTCAAAATAATTATTCTGAGACATGCTGCACAGATGTGAACTGGTTCTTCTAGAAAATGTGGAACATAGTGTTTCGGGGTTGCCCGGTAATTAGATGATCAATACTCTGTGTAGTTTGTGTCATGAATTCACTGAAGTTGTAACACAGCATCCATTCACTCTTGTGGCTCTGACTCAACAGAAGTACTGGTGCTGTACCTGGGAGCATCAATGCAACCTCAGTACTTGCACCTCAACTGGAGCATTGCACTGGTGGGTCAAAGCTGTAAAATGATGCAGTGTCTTCTCATGGGGATGCAAGAAGTACTTAAATTTAATCTGTATGAACCACCCCATAGGTGGTTTATGATAATGCAGATCTGTCAATTTTCTAGCTACAATTGCAGGGTGAGCATTTGTTGCTGAACGATCTCTTACTTGTTACTCTGTGTTTTATTCTCTGAAGATTAAAGTGGCGGGGGGAGTCAGAAAGTATTAGATCCTTTGCCTAGCTGGTAACAAGTCCTGATATTTTCACAGATTTGGACTAGGGCGGTGTTCCACAACATATTCTCTAGGTTTCTCCAAATGCTCTTTTCAAGTTTCTACAGTTCAGCTATGTCCACCGGACATACCAAACCTTGGTGCATCTGCAGGTGACGTATCCAGATGTGACGTTGGCTGCCCCCGGTGTGGCCTGGAGGAGGTTGCCTTAAGTCACATGGTGTGGTCTCGGGCTACCTTTGGTCATATAGTGTGGTCTTGGGCTACCTTTAGTCACATGGTGTGGTCTCGGGCTACCTTTGGTCACATGGTGTGGTCTTGGGCTACCCTTGGTCAGATGGTGTGGTCTTGGCTACCTTTGGTCACATGGTGTGGTCTTGGGCTACCTTTGGTCAGATGGTGTGGTCTTGGGCTACCTTTGGTCAGATGGTGTGGTCTTGGGCTACCTTTGGTCAGATGGTGTGGTCTTGGGCTACCTTTGATCACATGGTGTGGTCATGGGCTACCTTTGGTCACATGGTGTGGTCTTGGGCTACCCTTGATCACAAGGTGTGTCCTCGGGCTACCTTTGGTCACATGGTGTGGTCTTGGGCTACCTTTGGTCACGTGGTGTGGTCTTGGGCTGCCTGTTGTCACATGGTGTGGTTTTGTGAGGTGCTAAAGCATTAGTGGGCAAAGGTTGTTGAGCGTGTTTCAGACTAGACCAGTAGGAGTGATATAGGAGTGCTCAAAGTATGTTTACTAGAGCTTAATACACCGCCCAAAGCTAGTAGAGCAAACAGGAAAATCATTTATCTAACACTAATCCTTGCAAAACAACAAACAGCCATGAACTTGAGACCCCAGGATCTCCAGATCTTGGGAGATTGAAAGCCGATTGGGCGTGAAGAGGTACTCAACTTGCAGTGCAACTAGGCGGAGGTCAGTGCTTGACTAGGAGCCATTATTGAGGGATGCCAACCCCAAAGCAGACAACACATCGCCTTAGATGAAGAAAATTTCTGAGAGCTACAACCATGGATGACTACTTTGGAGGGATATGTGGATAGCTTTTTAACTCATCTTGTATCATTCTGATGGAGGCCGTGTGTCACTTGCACCAACATTGGTTTGCTTTAGAAAGGGAGCCGGCAATGAATGGATTTGGGGGGGTGATACCTGACTGGACATGAGGACAGTTAATCAGTTACCCCAAAATGTCTCCTAGAACATGTCAACTGTGGAAAAAAAAAAAAAAGTGTCCTAACGTGGCATTTGAAGTGTCTACCGTGTTGTTTGACGTCGAAAACAATTTAAAAAAAGTTGCAAATCGTTCAGACTCACCACTTCGAACTCCCCTAGGTAGAGCGCCTTGTCTTGCCCCGCTGATGCCCTGTGCCCCTTGCGACGCTGATAACTGACAGATAGCTGGTATTAGAAGGCGATTAAAATGCAAATACGGGTCTACATTTAGAATCCTAATTGAGGTGCCCACATCTGGCAGGTGTAGATTTAGTTCACGCAGCTGTTAGAAGTCCGGACCTTACTCCTGTTAGGGTCATGCTTGCAGGCACGTGCGCGCATCCCCCCCCCCTCTCCCCCCCCCCCCCCCCCCCCTCTTTCCCCTCACAACCCCAGCCCGGGGGAACTTTACTGCGCCCCGGAATGTTTCTCTATCAGACAGTACTTCCGGGATGTCGGCGTCCCAAAGTTAGACGCCAGTTTATTGTAAAAATATAGGCCACGAGAGAGTAGACTTGTGAGAAACGTCACCTTGTACAGCTAGTCTCCGCGCACTTAAAGCAAAGTAGTGCAATTCATAAACAGGTTTTTTTTTCTGTAGCTCATTGGTTTGCATGAGTTTTGTTGATTTTTTTTTTTAATTATAGATGACATTAGGAACGTCTTTTTGTAGATAATTGAAAACAGTAATAGAAAAAAACATTATTGTGACTTAAACCACTTTCAGCAGGCTACGGTCTGTCACCTTCCTCACCCGTGGGGCCTAACTGTGAGCTGGGCAGGAGAGGGGCAGAGTGTGAAATGAGCAAGAGGAGAGGGGCAGAAGATGAAACGGATCATGATGGAGCAGGGACGAGGAGAGATGGGGATTGAATGGCCGCATCAGGCTTCCTCTGTTACCATAGCAACGGGTGTGGATGCAGGAGGAGAGGTAGAGATGGCGATAGAGACGGCGACGAGGGGCTGCGGGAGAGATGGGGACCAAATGTCTGCAACAGGCTTCCGTCTGCTACCATAGCAACCACGGAGGGATGATGCTCCACCGCCCCTCGAGTGGGATAGGTGGGGGAGACGAATGGCCGAGTAGGAGATCACTGACAGGCTGAGGGGTGTAAGGAGAAGGGTGCAAAGCAGGAGAAACGTGGGAGAAATAGTGAAGACCGGAAGTAAGATGAGGGGCAGAGGGAGAACTAGTGATAGAGTCGGAGTGTGGCACATTGGGGGAGGGGGGGGTAGATGGGGCAGAGCGGTATGGAGTCTGCAGCGACCTCCGTCTGTCACCATAACAACACCTGTGGAAGCAAACTCTGGCCTGATGGGGAGAGAGGGGCGGGGCAAGAGAGGCGAAGGGGGGCAAAGAGGGATTGGGTGGGGCAGGGAGAGCAAGGAGGCCGAAGGAGAGAAGAATACAGGTGGAAAGGTGAACTCAGAAGAAAATGGATGAGAGATGGGAGCAGGGCTTAAAGGGTGGGACAGCAGTGGGTTTTGGAGAACAGAACTTAGTTTTCAAAAGCAGACTCCGGGAAAGAGACAGAAAGGTGGAAAGAAGAAGGAGGAGAAGGTAGGAAAACAGTGACCAAAAAAGAGAGCTTGGTGATGAAAAACCCTACAAGAGTGAGACCAGTGCTTAATTTGTGCTTTTGTTTCCGGTGCGGGGCACCGGTACTTATTTTTGAGGGCCGGTGTTCTTATTTTCTGCCTCAAGCATTTACTGCGAGCAAAAGCCACATATGGGAAAGACGGAGAAAGAGAAAAACGAAAAAGCGCCACAAAGGGAGAAAGCAGAAAGCTGCAAGAGTGAGCTGAAGGGGCAGGGAGTGGCTGTAAATGGATTGAAGAGGCCCAAGATGGCTTCAGGATTACGCTGCCTCAGTATTCAGTGTTCGCACTTTTAATTAAAAGGACAGCTCTGGGCACCGGCATGTTTTTATTTACAAATTAAGCACTGAGTGACGCAAGGAGGCAGGATTTGTAGAGCGGTGGAAGAAAGAGGCATGAGGTGGAATCATGACTGGGATGCCTAGGTTTTTGGCTGCCACGGCCTTCAGTAGCGGGACTTATAAGGAACACTTTGGGCTGCTGGTTTGTTATAGTTTTTACAAATTAAACGCTTCATCATAGATCAGGGGTCTTCAAACTGGGGGGCGAGCCCCCCTAGAAGGGCCTCAAGTGATCCCAGGGAGTGGTGCCAGGCTCTGGGCAGAAGAAGCATTATGCAGATAACAGTGCTTTTAAGTAGAACAAAAACATTTATTGCATTTTAAAAAAGGTAACAGAACTCAACTGCAATGTTTAAATAAGTCTAGACACATTTAACTATTGCCAACTTAATAGAATAATTGTGGAAAATTCAGAGTCTGGCCCGATTATTATTTTTCCTCCACTTGAGGGGGATGGGGGAATTATAAAGTTTGAAAACCGTTGCCCTAGATGGACTCAAGAGATCAGACAGGTCAGACAATGTTTCTCCTGGTTTTAGGACCCTCACACTAGCTTCTGATGTCAGCAGCTTCCTGGGAACAGATGCATCTTATAAAGTTATCTCCCCCAACCCCTTTTACCTATCCCGGATGGAAACTAATGAACTCTGGGTGTCAGAGGAACTCAAGGGAAAAAAACACTTGCCTCTGGAAATGTTGAAATAAAACAGACAAAAAAAAAAACCTGAGAAAGTTGTTCCACTCTAAAGATGGATTGACATTCCATTACAGCTGTTGTTCCCAACCTGTGGTCCGGGGACCCCTGGGTGTCCGCGAAGCCTCCTCAGGGGGTCCGCGACTGCTTAGAAAATTGGGTAATAATAACCGATTAGGTCCCCAGCTTTCAATAATGGCTCAGTAGGGGGTCCCCAGATTCCAATAATAATTCGGTAGGAGTCCCCGGGTTCCAGTGGGAGTCCACGGAAGCCAAAAGGTTAGGAGCGGCTGATGTAAAATTTCGAAACAATTTGAAGAGGTAATGCGCCCTGAAGCCTGAGGGGGGGGGAGGGGGGTCTTAGTGAAGTATTGAAATGAAAGAGTTAGGGTGATTGGAAGGGGACTCGTTAATACAGATGTTGCGCCCACTTTGGACTTTGCAGCACGTCGATGTCCGACGGACTCTGAACCCCAGGGCCCCGGAGAGACCCTGGACTCGGAGGGGGCGCAGGCCTCCGCAGGGACAGCTTTGGTTGATGGCTTCCGGCTGTCAGGTCTGGATATGTATTTTATAAACAGTTTAGACAGCCCTGGCCAGTTCCTGAGAAGCCCCTCACCCCCACCCCCTGGCCCTGCACAACAGCTGGACACAGCTGTCCCTGCGCTTCAGTCATTCCCGGGGGGGGGGGGGGGGCAGTCTACGGCACTTCCGCTGTCTGAGGCTGCCTGAGTGCAGAGGGCTGCGAAGAGACTGGGCGGGAGGGTGAGTACTGGGGACGCCCCAGTATTGAGCACTTGGAGCAGTCTCTTACAGAGGTCACTGAGAGCTGTGTCCTCCAAAGGTCACTGAGAGCTGTGTAGGCTGCAAGTCGCTGAGAGCTGTGTCCTCCAGAGGTCACTGAGCGGTCACTGAGAGCTGTGAAGTCTGCAAGTCACTGAGAGTTGTCTCGTCTACAGGTCACTGAGAGCTGTCTCGTCTATAGGTGACTGAGACCAGTCTCTTCCACAATTCACTGAGAGCACTGTCTACAGGTCACTGAGAGCTGTGTCCTCCAGAGGTCACTGAGAGCTGTGTAGGCTGCAAGTCACAGAGATCTGTGTCCTCCAGAGGTCACTGAGAGCTGTGTAGGCTGCAAGTCACTGAGATCTGTGTCCTCCAGAGGTCACTGAGAGCTGTGTAGTCTGCAAGTCACTGAGAGCTGTGTAGGCTGCAAGTCACTGAGAGCTGTGTCCTCCAGAGGTCACTGAGCGGTCACTGAGAGCTGTGAAGTCTGCAAGTCACTGAGAGTTGTCTCGTCTACAGGTCACTGAGAGCTGTCTCGTCCACAGTTCATTGGGAGCAAAGTAGTCAACAGATCACTAAAACCTGTTTTGTCTACAGTTCACTTAGAGCTGTCTCGTCTACAGGTCACTAAGACCTGTCTCGTCTACAGGTCACTGAGAACTGTCGCGTCTACAACTGAGAACTGTCTCGTTCACAGGTTACTGAGAGCTGTCTCGTTCACAGGTCACTGAGAGCAGTCTTGTCCACAGATCTCCCGGAGAGAAGTCTCATCCACAGGTCACTGAGTGAGGTCTCATACAAGTCTCACTGAGTAAGGTCTCATACCAGGGTCACAGAAAGCAGTCTAATGCACAGTTTAACAGTCTCATGGATGAGTCAGTGAGAGCAATCTCGACCACACGCCTCAGAAAGCAGTCTCTCACACAGGCCACCGAGTCACTTCTCTTGCATAGGTCCGTGGTGGTCATCTCTCCTGCACGAGACTGCCAGGGATGTCTCTGGGCCGACATCTAACAAGGCTGTCAGGTTCACAGCTCACTCAGGGCTGCCTCTCCTGCGCAGGCCTTGGAGGGGAGTCTCCGAACACAGCCTCCGGGCACCCATGGACGTCTCTGGTGGGGGTGCAGTGACACCCGGGAAGACAACAGCAGTCTAGGCCCCGACGAGAGTGCATCTGAAGTGGAGGGCGTAGGGGCGGGTGAGGGCAAGGCCTGCACCTCGACTGGCCGTCATACATACCAGTGGTCTGACCTTCAGCCCCAGCCTTCACATGATCAGACAAGGTGACCGAGCATGCATCCTCCGTCGGGCACCAAACC
This sequence comes from Pleurodeles waltl, assembly GCF_031143425.1. Classification (NCBI taxonomy): domain Eukaryota; kingdom Metazoa; phylum Chordata; class Amphibia; order Caudata; family Salamandridae; genus Pleurodeles; species Pleurodeles waltl. The sequence continues at coordinate 1,018,563,812 of NC_090443.1, read as the reverse complement.
AGCCATGATTGTAGCGCTGTGAGCACGCCCAGCAAAGCGCTACATCACTCCCCCAAGGACAATGGTGTCTTTTCAACCAAAAGCCTGTTACCCACTTTCCTGACTTCGCGGTGCAAGCCGGGACACAGAGTTAAGTCATAATGACATTCAGAGCATCCCTCGGGTCCTCGGGTACCACACCGACCCCTCCCACACAGGCCGTACGTCCTACCTCCAGGCATTACTACAAACAAGCGCTGGCCACGCCAACCTCACAAGTAAGGTGCTAACTTGCACCAGCTCGGACTAGTGCGCTCCTTGCACCCTGCTTCCTGGCTGTGGACCGGGGTTGTACCTAGTGCACGCAAGGGGTGCTCTCGGTTCCACATCCCCACCTGGGGCGTCAGTGCGCTATACAAGTACAACGCACCACGCTGTCCTTCGAGGCTTGATGTGAGCTCTGGGCCCTTCCACTAGGCTGCATCACACTGCGGGGCCTGGTCACGCGGTCACTGCAGAGTTTGAACAATGCCTTGGCTGTTTTCTCTCAAATTAGTCACTGCCCAGAGGTCAATGCCAGCCCTGCGCCCACGCAAGAGCCTTCTGCACCCTTGGTGGGTGCCCTTCGAATGGTAGTTGCCACGTACGGTGGCAAATTTTTCACCACAGGGGGTAGAGGGCCATATATACGAACACTTTTTCCCATAGACACAGAATGGGTAAAAACCTTTGCTACATCTGGCCCAGAATTCGAGATACATGCCTTTGAAGATGCCTGAACCCTTTGAGTGCTGCCCATAAGTTACTGCCCGGGTCCAGCTCCCCTGGGCACCCTGAACTCTTGGCCGGTATTTCCACTCTGCCCCAAGCACTGTGAATAGTGCCATCTCAAGGCACTGGTCTGGTGGGTGCACAAAACTACATCCTTTGGGCCTGTTGGGCCACCCTATTGCATCCCTAGGTTTCCTTGTGGCCCTGTTTGGGTGTTTTGGGCGAGTGCCTAGCTTTGGGCAGCCCTTCTGAGCTGTCTTGGCACGGGGTAGGTGCCCTGGGTGGGTAAGTAGGGCAGAGTTGAGGCGGCGTTGACACTTTTTTAAATCGTTGGATCCGTCTAATCTCACGTGAGCCCTGCCAGACCTCGGGACACTGTTTCTTTGTGTGCGTCTCTGTGTAGGTTGTATTTTCATTTGTACGAAGTGTGAGGCGCCCTGACGCCCTCTGGAACTTTATACGAACTTTACATGAAACTTTACAAATGAGTAAATAAATAAGTATTAGGAGGGTAACCGGATCCAGGGCCTTGCGTTTGCCAAGTTTTCCTCATTGTGTCTTCATGTGCTCAGCACATGCGCCAAACGCATCAATAAACAGCCAGTTACCCAGCCAGAAGCGGGGTGTGCAGGGCTCTGACACCCCCGGGCGTGCAGCACCCACACACCACTTAACCCCTGATATCGAGGCGCTAGAGAGCAAGGGCTGCGCGCATTGACGCTGCTTGTCCAGGACAGGGGTCCCTCTCCTGTTCCTCATCCAGTTTGAATGTTTTTTGTGAGTTCTAGGACAGGAAGTGGTAACTGGACAGTATCCGGTGGGCGCTGTCATTGACCGCTTTACCTCTGAAATCGAGGCGCTAGAGAGGAAGGGATGCGGGCATTGACTATGCTTGTCCAGGACAGGGGTCCCTCTCATGTTCCTCATCCAGTTTGAATGTTTTTTGTGAGCTGTAGGTCGGGCAGTGGTAACTGGACAGTATCCGGTGGGCGCCGTCATTTACCTCTGGTGTCCCAGGGGGCACTGGATTCTCCTGGGGTAAGTGGCGCGCCCTCTTTGCACCAGTGACTGTCCGAGGGTAACACGCAGTGCTTTTCCAGGAGGTGAGAGGGCTTCAGACTCGGGAGCAGTGGGACACGTGTGTTTACATATGACAATGTCCAGTCAAAGCCACACCTTTCTAAAATGTGTGTATGTTTATAACACAATTTGGAAAGTTGTCATTAAAATAATGAAGCGCCCAGAAAGCCACCATGGTCTGGCACCTTTTGGCGCTGGGATTGGACTCTACACACAAATAAAGCGCTTGCCAAGTAACGCGCTATATTACACATCATATGTGCCCTATGTCAGGGCTTTATTTCTGTCTAAGGCCCTACTTTTTGTGTGTTGGGGCAGAGACCAGGGGCAGGTGAGAGTAAACCGAGGTCTGCTTATGAGGACATCTCCTGACAGACAAAGGGGTCTTTTATGTAACTCTGCTTGGCCAAAGTGGCAAAGTGCCGTCAAACAGCCCGCTCGTGTTATCGACCAGCGCATGCTGAAAGGCGGAGTCGGTCCCGCCGCCTTTGAAACTGATGCACAGTTCTTTTGCCCACATTTCCCCGCAGCACGGGGGTGAACCCGCCGAGCTATCTCGCTGCACTTTGGACGAGGGAGGCTGGGAGGGCGTGCCAGGAGAGTAGCCGCGGCGGCGAGGCGCGCCCCTGGCAGGCTGCCCGCCTCTCACCGAGCTGGAAAGTCTGGTTTGGATGAAAGCAGGAGCTGGCAAGGATCAGTGGAGCCACGCGTGGGGTGCGAGGGAGGGTGGCAGCTCAGGGTGAGGAAGGGGGAGGGGGGGGCAAGGATAGCTTGGGGGTAAAGCTGAAACACCCTGATAGCTGGTGGGGGGAGATGATGGTGGAGAGGGGGGCACACTGATAGGGTGGGGGCAGGGTGACGCACTCTTATAGCGCCATGATGGGGTATTGGAGACACACTGATAGGGTGGGGGGCAGCTTGTGGTAGGGAGGGAGAGAACACTGGTAGCTGGTGGGGGGTAGCTCTTCAGATCATGGTAGGGAGTGGGGGAAATACTGATGGCTAGGGGTGGTGTTGGGGGGGCAGGCCAGGATGGCAAGGGAGAGGTGCACTGATAGCTGGTGGGGGGCGGCTTATGGGTAGGGAGGATGAGGCATACTGATAGTGTAGGGGCTGGGTGACGCACGTTTACAGCGCCGTGATGCGGTATGGGAGGCACAGTGCTATCTGGTGGGGGGCAGATCGTGGTAGGGAGGGAGAGACACACTGATAGCTGGTGGTTGGGGGTTTCCTGGTTAGGGAGAGAGAGGTGTACTGATGACTGCTGGCTGACAAACGCTCAGCTTTGCGTGCCTGCGCGTTGTCAAATACCAGCTCCTCGTGACCTTTTGAGTTTAAGGCGCTTTATAAATCAAGTTCATTCATTCTTAGGGGATGTGGAAAGAACGCGGTGAGCTCAAGGGGTCGGAAGGCAAGAGACGACCACCCTTACAGATAATAAATCCGTGCATTTTAGGGCTTCAGTTGAACAAAACTGGAATAACCCTTGTGAAAACAGAATCACGAGAGTAAAGTCCTTGGCCGGCCACATGGAGTCAACTTGAAAATGGTCACCTGGGGCGCTTCCTGCGATGTGCCTGCGGTCACACGGCGTGTCAGCAGACGGGCATTTCACGTTGCTCATCCCTTATAATAGACCCACGACGAACTGTGCGACCTTGTGCAAGTCCCTTCACTCCTGCTGGCCCTTGATGCCTCATCCAGAGGCCTTGGCGGGGGCTGTGGCGGCGGTGGGGGGAGTGAGGAGAGGAGGGAGGGTTGAGCCACATCAGAGTCTAATGTCTAAAACTCCTCGACCCTCTGTGGATTCTGGACACAAGCCCAGGGCCCTCTGGATTGTGCATTAGAAGCACACCCCCACCCCGTCTGCTATGAAATATCCCAAAATGCTGGGTTTCCAGACAGAAGATGTTATTTGTATTCACTGCCCAGAGGAGACTTAAGCGGAACTACTGAAGATGGGGTGACCATATGTAGTCTAGATGCGGGAAGGTGATGGCGAGGGGTGCTGGCCTCGCGTGCCTCGTTCACTCTTTTCCCTCCCTCGTGAGCACCAGCCTCAGCTTCGGCACAAGGATGTTCCCCGATTAAGGCAAAATAATTATTCGCCGTTTGGGCGCTCACTTTTTTATGAGCAGCGCTGTTCTTCAGGTGGCTGTGTAACCAACCTCTTGTGGCCTTTTCTGGATCTGCCATAAGGCAGCTGCCTACAATGCCTCATTTGTTTTTTTAAAAAAACAGTACTACCGACTACATTTTTAATTGAAACAGGTGCATGTTCCAACGTTTTCCTGAACTGATGAAGCATTTGGAAGAACCCAGAAATCTGACGCTTTTTGCAGTACACAGCCTTGGTCCCAAAAAAGATTCTTTGTGGCTCCGTCTTCCCGTATTCGGCGTTTTTAGCAGTGGAGTAAACCTGTGTCTCCCTGTTCTGTATTATTTGCCCTGAAGGTACAGACGCACCGGGACTGCCCCAAAGGTTTAACAAAGTCCATTAAGAGGCAAACCTGAAAAAAAACGTAGCCCAGGAGACTTGTAGAACATGCGGCATGGCGCGGATAGTGTCATCTCCTCACACAACGGGGGTGGAGGGTTCAAAGGAACCCTCAATTTGGCAGGGCCCTCACCTATGTCTTAAGCAGGGATGTTATCCTGCCCTATTTGCTGCACCCGAAGGCCTTTTACAGCGCCTTTGAAGTTTTTCTTAAACGCTTTCGCCCCCCCGCCCCAGTCCAGGTGACCTGCCTCATAGAAGGGGGAGGGGTGAGGGGGGGCGGAGCCCCTCCCCAGCAAACAAGCTGCTTCGTGGACCTCTTGTTGTTCAGAACAAACTCAGGTCTGTGTTCGTTTGTAATGTGGGTGCCCTTTAGCAGGGTTTTGTGGTTTACGGGTTGGCCAGTCGCCCATTGCCTGGTCACGATGATTTATTTCTCGACCACATATTTAGAGAGGTAAAACACCCGTGATGAAAAGTGCACCTGAGCGTGAGATATGTTCGAACTAAACTCCTGACTGGTTTTCAGTTGGATGTTGGTGTGCTGGGAATGCTGCTGAGTTCTAAGCGCTTTGCCCACTGAGTGTCTTTTGTGCCATACAGCGCACATCGGGGGCCGGTCTAGCTCTGTTTCAGAGAGGTGAATTAATAATCAGGCTCGCCAGAACTCTCACCAGGAAGGCTTTGCATTTTGTTGTGAATCTGGGCATAGAATTGTGCCAGGGCGGAGGCTGTCTTAGAAGTTTGTGGGTAGAGACTCTGGCGGGCGTTTCCTCTCCCGCCCAAAAATACCAGACCTGGTACAAGCTGTGCAGCTCTGTCGCTCCAGAAGACGACGGAACGCCCTTAAATGTGATCATTGTCTTCGTAGCGCTCGCTGTCACAAAGTGTATTTTCGGTGCTATAAATGAGGACTGTCAACGTCACCAAAACAGTGGTATTCCTTACATCGAGCTGGGAAGGATGAAAGGGTGACTGTCGGGATGGGATCAGTGAATTGAAGGTGGCACAAATATATTTAAAGCGAGCATTGACCCACCATGCTTTCTTACCAGCTTTACTTACCTGGGCCAGTGGTAGAAATATAGAAACAGTCCGATTTATTGCAATTGACTTAAAAATACATCTCTCGCCATGAAATTGAAATTAAAATACAGATTCAGGGCCGCATCCTGAGAGCTCTCGGACAGGGGGTGGCCACTGTTCCCCATCTCAGTTGGACACGCCGTCTGATCTTGAGCAGATCGTGCTCACTGACGGCTTTTAATTGGCTGCCATCAGAATAAAGCCAAGGGGCCCTCGAAGGAGAGAGATATTCCATGAAAGCGGGTTTCCATCTGTTCTGCTCACTTGCTTGTTCCTAATCTGATGTCACGCGCTTCTGGGTGCAGAGGCCCTTTAAATCTCACATCTGTTTCTATTCGCGGCCTCCCGCGCCCTCTCGTGGTCAAAGGTGGTAAGTCCGGCCCGACGCAGTTATTCACCAGTGGTCATGAGGGGTCTACTCCATTCGGGGTTTCTAGTCGGCACATTGTTTGTTATCGCGGTCTAATGCTGCCCCCTAATGGACGCTTGCAGGATCGCCCTCTGTTTTTAGATTGGAGCCTGAGAGTGCATGCGAGACGCTGTTGTGTTCAGTAAAGGGCTTGGAGCTCGCCTGTCGCTCACCATTTGTTGGTTTGCATGGCACTCTTCTTTACAGCCTCGTAATTGGTCAAGGCATGTCTGGCATCACTTCCGTTCCTCTGTGTGGAGCAGGGATCAAGCACAAATTGATTCAACTTAATTAGTACCCTTCTGCTGCTTCCCATGTGATCGAGGTACTATTTGTTCTTTTTAACTTCCAGTGCCCCGCAAACAGAAGGCTTGTGACTGACAAAAACGTGCCCAGCAGGACAAACAAAACTGCAAAGTTTTATTTTTTAAAGCTAACTTTATTTTGCCAGGTCGTATTTTCTCAGTTTCTTCTCATGCTTTCTTTAGTTTTTGCTTGTGGGCGCTGTTCTCAAAAGATGACAATTAATTTGTTTGAAATATGAGAGACCTATTGCATTGCAAATGCTTGTTTTATCTTCTTTCAAAACTGAAGACTGTCTCTGCTCAGCCAATAAATAGTACCTCCCAGAGTTTTCTGCTAAATCTTCCTTAAATGTGGAGTCTCTTAAACATGCACCCAGTTTCCACAAAGTTGTGGCTCAAAAGGATGATGGGGTGTGTTTTTCACCAAGTGGAGGGACTGTGACATATACTTGCTTCAAGGATCACAGGGTGTTTCCCTATTTTAATCGGTGGAAACAGCAGGGTTCTGCGCCCTACAAGAGTGCTGGCCTGTTTCCAGGAGTGTAGCTTTGGGGTGGGGAGGAAAGAGGGGTGTGTGTATGGGGTGTTGCACCCCCCCCCCAATAAATGTCTTTTCTGATGAATAGTTGGGTACAGCAGCTTTCAGTCGGGTATGGTGACGGGCCTGTCGGATTTCACCTAGGATTTATGTACACACTAAATAAAAACGCACACACATTCCTCTCTGTTTTGAAAGCCCTAAAAATGTTTCTCATTTTACAAAATATTGTGTTTCTCTCACTTAGTTCTCCTACCAATCTGCAGACCTCTCCCTTTCCACTTCCTCTCAGAGCTCCTCTCGCGCACCCTGATTGTCGTATAATGTATTTTGACATTATATGCCAGCCTGATTGTCAGGAAATCTGAAGCTCATACCCTCTAATCATACTGACCAACCTACAACGGGTTTACTACCGAACACGGCGTGAACTTTCATGACACCCGTACTCAGTACGGTACACCTGCCACGCTCCTGCATGGGTGACAGTTGCCCTCCAGTGCACACGCAGCAAAGCATTTCCATGCATTACGCCTTTATTTGTCTGAATACTCATAGTGCGCAAAGCGCCTGGATGGAGACTTGAAAGTCCCCATTAACAGCTCTATTTGGGCATCTAAATGGAGTTCCACTATAACATCTCACGGAATATAGTGCTGCTCACTGGTTCCAAGACCATGCAGCGCTAAAAATTAACCCTGTAAGCACACACCTGTATTCTGAAGGAAACCCTAGCAGGTTTGTTTGAGGCCAAACAACGCTTTACTATGAAGGAAACTCCTCGAGCAAGACTTAAAAAAGAAAGTTCTGTAGTTTGAAAAATGTCCAGAACTAGGAAGGAGATCTGAAATTTGTAGAACACAAACAACATGTAAATGGTACTAGCAAACCGAACTGTTCAAATGGCACATTGATCAGTAAGCGGAGGTGAACTATTGTAATAGCAGAAAAAGGCTAAAGGCACATAATCAGTACATTCTCACTCACTATTTTATATCAATCTCTAACTTTAGGTCTGGCAACCTTTTGGCGTTTGAAACCGAGGTGTGTGAATTTTCTGTAGTTTGCTTTCGCATACTTATGCGAAATTTCAGGAAAATGTGCCCATAATTACTCAAAATGCAAATATGGTGTTTAGCGCTATATTATAGCGCTATAATACTGCACCAACAAGGCGTAATAGCGTCATTTCTGGAAGACGTGTGACAGGGAATTCTGGAAAATACTCAAATTACGCCAGTGTAAAAGACATTTCTCCCCGGCCTAATTTTAAATCATTGGACCCTTAATTATTTTGGAATCACCGCTCTTCACCTTTCCTTTGGAAGAGGACTTACTTTATAAGAAATTAACAGACTATGGCCTGATTTAGATATTGGCGGAGGGGTTACTCTGTCACAACGGGCCACCGAAATCTCAATCCAATTATATCCTATGGGATTTAGTTTTCGGCAGACAGGATAACTGGCATCTTTGTGACAGAGTAACTCATCCGCCAATATCCGAATCAGGCCCTATGCTGGGCTAGAACTGCAGCTTGCAGGCAGAAAAAATGTTAGGAGCATGGGCACCCAGCGTGAGCCTGCGAAATATAAAATATAAGTGAAATGCAGAAGAAAGGCAAATGTTCGACCTTAACCAGTCATTCAGTCTGTCAATCCCTCACTACATTTTACTTAGCTTTGCATTTTTGTTTGTTGTGTCTGTGCCTTATAAATGAAAGTTATGTGGCATTTTTTTTTGCAATATCATTTTAATGTATACAATTTAAAAAAAATTCTGTTTCTGTGGCGCCATTGCCTTTAGATGCGTAACAATTCTAGGGGAAGCTTTAGGTTACACAGTGTGGCATGTGACATTGAAAGACTGCATCATCTGCCACAATAATCCCCTGTGGGGACTTGTAAGGGGACTGAAGATACTCATCCCTGTTTTTCCTCATTTTAGGGTGCCCACTGTCCCGGTGAAGAACCTGAATGGAACGAGTCCGGTCCACCCTGCCTTGGCTGGTAAGAAAGGAAAGATTATCAAACAATGTGTGTACAAAGAGAGTGGAGCAGGAAATTGTGTTTGAGGTTTTTGGATGAGCAGATGTCTCTGTAGTGGGCTGAAGTTCACCTTACTGACAAGTTGGGGGGGTCATTTTAATGGTGGACCATGGTCCTTGTATATCTGCTGGGCCTTACATTTGTGTGATGGGCCTTGCGGGTCCTCTCTTATGGTCGTCTGGCCTTTTGTCGGCTGTGGTGCTTTGTGTGGTGGTCCCAAGGTCCTCTGAGTGGTGGGCTCAGGTCCTTTGTCTTGTGGGCCTAGTGTCCCCTCTCTGATGCCCTTCTATCTGATGGGCCTTGGATCCTTTGTTTGGTGTTTCTATGGTCTTGTCTCTGCTGGACACCGGTCCTCTGTCTGGTGGGCCTCAGGCCTCTGGTACTGTGTCTAGTGAGTTCTGGTCCTGTGTCTAGAGGGCCTTTGGTCCTGTATCAAGAAGGCCTCTGGTCCTGTGTCTAGTGGGCTATGGTCCTGTGTCTAGAGGCTAAAGGGCCTCTGGTCCTGTGTCTTGTGAGCTCTGGTCCTGTGTCTAATAGGCCTCTGGTCCTGTGTCTTGTGAGCTCTGGTCCTGTGTCTGATAGGCCTCTGGTTCTGTGTCTAGTGGATTCTGGTCCTATGTCTAGAGGGCCTGTGGGTGTCTAGAGGACCGTTTGTACCGTGTCTAGTAGGCCTCTGGTCCTGTTTCTAGTGGGCTCCGGTCCTGTGTCTAGAGGGCCTCTGGTCCTGTGTGCAGTGGGCCTCTGGTCCTGTGTCTAGTGGGCTCTGATCTAGTACATAGAGAGCCTCTGGTCTTGTGTCTAGAGGCCCTCTGCTCCTTTGTCTAGAGGGCCTCTGGTCCTGTGTGTAGTGGGCCTCTGGTCCTGTGTCTAGTGGGCTCTGATCTAGTACATAGGGAGCCTCTGGTCCTGTGTCTAGTGGGCTATGGTCCTGTGTCTAGAGGCTAGAGGGCCTCTGGTCCTGTGTCTAGTGGGCTATGGTCCTGTGTCTAGAGGCTAGAGGGCCTCTGGTCCTGTGTCTTGTGAGCTCTGGTCCTGCGTCTAATAGGCCTCTGGTTCTGTGTCTTGTGAGCTCTGGTCCTGTGTCTAATAGGCCTCTGGTTCTGTGTCTAGTGGATTCTGGTCCTATGTCTAGAGGGCCTGTGGGTGTCTAGAGGACCGTTTGTACCGTGTCTAGTAGGCCTCTGGTCCTGTTTCTAATGGGCTCCGGTCCTGTGTCTAGAGGGCCTCTGGTCCTGTGTGTAGTGGGCCTCTGGTCCTGTGTCTAGTGGGCTCTGATCTAGTACATAGGGAGCCTCTGGTCCTGTGTCTAGAGGGCCTCTGGTCCTGTGTCTAGTGGGCCTCTGGTCCTGTGTCTAGAGGCTAGAGGGCCTCTGGTCCTGTGTCTAGAGGGCCTCTGGTCCTGTGTCTAGTGGGCTATGGTCCTGTGTCTAGTGAGCTCTGGTCCTGTGTCTAATAGGCCTCTGGTCCTGTGTCTAGTGGGCTATGGTCCTGTGTCTAGAGGGCCTCTGGTCCTGTGTCTTGTGAGCTCTGGTCCTGTGTCTAGAGGGCCTCTGGTCCTGTGTGTAGTGGGCCTCCGGTCCTGTGTCTAGTGGGCTATGGTCCTGTGTCTAGAGGGCCTCTGGTCCTGTGTCTAGTGAGCCTCTGGTCCTGTGTCTAGAGGGCCTCTGGTCCTGTGTCTAGTGGGCTCTGATCTAGTACATAGAGAGCCTCTGGTCCTGTGTCTAGTGGGCTCTGATCTAGTACATAGGGAGCCTCTGGTCCTGTGTCTAGAGGCCCTCTGCTCCTTTGTCTAGTGGGCCTCTGGTCCTGTGTCTAGTGGGCCTAGTGTCCTTTTTGTTCTGGGCCATGGGTCCTGTGCCTTGGGGGTCTTAGGTCCTGGTGTTGCTGGGTTTCTTGTCCTTTGTCTGGTGGTTCTTGGATCCTACGTCAGATGGGCCTCGAGACGTGAGTCTGTCTGTCGGTGCGCTTTGTCTAGTGCCAGGATTCTCTTCTAATGTGCTGTATTCTCATCCTAAAACACTATTGCCCGTCTTCTAATGAGGTTGGTTTTCCTTTCCTTCCATGTAGGCATCACTGGTATCCTTATGAGCGCTGCTGGCCTTCCTGTCTGCCTGACCCGACCACCAAAACTTGTGCTCCACCCGCCACCAGTCAGCAAAAGCGAGATCAAGCCGGTCCCAGGGATCTCTGGCACGTGTCGCAAGACCAGCAAGAAGCAGGCCAAGAAAGGTGAGACTCTGGGGTCTTAGTGTCCCTGGGAGTGGGTAGAAGATCTTGGATCGATTAGGAGTTATGGGGTCTTTGAGTCACTCAAAGCAGGGAGAAGATCTGGGATTGATTAGGAGCTCTGGGGTCTTAATGTGACTGGGAGAAGATCTGGGATCGATTAGAAGCTCTGGGGTCTTAGTGTCACTGCCAGTGGGGTGAAGATCTGGGATTGATTAGGAGCTGTGGGATCTTAGTGCCACTGGGAGAAGATCTGGGATCGATTAAGAGTTCTGGGGTCTTAGTGCCACTGGGAGAAGATCTGGGATCGATTAGGAGCTCTGGTGTCTTTGAGTCACTCAAAGCAGGGAGAAGATCTGGGATTGATTAGGAGCTCTGGGGTCTTAGTGTGACAGGGAGAAGATCTGTGATCGATTAGAAGTTCTGGGGTCTAAGTGTCACTGTCAGTGGGGTGAAGATCTGGGATTGATTAGGAGCTGTGGGATCTTAGTGCCACTGGGAGAAGATCTGGGATCGATTAAGAGTTCTGGGGTCTTAGTGTGACTGGGAGAAGATCTGGGATCGATTAGAAGCTCTGAGGTCTTAGTGTCACTGTCAGTGGGGTGAAGATCTGGGATTGATTAGGAGCTGTGGGATCTTAGTGCCACTGGGAGAAGATCTGGGATCGATTAAGAGTTCTGGGGTCTTAGTGCCACTGGGAGAAGATCTGGGATTGATTAGGAGCTCTGGTGTCTTTGAGTCACTCAAAGCAGGGAGAAGATCTGGGATTGATTAGGAGCTCTAGGGTCTTAGTGTGACAGGGAGAAGATCTGTGATCGATTAGAAGTTCTGGGGTCTAAGTGTCACTGTCAGTGGGGTGAAGATCTGGGATTGATTAGGAGCTGTGGGATCTTAGTGCCACTGGGAGAAGATCTGGGATCGATTAAGAGTTCTGGGGTCTTAGTGTGACTGGGAGAAGATCTGGGATCGATTAGAAGCTCTGGGGTCTTAGTGTCACTGTCAGTGGGGTGAAGATCTGGGATTGATTAGGTTCTGTGGGGTCTTAGATCCACTAGGAGAAGATCTGGGATCTATGAAAAGCTCTGGGGCCGTCTATTCACACAGATCGATTTGGAGCTTTGTGTTTTCAGTGCCATTGGGTGTTAGGACAAGGCCTTTCTGTCCTTTGTGTCACGGGTGGTTCTCAAGTTCTGACAGCTTTGTGTGACCAGGATTGGGGAGGAGCTCTGTGTCCTTTGAGTCACTTTGATCCGAAAGGAACTCTGGCGGCTTTGTGTCACCAAGAGTGGGAGGAGTTCTGCGTTGTTTGTCACATAGGTCCACAGGGCGCTATGGTGGTTTTGGTTCACTGGGAGGTGGAAGGAGCTCTGTGTTTTTTGGGTCACAGGGATCCGCGAGGAGCTACAGCAGGAGTTGTAAAGGGATACGGGTACTTATGTGCGTGGGAGTAGGAAGGGGCTCTGTGTTCATTGTGTCACATAGACTGGTGAGGAGCCCTGGGGTCTTCGGGTCACTGGGAGTGGTGAGGAAGGAGCTCTGAGGTCTTTGGGTTTCTGGGAGTGAGGAAGACGCCTGGGTCTGCCCACCCCCCCAGGGAAGTTAGGCTAGCTGGTCTCTTTATGCCTCTTGGGAAGTCGAGGAGCTCTGCGGCATGTGGCAGATGGGGTTCCTCTGTCACAGACATGAGGGGTATCCCGTCTGCCGTATAATGATCTCATGATATGCTAAGGGAATCATAATACGGGATATGGGATAGTCGTCACTGTTGTGATGGAGTAACCCGTCCACCAAACTCTAAATAATCCATCTGTCTCTCCTTGCCTTTGGTCCTTCACGAAGGACACCTGGCACAAGGACGTGGGGCACTGAGCGATGTGAGGGCCCAGTGAAGCCAGCATGTGTGCAATGTCGGTTGCGGTCTGCCCCTTCGTGGGAGCTTAGGTCTGAGGGTCCTGCAGACCCGGCTGTCAGGGAACGGTCTCAAGAGTCCCGATGACTGCACGCCTTGCCGTTTGTCTGTCTGCTGGACGACATTTCCCTGCCCTACCACGTTCATCTTTCCACCGAATCGTACAGCTGATGGTTAATCTTTTTACTGACCTTTTCTTACCAGGAAAAACCCCGGAGGAGGTTGTGAAGAAATACCTGCAGAAAGTGCGGAATCCACCTGATGAGGTGAGGGAGGTCACTCTTTTGTGCATAGCTCTGTCAGTCAGTCAGTTCCTCAACCTCTCTCCATGCCCATCACTTCTGTTGGTGGCCCTTCTCTTTACGCTTGCCTTTCTTTTTCTATGTCCCCATCTCCTTTCTATGCTCTTCTTTCTTCAGTCATTTTAACCTCATAATTTACATCTTCTCCACTTACTTTCTCCCCCATTTCCTACTTTAAACCTTAGCATGCTTGACCTCTCCACTTTCAAACACCTCTTAGTACTTTCCATCCCTGCCTCAAGCCATCTCACTCTCTGCTTTCTCCTACACCCTTCTCTGAATCACCTTAATTTTACCCCATTTCTCTGTGATGCACCAATCCCCTGACCTCTTTTCCTTTTTCCGCCCAGGACTGCACCATCTGCATGGAGTGCCTCTCCACCCCGTCTGGGTACAAGTATCCTCACCCCATGATCCGGCCGGACCTGGTAGGCCGGCTGTGCAAGTGCGGCCACGTCTTCCACCTGTACTGCCTGGTCGCTATGTACAACAATGGAAACAAGGTTGGTACCTGCATGGCTCCCCCCAGACAGTCACTGAGCTAGAGATGTTCCCCAGGTAGACCTGTTCTTGCATGGTTTTAGAAGAGAGTCAGCCACTGAGCACAAGATGCTCCCCAACAGATGGTAGGCACTTGTAGTAGCATGACTGCTCATCCGTATGAGCTACTGAACTTGAGATGTCCCCCAGGGGCACCCGTTCATGTTTGGCTCTCTACCAGAATAAGCCACCGAGCGTGAGATGCTACCTAAGAGATGGCTGGCCCCTGCACTTGCATGACCGCAAGGGGCTGCCCCCGCAAACATGATAAGGTGTGGGGGAAATGCATGGGGGCTTGGGGAGGAGAGGATATCGATATGAGATAATATTCACTTGTCTAATGCACAGTCTTGGCTCCATATATGTGTGTTTCGACCAAGAGACTTCGTTACGTCATGTGCAATTGTCAAGGATGCTTGTTTTACGAGTCCCCTTCCGCGACCTGTTGGTGTTGGGGTTTTATACTGTTGCTATATATAAACTCAATAAAAAGTTTATCAAAAAAAAAAAGGAAGCATTCCCCTATAAATGGGGTGCATGCATATTTGTCCGTCAATAGAGGCTTGTGAAAAGTCTGTTGAAGTTGTCTACGGCAGCATTTCCCAAACTGTGGGTCAGGATCTACTGGTGGGTAGGGAGCCAATTTCTGATGGGTCGCAAATGTACTGGTCTGTATGCAAGTAAGATTTAAAATGATTAGTCCTGTTTGCGCACCAGCGCGACAGTGTTGAACAATGTCCCTAAGTCAAGTCTTAAAACTAACCCTTGCAGATATTCCCAAGGAAGGCTCCAGGTGAACCTTCCAGTATTTGTTGCTGCTGTTTTTTTTTGCTTCACAAGGTAATTTCAGCAGAGAATGTGCTCACTATACATGATCAAACTACCATACCACACATGTAAAGTGAGAAATATGGATGTAGCCTAACAGCCAGAGATGCTAACTTTGGATCTGGAGAACCAGATGCAAGTCCCAGCGTTGGCTCAACATGCTTTGATTCTTGGCCAATTGCTTAATGTCCTGTGTTTAAAAATAAAATTAATCTGGCGTTGAGCCGGGTCTGCTGGCTTAGTGGACTAATTCATCCACAATAGGGGCCTTTGTTCAACCTCATGGTCACAGGTTCAAATCCTAGAGGGTCCACTCATCCTTGTGAGGTCAATAAAATGAGTACCATTGAGTTGGGTAACAATAAACATCTGTTATTCAGCACCAAGATACCCTTCTGGGTGAACGTGTGCTTAACAAATGCACGTGGTTATGTCTTGTGTAACGCAGTTTGATGCTCATGTAAAGCGCACCAGTGCTGTGTTTGTGATACAAAAAACTGCAAAAACAATATATATATTTATATGTAGTTGATCCAAAATGCATCACTGGGCCTCGTTTTAACACACAAATGGATATGAGGCTTTGCCTCATGCTCTTGTTCAGAAGGGATTTATCAAATTTTCTAAAATCGCTGGCATCAACACCGAAGCTTTACAGACACCTTGTGCTTTTAGTGAATGGATGCCACAGGCCAGCACCCCGCTCTGCAAGTGTTTCAGCACCAGACTCCAGTGCACTTCACCCTCTACCACTTTTATGGGCTGGGCAGATCAATATCTTGACCACTGTCCCATATCGAAGGGTGCAGTCAGAGTTGTGATGTTTACAAATAATTGCTCTTGTTACATTAAAACAGTGACCCTGCCTCATGTCCATTAAAACTAGATGGGTTGCAAATGTGTATCCTTCTAAAAATTGAGCCATGGTTTTAAAAAGTTTAGAAAGCACTGGTTTAGTGTCTAGCTGCATACAAAACCTGCCAGATGCTGGTGCGGTTGTGACATCTAGTGTCCAAAGGGTCAGTCTGACAGATAGGAAGAGGAAGTGGCTATAAACTGGCAGCCATTTTGGAGCTTCCCTTTAACTGTGCAGTTCAGATATCAGGACGGAGACGGCGCTATGTTGTGAGCTCTTGTGTGCTCCTGTGCACTTTTGTTGGGTAAGATCACTGCAGATCAGCTGCTGGGGGCCTCCCCCTACCCCAGGCACAGGCTACTCAAGCTGATAATGTGCTACTCCTTGGAGTGCAATCTCTACAGTCCTATTTATTGATAGTGTTTATTGATCTGGTTGGACCATCATTACCGGATATGCAGTACCTCGACCAGACAGACGTATGGAAGAAGGAGGCCTGCTAATCTTGAAATAATTTACATCCTTGACCTCGAGACTGGAAGTGCTGATGTGTGCTGCGAAAAAGGATTGGCCCCTTTCCCAGTTAGAAACGCCTGTCGTTTGTTAACATTGTAAGGTTTTGCAAAGGCCTAGACATGATACTTAAGAACAACTTTATATGAATTTGTTTGCATTCATTTTTAACATGCCATTTCTGCCTTTGTTTAATCTATTAATCGGGGGACATTAAGGCAGACGTAGAACATATTTTAAAGTGTTTTCTTCTCATATTTTCTGTTTAAAGTATGTACAGATAAGGGGAAAAGAATACCAGCTGTAGGTGATTTTCCTAATTTTTTTGAACCAGCATGGAAATTAAAATACTGGTCATGCTATAAAACTGGCCAAGTGACAACCCTCGGTGCACCTTCTGCACCGTGGAAGAGCGATAGCCAGCTGAGACTCCAAGTGCACTTCTACCACTTTTAATCGCACGCAGACCCTACGTCCTCTCTGTCCCTTCTGAGTGCGTATCGCCTTGGTAGATGAGTCCAGCCTGCAGGTCACTGGTTTAAAGCGTAGCAAGGGTCATCTTGGCATTTCTGAGGTTAAGAAAATGAGCACTGTTGCCTTTGATAACAGTAACGCCTATTATGACACCGTGTGGATGCTGAAATTGGTTCACGTCATCAAAATGTGTAGCACGCACAACTCCAGGTATCCTGTCTTCTGCGTTTGGTGAGAAGTGAAGCAGGGATGTGAATCATAGTGATAGTTGACCTGTTCATGCATGTTGCGTAAGATTTCTAGTTGTTCACATGCTATGGTCTAGTATTAACAACTGTTGATTGCCCTTTCCCTCATTATGCATCCTTGCCCTAGGCTTGGTTTCCTATTTTCATATCAGGCAATTACAAATGGTTAGTGCCCTTTAGAGAGGTTTTAACCACTGTTAACACATTGCATAAAAAGGCAATAACATTCACTCGCTAAGTCTATAGAAATATTGCATTGTACAGTATTATGCATTAGTAATGTCCAGTAATAATTGATTTCAATGTTGTTTAGGATGGCAGCCTGCAGTGTCCGACTTGCAAGACCATTTATGGGGTGAAGACAGGGAACCAGCCCCCCGGCAAGATGGAGTACCACGTCATCCCCCACTCGTTGCCCGGGCACCCTGACTGCAAGACCATCCGGATCATATACAGCATCCCTCCGGGGGTCCAGGTGAGGGCTTCAGGATTAGTTGAGTGTGGGAAAGAGCCCTCAGGGGCATCTACGAAGGGGCGTGCTTGGAATGTGGACAGGAGTCCAGTGTACCAACTTGCAGGTTGGGGAGTGAGCATAGATGGGAGGTGGGCCAGAGTGGCAGTGTCTGGGGTACCTGAGAGTGAGGGAAAGGGAGAGAGAGAGAGAGAGAGAGAGAGAGAGAGAGAGAGAGAGTGACGGAGAGTTAGAGAGAGAGGTGACAGAGTGGTAGTGGGGAGGGGTGTTTTGGGATCTTTGGGGCGTACGCAAAGACTGGTGTTAGTGGGAGAGTGTGGATCCTGGGGTTTAACACTGTGGCGGTTGGACTATGTCTGCGGAGAGTCCTGGTGGGGAGTTTCTTTGAATCCTGGGTGGGTGAGCACAGACTGATTGGCTGTGCCTCAAGGTCCTGGTATAAGAAGTTCTTGGGATGGGACACACTGAATGTGGTTGGGCCCTGGTCCCTGGGGAGAAGGCGCACTGTGTTTCGTGGCATCTGAGGTCCAAGAATGAGGAAGGAAAGGGCAGCAAGATCAAAAAATACCACATTTTTTTTTAGATGAACTCTGGATGTCCTGCCCTGTGGGGTTGGAGCTGCACTAAGGGTGGGGAGCATATCTGTGACTGAGCTACTGGAGGAGAGGAAATGTGGGAAACTGGTGGCCTCGGGGTCCTTTGGGACTGTCAGGGCGATGCTTGTGTAAAGAAGATGGGTGACAAGGTACTTAACGCTTACTTCTGAGATGAGAGGGTTAGGAAGAGATGTATGAAGAGCGGACAGCCATCATGCTTGAAAACAGCCTAAATGTGTGCTTGTTGGCCTTTTACAGGGACCGGAGCATCCGAACCCAGGGAAAAGCTTCACCTCACGAGGGTTCCCCAGACATTGCTACCTGCCCGACAACGAGAAGGGTAGACAGGTGAGTGTCACTCAGCGTATACCCACAGAACAGGTGTCCCTCCACCTCAGCATGTCTCTCTGACTCTTAGTAGCCATGGATCTCACTCTGAACAAATTAAATCACCCCATCTCCCCGGGTCATAAACTGTGAATTCTGATCTCTTGAAAAAGATTCACACATTCAGGATAAGAAATGCACTTTAGTTTGAATAAAGCAAATTTCACTTTTCAAAACTTTGTAGACAAGTAGTTTTGACAATGCGCCTTGTTCCTAACCTGTTAGAGGCTCCTACACAGCTCTGTCCATGTACATCACACTTTCAATACAGTACAGCGTATGGAGCTAGACACACAGCTCTCCTGCAGCAGCACACTCGGCTTCCAACAAACAGCATCCCACACAGCTCAGCTGATGTACCGCAGTTCTGTCATCAGGCCCTCCCTGCTATTCGACTGCCAGAACTACACAAAGTTCATTGTGCCATAATTCTTAACTGTGTTACCCTGGCAGTTCCCTTCCTGAGGCTGGTACACAGTTCTTCATCAACCCTCCAGCTCCCTCTCTCAAAGCCCCCCTAAAATCCACAATAACAGTTTTATGTACTGCGCCTTATTCCTGCCTGGAGCACATCTTGCTATCCCAGGTCTTGCTCCCCGTCTATCCAGGGCACTCTTGGACACCATCCTTTGCTGCCTCTTTATCGCTCTTTCCCTGTTTCTTCCTCCAGGTGCTCAAGCTGCTCCTTGTTGCCTGGGAGCGGCGCCTCATCTTCGCCGTCGGCACCTCCAGCACCACCGGTGAATCTGACACCATCATCTGGAACGAGGTCCACCACAAGACCGAGTTTGGCTCTAACCTCACCGGCCACGGCTTCCCGGACCCCAAATACTTGGACAATGTGCTGGCCGAGCTGGCTGCGCAGGGCATCACGGAGGAGAGCTTGCAAGAACGGGACTGACAGACCACGGGGAAGGAGTGTGGTGTGGAGGGCAGAACTGATCGTAACCAAGAACCAAGCTCCATGCCCACCAACATCTGACAACGCGGACACTCTGGTCCCCACCACCGTGCACCTCTGCTGAAATGTGGGATCTCTTTAAGTATCAGAAGGAGGTGTGTTCTCTCAGCGGTTGACCTCGAAGTTGAAGGGTCACCAAAATGAATCGTCCAATAAGAAAAGCCCACTCACTGCCACAAACTGTGCCTGTGCTGACTTTTCCAAGCTAGTTAGGAAAGAAGCTGCCAAGAAGTTACCAGAACTCTGTGCTATTAAGTGCTTCAAATGGACAGGCATTGCCTGATTTTTGGTGCCAGCACTTCTGTTAATATATATATATATTTTTTTTTAAGGAAGGTACATGCACTTCTTAGAAGGACGCAGGTCTGTGACAAAGCTATTACCTGCACTTCTGTCTTTTCCATTCCAAGAGCTGCTGCAATTTATGCCTGCTGTTTGTTTCTGAAGGGGTGGGTGGGGTGGGGGGCAGAGTGATTGACTCATCTGTTTTTTTTTAGGTACAGATATTTCCTTTAGGTCATTTTCTAGCCCTGAAATAAATTGAGAGCCAAGGAAACCAAAAGAGATGGGGAAATGATAGATTTTCCTCTTTGGTTGTCCGCAGACCAATTTATGATTATTTTTTTGGTTTACCAGTGTGACTGGTATTTTTATGCCCATGCCAGTTAAAACTTGGGGAAAGTTAGTAAAACAAACGTTTTTTGTCCTCTAAAATATAGGCTCAAACAACAACCACGAGAAAAAGTGTAAAAGCCATTTTAGAGCAATCCAAAAGATTCTTAAGTTAGGAAGCCAAGAATGGCAGAATAACAATGTTAAAAACGAAAACAGGAGTTTTTTGCAACATTGTGTTCAAGGAGCAGCTCTTGGCCCTTCCAGAATCTCATATCACGAACCAATGGGCAGTATTTGTTGCCTCCTTTCTGGCACAAAGGCGCCTTGATAAACTGTGGAAAGAAGAAAACATAAAATTTGTAAATTGCAGGAAAAGTGTTCACTGTGCTGCTGGTAGGTGCACAATGGAATGCACATGGCCTGAACACCCAGATACTCAGCGAAGAGTGGTTCATCACAGTCCACATGTCAAAGGCCTTTGGTCCAGGTGGAGCTATTAACAATATGCAAAATGCTTCTCAATTCTTTCAGTTTAGCCTCATTATTTCTGCCAAGTGATTTCTTTCCTTGGGAAATAATGCACAAGTAAACTAACTCCTACCTAAGTAGGGATTTGAAAAGTCCACGTAATCTGTTTCTGTAATGATGCAAAATTTCTGCAAAATTATGCAAAATGCATATCTGTCATTTTGTGCTACATTTTGGCGCAAAGTGGCGTCAGTTTTTGATGTGAGGAGACATTTCATACTAAAAACAATTCTGGGAAAAAAAACCAAAAGCACTGCAAACAGCTGCTCTCGTTCTGTTGTTCCTCGGCATTCGTGGTAGATTTTTGCCACAAATTGCTCAAAATTAAACAAGTGGCATAATTTGGGGAATTTTGCGCACCAAGCGTAATGCGAAATTCCTGAAATTACGGCGGCATAATTTTGATTTTGTCCTGGCCTAATGTTAAGGTTTTTACATGATTAACAAAACAGCAACTATTTTTTCAGTATCTGAAAGACTTCGGGCCTGATTTAGAGTTTTACGGAGGGGCTTACTCTGTCACAGATGTGACGGATATCTTGTACGCCGTATTACGATCCCTTTATAGTCTATGCAGATTGTAATATGGCGGATGGGATATCCGCCACATTTGTGACCGAGTAACCCATCAACCAAACTCTAAATCAGGCCCTCAGCGGCCTGAAGGGGGAAGTGTTGAGTAATGATTGACACTTCTCCCGGCCATAAATAGAGCACTTGACATTTTTCCAGGAAGATCATTTATTCATGGATAGCTTTGGCACTGAAAGGGTTCAAGCAATGCAGAAGCGCCAAAGTTATGACGCTGAAGTGAGTGATATGCTTCCTCCCGCCAGTAGATGGTGCAATTTTGCGACTTTCCTGCTGATGGCTGTTCTCCCACAAGTAAAGGTATTTGTGTGCTTCCCCTGAATTTCCTTAGAGAAGGATATAGGTACCCCCACATTTTTGAGGAGGGAATGATTTACTGTTCTAACTCCAGTCCTCGAATATTTGGGAAAAGAGAATATTGCCAAGAGCCTTGCCACACTCAACTACCTGGATGAAAAAAAGAAAAAAATAAGGAAACATTTATGTTTTGTATATATTTGTCCTAGACATGAGACTGGGTGTACGGTTAGTGACAGAATGTTTGTCTTCAAGCGGAAGATGTTTCAGGTGGTGTTCTCTGGCAAGCGTTCTCAAGCGGTGCTCCCTGACCCGCCGTAGGTCAGTGACGTCTTACGTGCCAGCCGTCCTCTTACGTCGCTGCGGTTACATTAACTGTGGGGACTGTCTACAGACCACAAATGTATTCTGCTTTTAGCGCAGAAGTCGCCACTTGGCGTTTTTCGTCCTCATAAGGGACATTTCTTAATAGTATTTTTGTACCCCTGTTATTTCATAAATGTTATTTTTCTGTGCAAGGGAGGTGGAGAGTAGAGCTCGGTCACCATGAGCAAGGTTGAAGCTTCTGATCATGTCTTGCCTCAGCATGGAAGCAATGTATGATTTTTCTTTGTCTGTGTTTTTTTTTATGTTTATTGTAGCAGTGATGCCCAGAGGGCATTATCTACCCCTGTGTAAAATAGCCCAAATGCCATGCATTGAAGGTACAAGTAGAAGTCCCAAAATTGGGCAAAAAATTGAGAAGACGAGCCGCTGAAGGCCAGGCGGTACGCTGCGCTGTCGCCATGGGCTGAGCGCGGAGTTGCCCAGTCTTAGAGACGCGTGTGTTGCACATTCCATACCGCCCCGTTGCCCTCATAACCCTAAGGCACCACCACCTGAGAGATGAGAGAGGTGTTGTAGGGTTTAGAGATGAAAACAAGTCGGAGATTACAATGGAGGACACGACGAGTCACGCTGTGGAGTTTGTAGATTCTCAGCTCTTCCCACTACTCAGTGTGAGCTGCGTCATGTAATCCTCATGGCTGTAAAAGAGCTGTTCACGTGTTTACCTTTCACCCTTCTGCCAGCATGTTGTTCTTTGCTCAAATCAAGGAGTCAACTGTCTGAGAGCAGACGCTGTCGGCCATTTTGATCATGGTAAACATTGAACGCGCCTGCCCAAAATTGACTAAAACTAAAAAGTTCCACCTGTATTGCCTGTTGGTTGTGATCAGATGGCCTTTTATCCATGTGCAGCCACACTTACTCTTGCTTTCATCTTTAAACCCTACATAGATGACTTTGGAAATGGGCAGGGGGTCGAAGGGGAGGGAAGTGGGTGTTTCATTGCCAAGTCTGCTGCTTTTTTTTGTACAGTGTTTAATTTTGTGATACTCGAAGTGTGTGGTCCAGCCCTTTTTCCTTTCTCCCAGCCCATTCCTTCTCTTCATGGAGCTGTCAACTCAGGGCCCTGTGACCTAGTCCGCCTCATAAGTACATTCAAGTTTTAAGGAATCTTGTGGGGCCAACTCTGACATTTATGCGTGTGGGGTTGGATGGGTTTGGGTGTTTGGCATGTGCAGTCCAGCTGTGTTCATGAGGTTGTACAGTTTCAGGGCAGAAGACTCACCAAAGAGCTACACTTGTGCAACTGAACAGATTCCTGAGTTGCTCATGTGCATTGTGACACTAATCTGAAACCTGCATGTGCAGCCCGACAGTCACCTGAATGGCTCATGAGCAGTGTGCCGTGCCAGTCTGAGAGCTCTCCTTGTACAGCTGGGTAGGAGCCTCAGTTACACTTTAAAATGTGCAAGATCTGTACTAGGATTTTACAAGATTCCTCTGATTTATTTGGCATTTAAGTCGTCAAACTCTGCTTTCTTTTTATTTTTTTCTTCCTTCTCCCCTAAAACTCTCCCTCCTCCGGGTTCTGACTGCGCCCATTGGTGGAAATGGGAATACGCTCTATCTGTTCTCTTGTAAACCCAATGGATTTTAGGGGAGATGTAACCATATCTGTGTAAATATATTGGTTCGTTTTTGTACATTTGACTGAAAGGTTCCACTAGAAACGATTAAAAAATGTGAACTAAGGTACTTCACGTTAGAATTAGCGACCGAAGAGACGCATATACTACCATAACTGCTCCCCACAACCAAGCTGTTCCAACAGTGTGGTAGGATTGCTTTTCCTGAAGATAAGATGTTAGGGCATCTTGAAGCAGGAAAGGCTGTCTCCAGTGGGCTACGGCTCTGGCCCTGGTACATGCAGGTTTGTTGGGTCATTAGCCCACTCAGGTCTAACTCAGGTTTAACACATTTGGAGCAAGGGCTGGTAAGGTTCATCAGGGGATTTACTCCTAGACTAATCCACATTCCTTTTTTAAGAGTGCTGGAGGTGGGACTAGTAAGGTTTCTCAAGGGGTTTACTCCCCCTCTAAACCACATCCCATTTCGACACAGTTGGTGTAGGGGGCCGTTAAACTTTGGGGTTTACCCCCACTCTAATCTGCATCCCTTTTTAAAAGCGTTGGAGGTGGGGCCGGTAAGATTCCTCAGGGAGTTTACCCCACTCTAATCTGCATGCCTTTTTAACATGGTTAGCGCAGGGGCCCGTAAGGTTAATTCACTGGGTTGGCCCCCAACGCCAATACGCATCCCCCTTTAACGGTGTCGATGCTGGGGCCGGTAAGGTTCATTCACTGGGTTGGCCCCCAACGCCAATGCACATCCCCCTTTAACAGTGTTGATGCTGGGGCCGGTAAGGTTCATTCACTGGGTTGGCCCACAACGCCAATGCACATCCCCCTTTAACAGTGTTGATGCTGGGGCCGGTAAGGTTCGTAAGGGTTTTTACCCCTAGTCTAATCCGCATCCCTTTTTAACAGTGTTGGAGCATGGGCCAGTACTTTTCACCCACGAGTTTACCCCCCCTGCTCTCACCCTCATCTCTTTTTTTTAAAATATTGGATTAGAGTCCAGTAAGGATCATCCCTGGAGTTTTTCTCACTCCGAAGGCCTTACTAAATTCTCCTCTTTGGTGTTGTGGAGGCAGGGTCCCTGCAGTGATGAAATGCTTGGAGTCTCCTTGGGCTGCATCCTGTATGTTATGTTTTGGTGTGAGGTATGTGCACTCGTTGGATGGGTGTTGTGAAAATGCCGCATCGGGGAAGTTATGAAGACAGTAAGGAAAAGGCTTTGGGAAGCGGAAAGGGGCCAGAATGAGAGATGTGATTGGCCATTCACCTCAAAGGCAAACCCAACATTTCCTACACTCCGCTCCAGACAGTACGTTCAGGCATTTAGGGCCCTGTTGTGTTCAGGATTAGGAAGGGAAGTCCCTCCAGGTAAACCGTAGACATAAGCCCCTGGGACTTATGCTTTTGGAGAGCAGTAGAACATCTTCACCTGCTTCCCCTGGTTATGATAGCCAGTTACCCACTAAAAAACCAGCCATGGGCATCATTTTCAATGTTGATCCGCAGGATTTCAATCCCCTGGGGCTCCATGCGGCCTTTGTTTTATTTATTAAAACATTCTGCCCTCTAGTGGCGGAATGTTCTAATAGCCTTATAGCCCTTCGTAGCTGAGCTGTACCGGTCATTAAAGTCCTGCTCCCTTGTTATAGGCCCCCTCCTTTGGCTCGGACCTTTAACGCTGGAGCAGGCCTTTCCTGGCCGGTATAGGCCTCTATGATGGGCTATAAGGCTATATTAATGTCTAGAATAAGCCCAAAATTTCATTGCCCATTATTGCTCAGAAAACACTGCCCTCTAAGGGTGAGATGCTGTCATAACTCCATGCCCCTTAACAGAGGACAATAATGAGGGCTCCTCATGACATTTTCAAGTAGAAGTGATTCTCTTCCTAGTTTTGGAACCTAAAAGTAAAACACAAGTAGTAAAGCAGTAATTCTTATTCCTGGTGGCAGTATTTTTCAGCATGTAAAAGCAAACGTGATAGTTGTTTATATTCTACATTTCTTCGACTTCTTCCTTTATTTACATCTCAGACTTAGATAAGTCAGGATGAACTATTGTGGTTGAGAACAAAGTTCAAAACTGTAGAACCACAAGTCCAGGTTTGATTCCATGTTGTAACAGTGAGCTTTAGTTCCTGATCTGTCTGAAAAGCGTGCTCCGAAATCAGCTAAATGCCAACGATCAGGATGTATAAACAATTGGTCATTTATGTGATTTCCGTTCTTAAGGCTTGGGATAATTGCCTACAATGAGCCAATCAGGTTCTTCTGGCTTGGAATAATTGCTTACATATGAACCAATCAGGTTCTTCAGGCTTGGAATATTTGCCTACAAATGAACCAATCAGATTCTTCAGGCTTGCAATCATTGCCTATAAATCCACCAGTCAGTGTCTAGGTGGGCAGAAGGCTTACTTTTTCCTGTTCTGTTGATGGTGTGGAGATGCCATGTTGGAGGACTAGGAGATCTCTTCTGGCCTGACCCTCCCATTGGACAGAAGTGTTGTGGTTTGTACCTGGCGTGAGTGTGCGGCTTGGAGAGTAAGGGTGTGTTGGGTAGTGGAGCAGACCCAAAGAGCGCACAAGCATTTCATCACCTCATCCCATGCCGATTACAACAAGCAGTGACTGCTGTGGTGCTGGCTAGTCCGAGTGAATGCTATACCGAAAGTGGAGCGGTTCGTACGTATGACTATGATTGCAGAATGCCCAGTAGTAGATATTTCACTGGAGTTCCAAGTGCACATTCCCCTCTCGTTAATCCATATACATCAGCTGCCCGCAGCCCTAATAAAAAATAGCAAAAAAACCTTGAGGGACTTTGGTTCCTCCCCATGGACTGGAAGATGACTTTAGATTCCCTGCAAAAAACAAAATGGAGGAATAATTTTGTGTTTCTGTTAAACCACTGGTGCCAGTAATTGTGTTACTGGGAACTACCTAGCAGGGAGGGTTCTTCTTGGGTTGCCGGTTGTCGTAAAGTCATTCTGTTTACTTCCATGCCCTTGCTTCCACTGTCTTTGTATTGTTTTTGTTCAACAGTGCGTACGTCTCCCTATAAGACTCTGGTTCATCGCTATGCAGGTGGCGCTAATGTGTCACGTGACTGTGATGCGTTATTTTGTAAATAATAAAAGTTATCTCAAAGTTTCCCATGATTGAGTTTTATTGTGCTTTCTTGTTCAAAACTTGATGAGACATAGAATGGTTCGCTGGTATCCTCACATGCATGACTGGTGGAGCATGGACGCCATGGAGCATGGACGCGACCCCTGGCTTAACCTTTGCAAATGCTTGCACTGCATTTGCGACCCTTTGCCTCAGAGGTGGCAAAATCAGTGCCAGGAACACAGAGGGCAGCTCCGTTTGGGGCTCCACCATCTTTGTAATATTCACTAGTAGGGTAATAACAAGCATTTGCAATGCAATGGGTCTCGCGTTTGCTCGTGTTAGAGCTGATAGCGTTGTAAACTCCTAACCCGACTTTTCACTGGTAATGAAACCTATCGGCAAAAGTGCATTTATGAACTAAACGGAAAAAGTGCAATTAACTGTGTAACAGGGTCGATATTATGTAAAGCGCTCGACTTCTGCCAAGCGAGATCGCGCTGGGAAAATCGAGAAAAAGTAGTCCACGAGCCAGACGGAAAACAGCGAGCCTCGCATGTTTTCTGTACTTGGTCGATGCGCTCGAGGAGGGCTATCCACCGGAACAGGCATGACGTATGTATGCCTTCCACTAATGAAATCAAGCAGATTCTAACAGGCAAGGCCACAAGCCAATGAAAGACACTGACGTGGACGGGGCTCCGAGCCCTTTTTAATAACTAAAGCGTCTCGCTTAGCGAAACGCATGCGCAAGCGCATGCGACGCAAGCTCAACCCTAAAAATGGAGTACAGTTAGCTGTAATATGACCCTCCCTGGCAGCTAAGGTAAGTAATAAATGCGTTTAAATGTATGTTGTGTGCAGGTGAGAGTGTTTATGGAAAAGAGAATGATGTGTGATCATGTAGGTATGTGTAAGCATATGTGTGTGAGTGAACGTAAAGGTCAAGGGGCGTGTGATGTCACTCCCACTACCCCTGGCCTTTAGGTGAATTGACGTTCGTGTGTTGGAGGTCGGTACCAGGGCGTTGATGCTGTCTCACTCACCAAAGGCCTCTACAAGCATCACTGCTGCTTGGCAGGGGGACAATAGTCCGAAGTCATCCCACAGAATTCACAGCCATTGCACACCACATGCATCGCTTTGCATTACTCCCCTCGCAACACACCACATATGCAGCACTACCCCACACTGAGGTGCACCTCAGACACATTCATGCCGCAAGCAAAACCCTTCAGTCGGAGATGTTGACCATCTCCCTCAACCACACACACCCTCCCCCGCAGATGTCTGTTTGTCTCTATTATAAATATATGAATATATGTATATATGTGTATAAAACATTAACGTTTTGAACTAAAAAACACAGAAGTTCAGCAGTTATAGTTAGCAGGACTAACTAAAACAAGCTCCCCCGCCATGCCCTGTTAATGAGCTCACATATGATATCACTTATGACATGTTCTATGACATCATTTATGATATCACTGAAATCCATACCCAGAACAGAGACTACACCCAGTGTGTGTGGTCTTGAAATCAAGGGACATTTCCAACAAGTTCTCAAAAAGATATCCAAACACATGCAAAGGAACTACCCTCCTGAGATGAGATTCCAAAGAAATCTCAAATCCATGGAAAGGAATGACCTAAGAGCACCTTGCGTCATCCGAAAAGCCAACAATTAAAAAGTCTCAGCAGTTTGCAATGCCTGTTGTACTGGAAACAACTCTGTGCAAGGCATAGTCGACTCCTGAGGAAGGAAGAATGAAAGTCAAGAAT
This sequence comes from Pleurodeles waltl, assembly GCF_031143425.1. Classification (NCBI taxonomy): domain Eukaryota; kingdom Metazoa; phylum Chordata; class Amphibia; order Caudata; family Salamandridae; genus Pleurodeles; species Pleurodeles waltl. The sequence continues at coordinate 1,018,535,900 of NC_090443.1, read as the reverse complement.
CTCAAGGGAATTCTTGAGACCTAGATAATACTGATAGCTCTGAGTTGTTGAACTAGACTTCGAAGGCCCAAAGGGCTGAAAAAAGTTTGCAAATGCCAGTGTTAGGCTCAAAGAACCATAAATAGTGCCACAAGCTATGTGTAGCAGGGATCAGTGCGAGGAATAAGGCCCTCATTTGGACCTCAGTGGTCTTTTAGCAAGACCGCCGAGGTACCGCCGTGTTGAAGACCGCCAGTGCAGGCAGTTTTCCACACAACGTATCACGACTGCTGGCAGCCCTCCGCCCTTTTCCAGACAGAGAGCCCCAGCAGCCATACTGGCGGTCGGCGGGGAAGTGGAGGCTGCTCCACCTCCACCGCCCCGTCATCAGAACACCGCCCACCGAATCACGTCCCATGATTCGATGTGGCGGTGTTCTGGTGACGGGGAGCTGGCGGCGGAGCAGCCCCCATAGATTCCGTTCCCTCCCGGAGGATCACCGGACCAGGTAAGGTGATCGTCCATTAGGGGAGGGGGGTAGGCGGGAGTTGTGTGTTGTGTGCATGCATGGGGTTGTGCGTGTGAGTGTGTAGAGAGGGTGTGTGAGTGCGTGTATGCATGCAGGGGTGTGTTGTGTGTATAGAAAATGTGTGCGTGTATGTCTGTGTGTATGAGTGCGTGTATGTGTGTGTGTATGTGTGCGTGTAGGGGGGTGTATGTCAATGTGGGGTGGGGGGTCCTACCACCTTTGGGGGATGGTAGGGGGTCATGGGTTTTGGGGGGCTTGGGGGAAGGACTCTGGGGAGGGGGAGGGGGTGGTTTGAGACCCCTATCAGTGCCAGGCAACGTATTCCCAGGCACTGATAGTCTCTACCGCCATGGATTTCGTGGCAGTACAGAACCCCCACGAAATCCATGGCGGTATGCGGGGTCATGATACCACCAGCAGTGTAGTGACGGCCGCTGGGCTGGAGACCAAAGTCTCTAGCCCAGCGGTCGTTACCGCCCTAGCAGTCAGAGTGGAGAAGTGGTGGTTTTGCATGGCGGTCACCGCCATGCTTGTAATTTCATTTTTTTTTACCGCCCGCCTGTTTGCAGTGTTTTCGCTACTTCTCCACCGACCGCAAGGGTTGTAATGAGGGCCTAAGTCTTTTAGAGCAACTTCCACAACCTTACAAAAAGATCTAAATAGATCTCAAAGGAAGGGAAAATTATATCTAGTGGGGGCATTGGGTTTGCTTTGAACTCCACAGACGCGCCTCAAGGCAGGTTAACGACAGCATGCGCCTGTGGAGATCTGATTGGCTGTGAATATCCTGATTGCAGCTTGAGCTGTAGCGACTGCCTCTTTGGGTTGCTATTTGATGGACAACATCTTTTCAGTTCTCAAGTAGGTGAGATGTTGGCTAACATAAAAAGGATACTGACACTTCCGAGGCAATGGGTGTTCTCCAACACTGCCCGTAAAGGAGTTGTTTCTGCAAACCACCAACACAACTCCCGCAGGAAAGGTGCAAGGGACTCGAGGTAAACAAGCTTACCAACTACAGCAGTCCTTCCTGACGCACAACAGCAATCCAGACAAGGGCAGTATGCCATGAGAATATTTTGTGGCAACGGGTGATGCATGGGCTTGAGGCGCGTAAGAAAGAGACACTGCAGATCCCAAGCAATGACATTCTCAGCACCTGTCTGGGGAAAATTGGGGTTATGCCTCTCAGAGATGGAGGACATATTCTCAGATCAGTGACCTTATCCATCATTGCCCATGGTTATTGGTTGTTGGTGCAATAATTTGTTATTGGGAGTTTCAAACCATTCCTCCAAACTTGCTGTCATGCTTCAACAAAATCAGCTTGGATCATCTCAAACTATTATTAGAGGAGATTCTGGCATGTCCGCAGAAAGTCCCTCAAGGTAGCGCCTTCATACAAACAAGGTGGAGGGGTCTTATAATCAGGTTCAATTCTTGGATTTGAGAATTGTTAATTTCTACTGTCAATTTTTGAGAATGTTGAATTTTTACATGTATTCACAGTACTTCAAGGTGGCCACCCTGCAAGACGTCTTCTCACTTCTCCATATGGGAGGCGAAATGATAGCACGCAATTTAAAAGATGCGTACTTCCACATTCCAATACACCAGGCCCATCACCAGTGGTAGGTCTGTGGTATACATTACTAATTCAGCATTCTTCTGAGTAAAGACAGTTCCAGGAGTATTATAAAATGCTTGGCTGTGGCTCACTTGCGGTGCAGGTGTCTTCCTGTACCTAGATGATTAGCTGGTTAAGGGTAGAAGTCATGTGCAAAGCCAGGAGTAACTCACCTCAGTCACACGAAAGCATCCCTCAGCAAAAAGGAGCAAGTGATTGAATTTCAAAAGGTGCTTCCTCTTCACCAGACGAATCGTCCTGTGACAGTAAGAATGACCATGAAACGGATGATGTCTGGGATACTTAGCCAGTCAATAGTCACAAGTAACAGGGAATTGGGAAGATCTAGTGTTTTTCTGGTGTCTTATACATATCAATCCAATAACCAGATTTTTTTCTGCTATCACTCTTCTTGACTGTACGGTTGCCTTTGACCCTGTACCGTGCTCTCCTGCCTTTTTGGCCATGTTTTGCACTAAACAGGTACCACATACATGCAACAAAGAGCCCAGGGCCCAACACAACTTGTGGCAGCAAAAGAAAAATGTATTATTCGGCAAATCATTTCTAGATCTCTAGCCACAAGTGATCATAAAGATGGACGCCTCCCTCACAGGTTGGGGAGCTCACTTAAAGACCCTAAGTATTCAGGGAGAATGGTCATCTCAGGAGCAGACCCCGCACATAATTGTGTTGGGACTTATGGCAATTCAACTAGACCTTCAAACTTTTCTTACATTAATTCAGGACAAAATTGTCTTAGTTCGCGAAGGCGAGATTACCACAATGTATTGCCTACAAAACTATGGGGTGGTGGAGAAGGGCTGTGGGATGAGGTGTGGAGGGCGCTTGCATCAGTAGTCAAAGCTGGCTCAAGAGATTTGGTCGCAAACGGAGATTGGGTCAGTTTGCGACTGCTAAAAAGGCCTCTGGCTTCTACAAACCTTATTTTTGGAGTCGGTAACCTATTACTGACTAACAAAATAGGGTTTGCGAGTCGCTATTAGGAAGGGGCATGCCAAGGATGTTCCTTCCTAATAGCAAGTCATGGGGGATGTACCACTGTTTTGCCCCCGGAATGCGGTCACAAAACAATCGCAGTTTTTTGCACCCTAACATAATGATGTGAAGTGGCTAACACAATTCTGAATGCCAACCCACATATCACATGCCTAATGCCACACACAATGGATATACGGCCATGTGTGGCATTGCCAGGACACCAGGCGCCTGTGGTCCCACGTATGCAAAAGTGGCTCCTAGTGAGTGTCTTTGGTAACATGCTCCATACTTAAAATAAAGATACTTTTACTGTGTCTGGCAGCATGGAGACAGGTTGAGGCATCTATGTACACCAGCGTGTTCCTTTAGTTTACAACTTAAAACAGACACTTTATGACATTATTTTTGGAGTTTGTCTGGGCTGTTACATGTCTCTTGTACCTTATATAAGGAAGCATATTTTCAATTCTGATAATTGATTATTTTCCGAATGTCTCACTAGAGCAAGGTTACTCCTCTCTCCCTCAATAGGGCTTGATTCCTCTTGAAATAGGGTAAAATAGGAACACTCTCCTTTGAGTTTGCTGTGATCAAATGGGTGGACGCATGCAACACAGATTCGTCCACATTGGTTTTTACAAATAATTGCGTGATGCTCTATTTGTGTTTTTATCCTTCAGAAATTTGCTGATTTACTATATATGCAACAACTAGTATATTGATTATCATTTTCTGCTTGAATCCTGTAACTTCTGTGTTTTGCGTGCCAACATAACACTAGCCCTCACAGCTTACACTAATTAGGGTAGCATCAGCTAGTGTTAGGGATCCCTGCCCTGATGAAGGCAGTGACCCCTGTGGGCTTCAGTGTTGGCTGAAACGTGTCGACTTATAGATCTAGGAAAAACTGATATTCCACAACAGTTTTTTAAAGTTTATCAAGGGCTCTCTGAGTAAAATTGGGTAGGTGACCAACTAGGTAATTTTATTCAGTTTTCTTGGACCCCGCCTATGATCTCAGGGCTCCCAATTATGTTTGAGCCCTGTCAGCTGCCTTGAATGTGCACAGTTCCCCAGTTCACTATGATGAAGTATGCCACAACTAGTGAGTAAGATAAATATGTCTATTTGTGTAAGATACAGCTCTCTTGGTTTACAATACCTAGTTTATTCTGAGTCCATCTAAGTTTAAGAAGATATACCAGCAGTCAGTCCTCTCTCTCACCCATTGGGTTTTCTGAAACGTGAAAGGCTTCACTGTGAAATAGCAACTGTAACATTTAATGAGGGGAATCAGATTATAAATGAAAGTATCAGTTCATCTCACAAGGAGCAGTGCAAGGATGTTTGGTGCACTAGGATAAACACACTTTTGCCGTTGCAGTGCTCCCACCCATTAACAAAACAACATTTTTTGTTTACTTTCCTGTAATGTGGTATCACTTACTAGGCACCAAGGAGCAGAACTTTGCTAAGACCTACAGATGTTCTGGTCCTGAACCTGGCATCTTACATCACCAGCAATGCACATAGTATTCCATTGCGTTACTTACTTTTATCTAGCGCTTATCTACTTTTTAAGGTATTATATTTAAGGCCCATACTTAAGAAAAAGTGATGCATCAGCTACGATTCGCCACTTTCCTTGCGCCCCCTTCTGGACCTAACGACAGCATGGTTGCACCGTTTTTATAATATGGCTCACCAAGGCGGTCGATAGCACAATAGCGTCAACATTTTTTACTCTTTGCTACACTAGCCTCAAAAGTTTTGATGCTACTGCAATAAAGTGCAAGGAGGCCCGAAGGTTACTATGGGTGCGTAATTTTAACGCCTGCTCTGAGCAGGCATTAAAAAGGACGCCAAAGATGGTGTGGTGAAATCTTTTAAATTCCACTCCCCCCTTCCATACATTGTCTGGCGCAGGCATAATGTGGCGCAAGGGATTACAAAGTGGTGCAATGCATGCGTTGTGCTCCTTTGTAAATGTGGCACGTGTAATAAGCCAAATTAGCGCCGCCTTCGTGTAAAAAAAATGACGCTATGGTGGGGCTAAGGTGGCTCTAGGGGCTCTTAAATATGACCCGTAGTTCTGCGACGTGTTGGATCCGATTGCCAAGATTAAAGCAATACAGATTGGAATGGGGTGACATTGTGTAACCGTACTACTCTCTCCGGTGACAAGAAGTAGTATAACAATGATCAAACTAACAGCTGTAGAAACAGCACCAAAGAGGCATGAACAGTGAAACACACAAGCCCCAATCTCGCTCTTTTGCTCCCTGAAACACTGACGTAGGCACTGCAGAAGGTGATCTGGCCCAGTATACACTCTACAGCAGGCAGACCACAAAACACCAGCATGCACAGCACACCATTGTGTTGTGACCAGAATGTGGTCACAAAACAATCGCAGTTTACCGCCCACTTCAAGTAGGTGGTAAGCCAGTTGCAAACAGGAAGAGGTCCGCAGAAAACCCCTTCCTTTTTGTGAATGATTGCAAAAATGTTTTTAAGAGCAGGCTACCCACAAAAACATGAAACAGAATAGCTTAATTTTTCTTTTTGAAATGTATCCCATTTTGCTTTAAGGAAAACGGACTGCATAAAAAGAAAAATGTTGCTTTATTTGAAAGCGAACACAGACTTGTTTGTTTGCTGTCCCCAGCAGGCCACAATCCCTGTGTTATTGCCCATTGCCAAAGGGTCACAAATTGCGACCTGCCTCATGAATATTGATGAGGCAGGTCAATTGCAGCCCCATTGGGAATCGCTTAATGTGCCTGTGACACATTAGTACATTACCTTTTGAGGCTTGCAAAAGAAAATAGTCATACATCTGGCCACAAGACTTCACCTCTAAGTGTCCACACCCACACTCCCTAGCGGAAGCACTCTGGATCAGGTGATCAGAGATACTGCATTGCGTATCAAAGACTAATGTTAATTGCCCCAATATGTGCATGTCAGCTACAGTACAACTTTACTAGACATGCCTATCCATCAGCACAAAAAGCCTGACAGACATACTCAGTCTACATCCAAATCTCAAATTACTCAACAAACAGATGCATCTCCAGGTGTGAAGAAAGTCTGCAGGAAAGACCATGCAAAGACACTCCAAGTACCATGTCTGTTAACAACCCAGTTCAAGTACCAGATGGTGGAGGAAAGGATTGCCCTTTCAGAAGCCCTCATGGAGGTGTGTAAGGGTAAGGCTCCCTTCACACGGCTCCAACAGACTCTTAGGATGTATAATGATGCTCTCATAGACCGACCTTCATCTGGTCCATAATGCTCACAGTGCACAGTCACGACTCCAAAGAGACTGTCTTCAGTCACCCCCCACGCGGTCCTAACACTGCCCATGGAGAGACCCTCAGTATGCCCTCAGACCTCCAGCAGGCCCTCAAAAGGCCATTGTTCCACTCTGAGACCCTCAGCCAGCTTCACAGCTCATGTTTAGACACAGATAACAACCTCTCAGAGCATCATTCAGCCTTCAGAGACCCCACCTTGTCCTTAGACACTAGTTCATGCACCATCAGAGAGACGGTCCTCAAATGGCCAAGAATGCCATCCATGCTCATCAGTGGCTTGCAGATAAATGTCCCACCTTTAGCTTAATGAGAGAGGGGAAGAGTGAGGGAATGGCAACTTGAGGGGGTTATCAAAGAATATTAAGTTGTTACTACAGTTACTGTAGAGAACTTAATGTGCCTTTAACTGCATAATTATCAAACTCTCTACAGTGGTCTTAAAATACCATTGGCCCAGGGTGCTTTAAACCACGTCAAGCACCACAAGCTTAAAGCGACAAATTCAGCACCACCTCCTATCACCTCCACTACCAGCGCCGCCTCCTATCACCTCCACTACCAGCACCGCCTCCTATCACCCCCAGCACCGGCGCCGCCTCCTGTCACCTACACCACCAGCACCGCCTCCTATCACCTCCACTACCAGCGCCGCCTCCTATCACCTCCACTACCAGCGCCGCATCCTATCACCCCCAGCACCAGCACCACCTCCTATCTCCTCCACCACCGGCACCGCCTTCTGTCACCTACACCGGCGGCGCCGCCTCCTATCACCTCCAGCACCAGCGCCGCCTCCTATCACCTCCACTACCAGCACCGCCTCCTATCACCACCACTACCTCCACCGCCTCCTATCACCTCCAGCACAGGCGCTGCCTCCTATCACCTCCAGCACAGGCGCCGCCTCCTGTCACCTCCAGCACCAGCGCTGCCTCCTATCACCTCAACTACCAGCACCGCCTTCTGTCACTTCCAGCACCAGCGCCGCCTCCTATCACCTCCACTACCGGCACCGCCTCCTATCACCTCCACTACCAGCGCCGCCTCCTATCACCTCCACTACCAGCACCGCCTCCTGTCCCCCCCACTACCAGCACCGCCTCCTATCCCCCCCACTACCGGCACCGCCTCCTATCACCTCCACTACCAGCGCCGCCTCCTATCACCTCCACTACCAGCGCCGCCTCCTATCACCTCCAGCACCAGCGCCGCCTCCTATCACCTCCACTACCAGCGCCGCCTCCTATCACCTCCACTACCAGCACAGCCTCCTATCACCTCCAGCACAGGCGCCGCCTCCTGTCACCTCCAGCACCAGCGCCGCCTCCTTTCACCTCCACCACCGGCACCGCCTCCTTTCACCTCCACCGCCGGCACCGCCTCCTATCACCTCCACCACCGGCACCGCCTCCTATCACCTCCACCACCGGCACCGCCTCCTTTCACCTCCACCACCGGCGCCGCCTCCTATCACCTCCACCACCGGCGCCGCCTCCTATCACCTCCACCGCCAGCGCCGCCTCTTATCACCTCCAATGCCGGCACCGCCTCCTATCACCTCCACCACCGGCCCATCCTCCACCGCCAGCACCGCCTCCTCTCACCTCCACTACCGGCAATGCCACCTATCACCACCACTACCGCCGCCGCCTTCTGTCACCTCCAGCACAGCTGCCTATCACCTCCACTACCAACGCTGCTGCCTGTCACCTCCACTACCAGTACCGCCTCTTATCACCTCCACTACCAGCACCGCCTCCTATCACCTCCACTACCAGCACCGCCTCCTATCACCTCTACTACCAGCGCCGCCTCCTATCACCTCCACTACCAGCGCCGCCTCCTATCACCTCCACTACCAGCGCCGCCTCCTATCACCTCCACTACCAGCACCACCTCCCATCACCTCCAGCACCAGCACCGCATCCTATCACCTCCAGCACCAGCACCGCCTCCTGTCACCTCCACCACCAGCACCGCCTCCTGTCACCTCCACTACCGGCACCGCCTCCTATCACCTCCACCAGCACCGCCTCCTGTCACCTCCACGACAGCCACCGCCTCCTATCACCTACACCGCCGGCACCACCTCCTATCACCTCCACTACCGGCGCCGCCTCCTGTCACCTCCACTACCAGCGCTGCTGCCTGTCACCTCCACTACCAGCACCGCCTCCTGTCACCTCCAGCACCAGCACCGCTGCCTATCACCTCCACTACCGGCACCGCCTCCTATCACCACCACTACCGGCACCGCCTCTTATCACCTCCACTACCAGCGCCGCCTCTTATCACCTCCACTACCAGCGCCGCCTCCTATCAACTCCAGCACCAGCGCCGCCTCCTATCACCTCCAGCACCAGCGCCGCCTCCTATCACCTCCACTACCAGCGCCGCCTCTTATCACCTCCACTACCGGCACCGCCTCTTATCACCTCCACTACCAGCACCGCCTCTTATCACCTCCACTACCAGCACCGCCTCCTTTCACTTCCACTACCAGCGCCGCCTCCTATCACCTCCACTACCAGCGCCGCCTCTTATCACCTCCACTACCAGCACCGCCTCTTATCACCTCTACTACCAGCACCACCTCCTATCACCTCCAGCACCAGCGCCACCTCCTATCACCTCCACGACCAGCGCCGCCTCTTATCACCTCCACTACCAGCGCCGCCACCAATAACCTCCACTACCAGCACCGCCTCCTATCACCTCCAGCACCAGCGCCGCCTCCTATCACCTCCACGACCAGCACCGCCTCTTATCACCTCTACTACAAGCGCCACCACCAATAACCTCCACTACCAGCACCGCCTCCTATCACCTCTACTACCAGCGGCGCCTCCTATCACCTCCACTACAAGCACCGCCTCCTGTCACCTCCACTACCAGCACCGCCTCCTGTCACCTCCACTACCAGCACCGCCTCCTATCACCTCCACTACCAGCACCGCCTCCTATCACCGCCTCCTATCATCTCCACTACCAGCACTGCCTCCTATCACCTCCACTACCGGCACCGCCTCCTATCACCGCCTCCTATCATCTCCACTACCAGCACCGCCTCCTATCACCTCCACTATCGGCACCGCCTCCTATCACCTCCAAAACCTGCACCGCCTCATATCACCTCCACTACCGGCACCGCCTCCTATCACCTCCACTACCAGCACGGCCTCCTATCACCTCCACTACCAGCACGGCCTCCTATCACCTCTACTACCAGCGCCGCCTCCTATCACCTCCACTACCAGCACCGCCTCCTATCACCTCCACTACCAGCACCGCCTCCTATCACCTCCACTACCGGCACCGCCTCCTATCACCTCCACCAGCACCGCCTCCTGTCACCTCCACGACAGGCACCGCCTCCTATCACCTACACCGCCGGCACCACCTCCTATCACCTCCACTACCGGCGCCGCCTCCTGTCACCTCCACTACCAGCGCTGCTGCCTGTCACCTCCACTACCAGCACCGCCTCCTGTCACCTCCAGCACCAGCACCGCTGCCTATCACCTCCACTACCGGCACCGCCTCCTATCACCACCACTACCGGCACCGCCTCTTATCACCTCCACTACCAGCGCTGCCTCTTATCACCTCCACTACCAGCGCCGCCTCCTATCAACTCCAGCACCAGCGCCGCCTCCTATCACCTCCAGCACCAGCCCCTCCTCCTATCACCTCCACTACCAGCGCCGCCTCTTATCACCTCCACTACCAGCACCGCCTCTTATCACCTCCACTACCAGCACCGCCTCTTATCACCTCCACTACCAGCACCGCCTCCTATCACCTCCACTACCAGCGCCGCCTCCTATCACCTCCACTACCAGCGCCGCCTCTTATCACCTCCACTACCAGCACCGCCTCTTATCACCTCTACTACCAGCACCGCCTCCTATCACCTCCAGCACCAGCGCCACCTCCTATCACCTCCACGACCAGCGCCGCCTCTTATCACCTCCACTACCAGCGCCGCCACCAATAACCTCCACTACCAGCACCGCCTCCTATCACCTCCAGCACCAGCGCCGCCTCCTATCACCTCCACGACCAGCACCGCCTCTTATCACCTCTACTACAAGCGCCGCCACCAATAACCTCCACTACCAGCACCGCCTCCTATCACCTCTACTACCAGCGCCGCCTCCTATCACCTCCACTACAAGCACCGCCTCCTGTCACCTCCACTACCAGCACCGCCTCCTGTCACCTCCACTACCAGCACCGCCTCCTATCACCTCCACTACCAGCACCGCCTCCTATCACCGCCTCCTATCATCTCCACTACCAGCACTGCCTCCTATCACCTCCACTACCGGCACCGCCTCCTATCACCGCCTCCTATCATCTCCACTACCAGCACCGCCTCCTATCACCTCCACTATCGGCACCGCCTCCTATCACCTCCAAAACCTGCACCGCCTCATATCACCTCCACTACCGGCACCGCCTCCTATCACCTCCACTACCAGCACGGCCTCCTATCACCTCCACTACCAGCACGGCCTCCTATCACCTCTACTACCAGCGCCGCCTCCTATCACCTCCACTACCAGCACCGCCTCCTATCACCTCCACTACCAGCGCCGCCTCCTATCACATCAACTACCAGCACCGTCTCCTATCACCTCCACTACAAGCACCACCTCCTATCACCTCCACTACAAGCACCACCTCCTATCACCTCCACTACCGGCTCCGCCTCCTATCACCTCCACTACAAGCACCGCCTCCTATCCCCTCCACTACCGGCACCACCTCCTATCCCCTCCACTACCGGCACCACCTCCTATCCCCTCCACTACCAGCACCGCCTCCTATCACCTCCACTACCGGCACCGCCTCCTATCCCCTCCACTACCAGCGCCGCCTCCTATCACCTCCACGACCAGCACCGCCTCTTATCACCTCTACTACAAGCGCCACCACCAATAACCTCCACTACCAGCACCGCCTCCTATCACCTCTACTACCAGCGGCGCCTCCTATCACCTCCACTACAAGCACCGCCTCCTGTCACCTCCACTACCAGCACCGCCTCCTGTCACCTCCACTACCAGCACCGCCTCCTATCACCTCCACTACCAGCACCGCCTCCTATCACCGCCTCCTATCATCTCCACTACCAGCACTGCCTCCTATCACCTCCACTACCGGCACCGCCTCCTATCACCGCCTCCTATCATCTCCACTACCAGCACCGCCTCCTATCACCTCCACTATCGGCACCGCCTCCTATCACCTCCAAAACCTGCACCGCCTCATATCACCTCCACTACCGGCACCGCCTCCTATCACCTCCACTACCAGCACGGCCTCCTATCACCTCCACTACCAGCACGGCCTCCTATCACCTCTACTACCAGCGCCGCCTCCTATCACCTCCACTACCAGCACCGCCTCCTATCACCTCCACTACCAGCACCGCCTCCTATCACCTCCACTACCGGCACCGCCTCCTATCACCTCCACCAGCACCGCCTCCTGTCACCTCCACGACAGGCACCGCCTCCTATCACCTACACCGCCGGCACCACCTCCTATCACCTCCACTACCGGCGCCGCCTCCTGTCACCTCCACTACCAGCGCTGCTGCCTGTCACCTCCACTACCAGCACCGCCTCCTGTCACCTCCAGCACCAGCACCGCTGCCTATCACCTCCACTACCGGCACCGCCTCCTATCACCACCACTACCGGCACCGCCTCTTATCACCTCCACTACCAGCGCTGCCTCTTATCACCTCCACTACCAGCGCCGCCTCCTATCAACTCCAGCACCAGCGCCGCCTCCTATCACCTCCAGCACCAGCCCCTCCTCCTATCACCTCCACTACCAGCGCCGCCTCTTATCACCTCCACTACCAGCACCGCCTCTTATCACCTCCACTACCAGCACCGCCTCTTATCACCTCCACTACCAGCACCGCCTCCTATCACCTCCACTACCAGCGCCGCCTCCTATCACCTCCACTACCAGCGCCGCCTCTTATCACCTCCACTACCAGCACCGCCTCTTATCACCTCTACTACCAGCACCGCCTCCTATCACCTCCAGCACCAGCGCCACCTCCTATCACCTCCACGACCAGCGCCGCCTCTTATCACCTCCACTACCAGCGCCGCCACCAATAACCTCCACTACCAGCACCGCCTCCTATCACCTCCAGCACCAGCGCCGCCTCCTATCACCTCCACGACCAGCACCGCCTCTTATCACCTCTACTACAAGCGCCGCCACCAATAACCTCCACTACCAGCACCGCCTCCTATCACCTCTACTACCAGCGCCGCCTCCTATCACCTCCACTACAAGCACCGCCTCCTGTCACCTCCACTACCAGCACCGCCTCCTGTCACCTCCACTACCAGCACCGCCTCCTATCACCTCCACTACCAGCACCGCCTCCTATCACCGCCTCCTATCATCTCCACTACCAGCACTGCCTCCTATCACCTCCACTACCGGCACCGCCTCCTATCACCGCCTCCTATCATCTCCACTACCAGCACCGCCTCCTATCACCTCCACTATCGGCACCGCCTCCTATCACCTCCAAAACCTGCACCGCCTCATATCACCTCCACTACCGGCACCGCCTCCTATCACCTCCACTACCAGCACGGCCTCCTATCACCTCCACTACCAGCACGGCCTCCTATCACCTCTACTACCAGCGCCGCCTCCTATCACCTCCACTACCAGCACCGCCTCCTATCACCTCCACTACCAGCGCCGCCTCCTATCACATCAACTACCAGCACCGTCTCCTATCACCTCCACTACAAGCACCACCTCCTATCACCTCCACTACAAGCACCACCTCCTATCACCTCCACTACCGGCTCCGCCTCCTATCACCTCCACTACAAGCACCGCCTCCTATCCCCTCCACTACCGGCACCACCTCCTATCCCCTCCACTACCGGCACCACCTCCTATCCCCTCCACTACCAGCACCGCCTCCTATCACCTCCACTACCGGCACCGCCTCCTATCCCCTCCACTACCAGCACCGCCTCCTATCCCCTCCACTACCGGCACCGCCTCCTATCCCCTCCACTACCAGCACCTTCTCCTATCACCTCCACTACCAGCACCGCCTCCTATCACCTGTCTTCCTGACAGGATTAGAATTGTGACAAGGAGAGTAAAACACAAAAATAATGCTACCATATTGTCTCTACAATGTAAGAATAGCTCCTAGCTAGGCTATGTTAGAGCACAGCGTGTTAAGCTCTCATTCTGGCCTTCAGGTTCCCCTGGGAAGACATCATCCCCCGTACCTGAGAAAAGGCCTGAAGTCTGCATAAGCAGCTGCAGCGAAGCGTTCAGCAATCAGCATACAGTTGTGGTTCTCTGGCTGGAATCTCCCTCTAAGTGTAAGGGACAGGGAAGTGTTTTTATAATAAAACAGCTGATGTTCTGAGAAATTGTCCCTACCTAAGGGTATGTTTCTGTGAACACTAGAGACAAAGCGTTACCACGATTACTGGCAACCTATGTTAGTGCAGCCTTGAGTAAGCACAGAGTGAAAGAAATGTCTGGTTTAAGAACGCGGTGCTGACCTGGCAGAGAACAGCTATAGAGAGAGAAATAAAACAAGACCGCAAATGTGGCTATTGTTAAAATAATAATCGAAGCTCAGGAGCGTGCCTAGTGCCTACTTTGCTAAAATAACGTGTATGAAGCTATAATAAAAATGGCTGCACAACAAAGTAACCTTTTTCTTTCCTGGGCACTTGACCCTTCTTCAGCTGTCAAGTAGAAGCGCCATGCAAACAGCAACAGAAAGAGAGAGAGAGGGAGGGAGGGATACAGAGAGTCAGAGAGAGAGAAAGTGAATGAGAGAAAGTGAGAGAAAGAAAAATGTTCCAAAAGGAAACAAGCTGTGAAAGAGAGACTGTGACAGTAATAGAGAAAGAGAGAGGAGGTAATAGAGAGACAGAACGAAAGAGAGAAAAAGAGAGACATAAAGAGGTAGAAGTAGAGAGAAGCAGAGGGGGCGTATAGAGTTATAGGGCTAAAAACAGACAGAACTCGACCCTCCAAGGATGAGAGCCCCGACTACAGCGTTACATCCATGATATGAATGAACTGTGACACTGAATGTGGTTGCAACATTCACAGATTGCCAGACAGGAACAAATCAAGCATTCATGTGACCATGAAGCTGAATGGGCACATTTCTGCACGTGAGAAAATTACTGTTACATGAGGAGTAAGTCAGCAGGATTGACTAAGCCGCAGAGCTAGGAGTCAGCATGCGCGGTTGTTCCTTGGCGAGTTGAGCAGGAGTTCTGTAACACGCTGTAAAGTTCAGCTTCAGCACACAGGTAGGTTCCTGCCCATTTATTTAGGAGGTAGATGTAAGAATCTGGGGTATTGGTTGTGGTGAGTGGGTACCCACCTCGGGTAATGACCACAGTCCTTAGCAGGACTAAAGTCACGAACCAGACCTGAGCTCAACCCCTGCTAGCTGGGGCACAGAGCAGACACGCTTAACTTTGAGGTTGTGATTAAAATATTTACGCAGTACTAAAATAGTAATAAAACCAAAATGCAAAACAATAAATATCCCAAAACAAATTAGAAACGTAGAATCAAATTTAGTAATGAAAGTGACATCAAAATGGCTGTGAGAAAGTAGCCTCTTTCTAGCCTTGTTACCCCCACTTTTGGCCTGTTTGTGAGTGTATGTCAGGGTGTTTTCACTGTCTCACTGGGATCCTGCTAGCCAGGGCCCAGTGCTCATGGTGAAAACCCTCTGTTTTCAGTATGTTTGTTATGTGTCACTGGGACCCTGCTAGTCAGGACCCCAGTGCTCATAAGTTTGTGGCCTATATGTATGTGTTCCCTGTGTGGTGCCTAACTGTCTCACTGAGGCTCTGCTAACCAGAACCTCAGTGGTTATGCTCTCTCATTTCTTTCTAAATTGTCACTAACAGGCTAGTGACCAATTTTACCAATTTACATTGGCTTACTGGAACACCCTTATAATTCCCTAGTATATGGTACTGAGGTACCCAGGGTATTGGGGTTCCAGGAGATCCCTATGGGCTGCAGCATTTCTTTTGCCACCCATAGGGAGCTCTGACAATTCTTACACAGGCCTGCCACTGCAGCCTGAGTGAAATAACGTCCACGTTATTTCACAGCCATTTTACACTGCACTTAAGTAACTTATAAGTCACCTATATGTCTAACCTTTACCTGGTAAAGGTTAGGTGCAAAGTTACTTAGTGTGAGGGCACCCTGGCACTAGCCAAGGTGCCCCCACATTGTTCAGAGCCAATTCCCTGAACTTTGTGAGTGCGGGGACACCATTACACGCGTGCACTACATATAGGTCACTACCTATATGTAGCTTCACAATGGTAACTCCGAATATGGCCATGTAACATGTCTATGATCATGGAATTTCCCCCTCTATGCCATCCTGGCATAGTTGGCACAATCCCATGATCCCAGTGGTCTGTAGCACAGACCCTGGTACTGCCAAACTGCCCTTCCTGGGGTTTCACTGCAGCTGCTGCTGCATCCAACCCCTCAGACAGGCATCTGCCCTCCTGGGGTCCAGCCAGGCCTGGCCCAGGATGGCAGAACAAAGAACTTCCTCTGAGAGAGGGTGTGACACCCTCTCCCTTTGGAAAATGGTGCGAAGGCAGGGGAGGAGTAGCCTCCCCCAGCCTCTGGAAATGCTTTGTTGGGCACAGAGGTGCCCAATTCTGCATAAGCCAGTCTACACCGGTTCAGGGGACCCCTTAGCCCTGCTCTGGCGCGAAACTGGACAAAGGAAAGGGGAGTGACCACTCCCCTCACCTGCACCTCCCCTGGGAGGTGTCCAGAGCTCCTCCAGTGTGCTCCAGACCTCTGCCATCTTGGAAACAGAGGTGCTGCTGGCACACTGGACTGCTCTGAGTGGCCAGTGCCACCAGGTGACGTCAGAGACTCCTTGTGATAGGCTCCTTCAGGTGTTGCTAGCCTATCCTCTCTCCTAGGTAGCCAAACCCTCTTTTCTGGCTATTTAGGGTCTCTGTCTCTGGGGAAACTTTAGATAACGAATGCAAGAGCTCATCCGAGTTCCTCTGCATCTCTCTCTTCACCTTCTGCCAAGGAATCGACTGCTGACCGCGCTGGAAGCCTGCAAACCTGCAACATAGTAGCAAAGACGACTACTGCAACTCTGTAACGCTGATCCTGCCGCCTTCTCGACTGTTTTCCTGCTTGTGCATGCTGTGGGGGTAGTCTGCCTCCTCTCTGCACCAGAAGCTCCGAAGAAATCTCCCGTGGGTTGACGGAATCTTCCCCCTGCAACCGCAGGCACCAAAAAGCTGCATTACCGGTCCCTTGGGTCTCCTCTCAGCACGACGAGCGAGGTCCCTCGAATCCAGCGACTCTGTCCAAGTGACCCCCACAGTCCAGTGACTCTTCAGTCCAAGTTTGGTGGAGGTAAGTCCTTGCCTCACCTCGCTGGGCTGCATTGCTGGGAACCGCGACTTTTGCAGCTACTCCGGCCCCTGTGAACTTCCGGCGGAAATCCTTTGTGCACAGCCAAGCCTGGGTCCACAGCACTCTAACCTGCATTGTACGACGTTCTAAGTTGGTCTCCGGCGACGTGGGACTCCTTTGTGCGACTTCGGGTGAGCACCGTTTCACGCATCTTCATAGTGCCTGTTTCTGGCACTTCTCCGGGTGCTACCTGCTGCTGAGAGGGCTCCTTGTCTTGCTCGACGTCCCCTCTCTCTCCTGGTCCAATTTGCGACCTCAGGTCCCTCCAGGGCCACAGCAGCGTCCAAAAACGCTAACCGCACGATTTGCAGCTAGCAAGGCTTGTTGGCGTTCTTTCGGCGGGAAAACACTTCTGCACGACTCTCCACGGCAAGAGGGATCCGTCCACCAAAGGGGAAGTCTCTAGCCCTTTTCGTTCCTGCAGAAACCTCAGCTTCTTCTGTCCAGTAGAAGCTTCTTTGCACCCGCAGCTGGCATTTCCTGGGCATCTGCCCATCTCCGACTTGCTTGTGACTTTTTGGACTTGGTCCCCTTGTTCCACAGGTACCCTAGATTGGAAATCCACAGTTGTTGCATTGTTGGTTTGTGTCTTTCCTGCATTATTCCTCTAACACGAATTCTTTGTCCTTAGGGGAACTTTAGTGCACTTTGCACTCACTTTTCAGGGTCTTGGGGAGGGTTATTTTTCTAACTCTCACTATTTTCTAATAGTCCCAGCGACCCTCTACAAGGTCACATAGGTTTGGGGTCCATTCGTGGTTCGCATTCCACTTTTGGAGTATATGGTTTGTGTTGCCCCTATCCCTATGTTTCCCCATTGCATCCTATTGTAACTATACATTGTTTGCACTGTTTTCTAAGACTATAGTGCATATTTTTGCTATTGTGTATATATATCTGGTGTATATTTCCTATCCTCTCACTGAGGGTACACTCTAAGATACTTTGGCATATTGTCATAAAAATAAAGTACCTTTATTTTTAGTTTAACTGTGTATTGTGTTTTCTTATGATATTGTGCATATGACACTAAGTGGTACTGTAGTAGCTTCACACGTCTCCTAGTTCAGCCTAAGCTGCTCTGCTAAGCTACCATTATCTATCAGCCTAAGCTGCTAGACACCCTATACACTAATAAGGGATAACTGGGCCTGGTGCAAGGTGCAAGTACCCCTTGGTACTCACTACAAGCCAGTCCAGCCTCCTACAATGGCATAAAATCCAGTAAGGGGAATTGGAAAAAAGAATTTCTAAACTTTTAAGTAGAAATAGCACCAAGAAGCACAAAGTACCAATAATATAAAATTGTCTCGGTAGAACAGGACCTAGGAGCCATTTAACACTGACCATGATGGCGTGCTGGTGATGGGTACGCCAACGAGGTTCATACTAAGCAAAAGATTTTACCTTCTGACTTAGTCAGTAATGAAAAGAGTGTTAAGTATACTAGCTATATTTTTTAGGTGTGGCTAGAGACAGCTTTAGCCATTGCCAAAGCTTTTGTGATTAAAGAAAGAAGTAAAAATATACCTTTACCCTCTGCACCATCATGCTGCTTTTTCATTGGCTAATGAGCGTATTATGCCGCCTTCCACTGCATGTTTGGTTAAGTCTCCATGCAGTAAAATGGAAGCGCATTGATTTTATCTTCGCTGGCAGCGGCCTTTGTATTTGTTCTTCTGCTGAGTAGAGCCGGCTCACCCGCCCACCCCTCAGACACTAGGTTAACAAAGACACCCCCAAACCCTGCGGTGCGGGTGGCCCGAGTTCAATGGGGCCCCCTCAGCACAGTACCGAGAGCTCCTGAGTGGTGGTCCCTCCATGTACTGTGCAGAGGGGCCCCCTCATTTTAGTTACGCCGTTGCCCTCACAACATGCTACCCTTTGAGTCCAGGTGGGGCGCTTGTCTACCATGCTGGCTGCCATGCTCTTGAGAAGTGTGCAGTAAAGTCATGAGAGCTGTGACCCCAGAGCACGCTGTGCCACTGGAGTATCACGTGCCCAGTCCATGAGGGATGTGTGAGCGGGCACCAGGAGCTCTGACTCTGCCAGTGCCAAGGAGCTGATGCAGTTCAGAGTAGGTCAGAAGCTCCTGGGCCAGGTGCCAGCTACTCACCTCACAGCACTACCAAAGAGCTTGTCCTGCGGCTTGGTGTCCTCTCCTCCTATCCCCTCGGGCCCGCCCTACTCAAACTTCACAAAAACAAGATAAACTGTTCCAAAGAAAAAAAGAAAGATGACACAGGGTGACCCTTCTATTAGAAGCAAAAGCCCTCACACATCCAATTGGATGTCATGCTTCATCATCGGGCATGCTCCTCGTCAGACCGGCGCTGCAATGTCTGACGGGCTCCCCATAAAGGGGGCTCTTTGCCGAAGATCTTTTACCAATGTCTCTGTGCCGTGATAGGAGGTATAACAGACAATGCCGACCTACAGGCACAATAAGGATAGGAGAGCAAAGAAACAGTAAAATTGGATCAAAACCTAGTACATCATCATACATATATTGGATCAAAAATGGGCCTTGGCCAAGGTTAAAAAACAAAAGGAGAGTGAAAGTAGTGATAATGCTTATTCACTCTCTCAATCAGGGTAAAGAAAGGAGGAGGACACTACTTTACACCCTCTTTCGATGGGTCAACATGTTTTGCGTCTCAAGGGTCCAAAAGGATCCAACGACGCTTCATCAGGAATAAAACAAACAAGAACTTCTCCTTTTATAAACACACAGACCGCAATGCGTCTTGAATTGTCAGTCTACTAGGCTCCGGTCACTTACTTAAATAAACTGCACATCAGGCTAGTCTAGTAAAAAAGGTCGCCCTGTGGAGAAATAATAAACAATAACAAATATCTCAAATCCAATGCAAGTCATGTAATGCCCTACTCAATGCCTGGATACCCTCATGGGTGATTAGCCACGCTCCACAAATCCACATAACATAACATGGCTGCCCCCAAGGAGGTCAGAGAAAGGTTGGCTGCGGTTGGCGAAGACAATACCACAGAAGATGCACCCTTACGCTGTGGTGGGACCCACCAACATCAAGTTTGGGATGAAAACAAGAGGTGTCAGCCCATGGGGGGTGGTAGACACTGGGGAAAAATGTATTTGCTGCATTGCTTATTACACTATCAACAAATTAGGGAAAAATGGTTAAAACATGTTGTTCCAGTCAAGCTTTCTGTAGTTTGGCCCCTGAACTCTGATTGGATGTCTTGCAGGCCTGTGGTCGGTCCAGATGTTTTCATAGGAGAAAGGAACAGAACTTGATCTCAACCACTTCCTCTTTCGGGACCTTATCGTCCAAACGCACGCCTCCAGGCGAACAAACCAGGCAGAACTAAAATATAAGCAGCATGTGTGTCAGTCTCTGCTTCACACCTCCCCTGAAAGTCTGTGCTGAGAATTGGTAACAGTGAACTGCTGTGACCTGATCTGGTCGGATACACTCGACTGGCTTGTTTTCTAGAAAGGGGGCCTGAGGCCTGACTTCAGTGCTTGCTCTGTAGGCAGCTGCGTAATGAAACTTGAGAGGGCCCCCCTGTAGAGTACATGGAGGGGCCCCCTCTCCAGACTCACTCAGGATGTCTCAAGCCAGTGTACTGTGCTGATAGGGCTCCCTGGAGCTTGGGACCCCTAGGCACCACTAAGACTGCGGGGCCTTTGTTACGCCATTCTCTGAAGGCGCTGGTTGAACTATTCTTCGGACCTTGCTGTTCCCATAGCCGACTCTGGTGGCTATACACAATGCTTGGATGTGTTCTGTATCTACAGTGATGTCTCTAGATGTAAGTTTTACGGGGGCCCTATGGTCTGGGGAAGGGGCAACCACAGTTACTCCTGAATGTGAAACAATTACTAACATCTGGATACATTCCTGCTCTCCCTGTGCTCTGGCGCACATGTGACTGCCAAACACCAAAGCAGGCACCCTTGCCCCATGTTGCAAGAGTTCTTGTGTTACAAGCAGGATTGTTTTTGTGCATGAAGGGACACCTTCCTGCACAAAAACAATCCTCCGAGGCATTTCATTCTTTATACGTGTGCTGCAAAATGTAGCAGCACAGCAGTCCTTCTTCCTGGCACAGTATCCCCAGGTCTAGAAGTGTACTGAGTTGGTGGAGTCACAGGCCCAGTACTTATACCCAATTGTGCCTTTGAAGTGGGGGAGACTTCAAAGAAAGAAAGGTCTTTGAAGTTCACAGAGGTCCTCCCTTCCTGCCCTGGCTCCAAACTCACTACAAGGGGTGGGGGGTATGAAGCCCTTTGTGTGGGGGCAGGATACTTCCTATTCAGGTGTCAACCCCTCTCTCCCATCCTGCCCAGGATGGCCTATCAGGCTGTGGATGGACCATCAGTCACACCTAATCCCCCTTTGTGTGTGTCTGTCTAGAGGGAATGCACTACTACAGCTGCCATACCACCCCAGACGTGTATTGGAGGCAGGCTGCAGGCACCAAACAGCTAAAATAAGAAAATGCCAACGTTCTAAAAGTGGCATTTTTAGGACTGCAATTTAAAATCTGACTTCACCATAAGTTGTAATTTTAAATTGTGAGTCCAGAGACACTAAACCTGAGAAATCTATCTCTTCGAGATTGCGAATTACACTTATAAAATGTAATAAGGTAATTCCAATGTGATCCTATGAGAGAGATAGGCCTTGCTCTAGTCAAAAACAACTTTGTTAATTTTTCACTACCGGGACATGCAAAACTTAAAATAACATGTTCTGCCTTTTAATACATTGCACCCTGCCCTCTGGGATGCCAGGGCCTACCTTAGGGGTGACTTATATGTATAAAAAGCGAAGGTCTGGGCCTGGCAAAAAAGTTAGTTTGCGAGGTAGCCATTGTAGTGTAAAATTGCACACACGGGCTCTGCGATGGCAGGCCTGAGACAGGGTTAGAGGGCTGCTTAAGTGGGTGGCACAATCAGTGCTATAGGTCCACAAGTAGCATTTAATTCACATGCCCTGGGCATATGTAGTGCACTTTACTAGGAACTCATAAGTAAATTAAGCATGTCAACTGGGGTTAAGCCAATGCTACCATGATTAGGATCCGGAGGACTCCCAAACTCCCCCCGCCAGGAATACACGAGACGACAAGCTTTACTCGTTGGAAGAAGTATCTTTTATTTTCAAAAAGACATAATTCAAAATAACTCATAACTTCAACAAGCCAAACATCAAATAGCAAGTATAGCAAGGTTAGTCAATAGGGAAAACATTTTTATTTACATGTTACTGAGAAATTCTTGTGACCATAACCAATCTGACAGGATCCCTTCCTGTCCTGAACCACCAATTGGACCACACAAGTGACCCATGTCTCACCTGTATCCATAGGGGGGACGGTTACCCTGACTACACGGTACCTTGTCCTCCAGTTTCAGGTTCCGCCCCCCCCCTCCAAACACCAATCAGCCCTGGGGTGTAATGGGGGGAGCCAAGAGCTGGAGCCCAATGTTCTCCCCCAGCGATCTGAGGTCTCTTACCCCCTGATCTGGTGTGTACATCCGCTGGTTGGCTCAGAACTTCAGGATCCTATCCCAGATGTCCTCCTGGGGGCCCCACCTTGGGGACCCCCTCCTATTGTTTCTAGTCACATTTTTTATCTCCATTTCCGCCACAAGGGCGACCAGGGCCCAAAAGGTCCTTCACCCTCCCCACCCAAAAAGAGGCTGCAGGCACAACACCACCTGTCACGGATAAATTGGTTGGTTCCTTCGTCAGATAAATTAACCTGGTCACTGTGAAACATGTGCGCGCCTTTCAGCAGTTTGTGGGGGATAATCCATAAGCGCCCTGGGCCCGGGCAGAGTTGAAGGCGACCAGGGGCCCAGGGTTCTTCGCCTTCCCCACCGGAAACGAACCATGGGAAAAAAGGCCCCAATGACCTCACTGCATCGGTCTGTGCCCACATCAGAGATATGCACCCTGTTCTTAGCATCTGACTGCACCACCACTAGTCTTATGTAGGGTATTCCCCGTACGCCCTGAACCGGGCAGTACCATGGTAGGCTTACCCTTCCATGACCAAGTCTCACCTGTATACGGCACTGAGGTCTGGGAACAGAAGTCCCCCGCCCCCTTCCACCTTCAGGACCAGTCATTGTAGGTGAGCGACTCTCAGCCCAACGATCACCACTGCGCATGCTGTGCAGCCCATGCCGGCCTGGGCTTACGGAGCGGAGGCAACCTGTAAGCCGCCTGCCAGACCAAGAAGTGACTGAGCACTCATAACCCGTCCAGTTACTGAAATAGAAGATAACAAGCATGAGTGTGTTTTACAGAAGCGAGGCATAAGCGAAGCAGAATAGCATGTGCTAATGCATCACCGGCTGAATACAACGCCAGCAGCAGACAGGGGGGGCCCTAGCCGCTTGCTCCTGCTTCCCCTGAGAACATACCAGCGTTTGCCGCCGCGGAAGCCGGCCCTTGAAGAAATGACCGACAAATAACCAGTTGGGGGCCATGGTTATTCCTGAGTCCGCCGCCCTGTCTGAACTGCCCACCAACAGGATGCCTTTAAGTCAAATGAGCAGCTGCTCGCTGTGGTCACAGCAGAATGTTGCTGAAGCAACATAGGGTTCTGGCCGGAACAGGCCTCCTAGGGAGTGGGACCACGGGTGTTCCAGCGACAGGGCGACAGAGAGACGGCCCGCTAAGAATAGAGAGAGAGAGACAACCTGTAATTGACCCAGCGAGGGTTTGCTATGGGAGGGACTCGTGTAAGCTGTGCAATGACACCTGAGATGTGAGTGCAGTCATGCTGGCGCACATCGGTGCCCCTCTGCCAACACCACCATGATGAAACAGCGCCAATTAACGGAACGAAGAGATATGTATTTGACAAACATACCTATGAACCCAAGGGCAAGGAACTGAACAGGTATCATACGGCTGCCTCTTTGAATTGCCTGAGTCATTTACGGGCTCACAGTAGCTTGGTTACTGTAAAATTGGTATTCATTGTTCTGACCTCAAAAGGATAAAGGGATGGGCTCCCAAATGATTAGGTATCTCGCCCGCCATAGGTGAGAGATAGGGTGGCCCGGCCACAAACTGCTGCACCCCCCCCCTCAATTCGATCCACTAGGCAATGAAATATGTTCGTGTTTAAGCCTTTCACCCCGCGATGCAACCAAAGGTTAACCGAAGCTCCATCTACCAGCTCCCATTGCTAGTTACCTAAGATGCAGACATTAGGAGCCTTCCCACCCTATTTCTTGCCAGACCTTCCTTAAGTGCCGGCAGTGCGATCGCCCTGGCTGTGCCTATAGGTAATAATGCAAACCCTAGCTGGTTAAGCTATCCCAGCCCCAGGAGCCACCTTAGAGATTCTGTATATGACTAGGGTTCTTTTTCCTACTGCCCAGGCTTTAAAGGCTGGAGAACACCAACAGACGCAGAGTAGCATCAGGTTCTATGCAAGTCCTGCGGTGAGCCATGATAACTTGGCCCACTAAATTACGTATATTTAATGCCCTTTCAAATTATTGCTAAGGGAAATTGTTCCTGTGCCAAGAGAGTATTTGGTGCCGACATTGCCTTCGTGAGCCCTAACTGCTGACCCCGTCCCTGCCCCGAGTTTACAGCAGGAATCGGGGATCTACATTATTGCTATGTATTAATGCTTGCACGCGACCAAGCCCAGCCCCCTACATGCTCTCCGAATTCGAGTTTGCTAACAAGGATGAACTACCCCTTGAATGAATTCCATGCTTATTAACTGGTAATGCCTAATTCAGTTGTACCATTCATTCCACCTGATGGTACTTCTCACACACTTCTGCAAATTATGAGAAGCGAAGAGCCGAAAGGAACAGTACCATAACCACTGGCACAAATACCTATTAACTACTTTTCATGTTACATAAGCACCCCCACGTGGAGCCTGCATGGTTCCTGACCAGTGCTAACATGACCTACCAGACTTTAGCAACGGAACATTTAATTTGTTCCCTCTTCATACACTCCTCATTGAATTTTCACCTTGCAAATATCTACATTAGAATCAGAATGACCAGTAATTGGCACGACCAGTATCTCCAACCTGCTGCTCCCGGAAGTATTGGTCACTAACCGAGTTTTGGGACAACTGATGAGACCTTGAAATAAAAAACCCAGGACAAACCATCGCTTCCCATGAGGAAATGCTCCGACGAAAAGGCCCCATCACCCCTTATCACCCTTGTGATCAAAGCCCCTCCAGCCTGGGGACTTTCGTCCCTCCCTAAGAAACAGCGAGGCGTCTCGTCTGTTTCGCCGAGAAGGTGAACCTTTGACAAAAAAGGCACCAAATCTACACTCGGGAACGGGGATGCTGTTAAAGTATATATGTAGACCCAGCACCAAGTATTCATACAGTATGTGTGTTGATTAAGAAATGATTCTAACCTGAGAGCGAACTACCTCAAAGGAGAGTAGTTAATTCAAAAGAAACTGTAGACCAAATGTACTTACGCGAAAAGCAATTACACTTGATGATAATTCATAGAACACTATTTATTTCGTTGTTACCTATGAAAGGATGTGACTGTTCGTTAACCAGCCAAAAGAAGGAGAGAAATGCCTTTCTTAACTAAGAAGGAAGCGTGGTCTGAGCGAACTTAGATTGGCAATGCAAATCCAATGCAATATATCAGACACCATAACAAAGGCCCAGTACACACGAGGGTACGAACCCACCTTCCCATACTCCGATTCCTCGTTCAAAAAGTATACGGACCCCTGACCGGCGGGGGGGGGGCTGCCCAGAAGCCCTAGGCCATATGCCTGAAATTGCTGCTAATTTTTTTTTTTTTTTTTTTTTTGACCCGACAGCATTCCATAACTCCCAACCATACCGTGCTGATGTACTATCGAACAACACAGCACAGGTACACCACCTGGTTGGGTGTCCACATGGTTGCTACAACAATTTCATTGAACATGACTAATTCAGCACCTAAGAACAAACACCATAGGGCAAACTAGAACAGTAAAGATGCCCTCTTTTGGGTTGGTAGCCATAAAATTACCACAACATGCTCCCCTTTGATCACCAAGTACCCCTAGACACCGGTACCTGTCTTAATGACAGTCATAACACCCTTCCAGCCCAGTATGGCTCAGCCACCAGACTGCTGTGAGGGATCCCTGGCATCATCCATTACGCGCAACGGATATCAGCTCGCAATGGTTCAAAAACCACCATGACAGTAAAGAAGCTATATAAAATAGAATATACTCCAGGAACCATTGAGATTTTGACCTCAGGATCTCCTCCTTATGAGGCAGGCGCTTTATGACCCAAACCACAGCGCTCCAAACCAAACACCATACTTCCAAAAGGCTACTAGGGCAGCTGACGCCCCGCCTCGCAAGCCAGGGAGCATGCCAAGCCTAAGCACGCGTTCGGAGCCCGAAATGGAGACTTAGATGTGGGAGACCAATCAGATCGGAGACTGTCCCGGAACATGGCCCTGAACTCTTAGGCTTGATTGACATAGCAATCACCGCCCAAAAAGGCCCGGAGTAGCGTGAGAATTAGCTCACCCACGACAGTAAAAACGGTGTAACATAAAGACGGTGATTTGTCTCTGCGACCAACATGAAGTTAAAGCCGAAGTAATAATCATTTTTGTACTAAGTACAGCACCGACGAGCCTTCGCTCTAGCAAGGTAAGGAGCCTAACGATAAAGCCTTGCAGATCGTAATAAACAACCGTACATTCTTAACCCGGTACGGGCGTCCACCAAAACCAGGCCGGATTAACCCCTGCGAAGTAATAACAATCTTAAAGCAGAAGTAATAACGACCTTTGTGAAAATAACCTCACAGACACGCATTCGTTCTAGCACATATAGCGATTTGTCTCTGCGACCAACGTGAAGTTACAGCCGAAGTAATAGCCCTCATTGTATTTAAAACATCATAGACACGCATTTGCTCTAGCAAGGTATAGAGCCCAGTGATTAAAACCTTAGTTTCCACATACCCCCCCGGCAGCACGCGCGCCTAACGATGTGGCCAGAATAACAAGCATGTTGATGCCACGCTAAGACTCAAACCCCGATCTCCAGTTGCAGAATCGGGAGCTCTGCCCATGAAGCCAAATTCCCCATGTGCTTACCGAGACGGGGCCAATACGCCAATGAAAAAAGGATGCCCAGGGGGAGACCGGGGACCCCTCCGACCCCCTTTCATATCGCCAATGTTTTTTCCGCCGATCCCGGCCACGAGAAAAACGTGACACCCGCGCCTTGCCCCTATTTCAACAGGAAGTCCTTAAATGCTGCTGCTGATTATAAGACTATACTTGTCCTCTCAGCGCTACAGGCTGCGTGGACGCGTACACGGCACTCCTGGCGCGCGGCTTAATTTAAGACCATCCGGGAAGAAGCGAGCGCACCGCCTCCACAACAAGCCCCAGAATGAAATTTTTACAGCGAGCGATCTAAATGTGCGAACAAGAGGCGCTTCCGGAGTCTTCCCACGTGGGGGAGCCAAAAAACCTAAACTACACGCGACTACAAAATGCCTGGCGCAAAAACCCCGGGCATTAAAATTTTACAGCGTTAATGCGTCGATGCCCAAGGCAATACCCGGTGTTTCCTGGAGCCAAACACTTGGATTGAGACAAGCCCACCGTGCTCGGGTTTCGCCGACCAGTGCCTGAGCAGCAAACAGAAGGAATTACAACAACGGGCGCTCTGGCGCGTGCCCCCAACGCTTCCTCCCTTTTGCGGCAATACTTACAAGGGC
Source organism: Pleurodeles waltl (assembly GCF_031143425.1). Classification (NCBI taxonomy): domain Eukaryota; kingdom Metazoa; phylum Chordata; class Amphibia; order Caudata; family Salamandridae; genus Pleurodeles; species Pleurodeles waltl. The sequence goes on along the minus strand of NC_090443.1, from coordinate 1,018,508,158 downwards.
TCCGCGGAGACTTCTCCGTGCAGACTTCTTCACCGGTCCTCGAGATCCCAGCACGAACGGCCCGGGTCGAGGGGGTCTCCACGGCGAGGGGGGAACAACTGTGAACGACAATCGCGGGCCGCACACCAGGTCCCGCCGCCGCACACAGGAAAAGAAGGTCTAGCCTTCTTGGGGGGGCCTTTAAATAGCCCCCCACCAGTATGCGGCGGCCGGAACCGGTGCACGGCGAACGTCGGCCCCCACGTCATGCCCCCTGCAGGATTGACTTCCGCCCTAACGCCTCGCGAGGCGTCAGGGCGGAAATCCGGCCGAACTCCGGCACCCCCGGCAGAAGGAAAGGGGGGAGTGCCCCAGGGCCTTGGAGGCCCCGTCTCCTAACGGGACGCGCCCCCCCACTGCGGACGGGCGCTTTTCCCTTAGGGAGAGATCGTAAGCACCTTAGCACTGGTTAGCAGCAGTAAAGTGCTCAGAGTTCTAAAGCCAGGAAAAACGAGATCAGAAAAGTGGAAGATGTAGGCAAAAAGGTGGGGGTAAGACCAACCGAAGGCTGTGAGGTCTAACAGAGGGGCACAAGAAACCATTAGTGTGTACAACTTAATACGGCCCCGCTACTGCGTTTGTTAGCTGTGGCCCTGACTGCCCTGGGCAGTCCTTCAGGTCTGCCCAGGCATGACTTGTCCAGATTCCATACCTTGGCCTCAATTCCAGGACTTTTGCAAATTGTGTGGCCGCACGTGCTCGAACTGCACACCTGATCCACACAGATTGCAACGGGTTTTGGTATTTGGTTTTGGTATTTGCAGGGTGTGCAATTTGCTGCCTAAGTCAGAACAACCAATAACAAGCCCCGTCAATTTGTGCCATGTTTGATCTGACGAAAGTTAAATCGTCTGTGCTAAAACCCCTGGGATGAGCAATTTGCACCTAGTTGTACATTTGAATCAAGCTCATGATAAACCCAGATTCAGGATTATGTGCACCAGTCAACACCAGGACCCTTGCGCTTCTGCTCAGGTTGCTGTAGATGCAAACAACTTGTTATAGTACTTGGAAACGTGCCTCTGATTTACTTATTACACTATAGTTGTGTGGTCCCTAGTCACCTTTAATAAGAAAATTACATGGCTGTTCTACCAGAATAATTTATCACAGTTGAGTTGTGACCTCACAATACCTGCTCCCAGAGCCTGTTGACACTGATGAAAGCAGCTTCCTCAGCAGAACAAGTTATGCTGCAAACATGTAGTGTCAGCTTTAAAGTACCCCATACATGCATAACAAGCATTGGCAAAGCCAATAGGTCTGCACAATAGGCGATCTATTGCCTTTGGCAGTGGGGTGGGGTGGTTAACGGAAGGGTGGTGGGAGTGATGAACGGGAGGGCGGGTGGGTGTGTGAAAAACCGTCCCACATCCTTTGTTGCTGCAGTGCTGAGGGCGGAGCATGGATGAGGCACAGCGGCAAAAAGACGTGCCTCTATTTGGGTCCCAAAAATAGTCTCACTGAGGGAGTAAGTCCTCTCGGGTCTCCCAGGTCACTGAGAATCTGCATAAAGAGCCGAAAAATCCAGACATGAACGAGGTCAGGTGGGGGTGGAGAGGAGATGAAAGATGGAGAGGGATGGGTGGGGGTGAAGAAGAAAGAGGAGTGGGTGGGTGGGTGGCAGGGAAAAGAAGCAACAAGGGATGCAAATATGCCACACAACATAATAATAACAAGAAACGAGCATAAAACAGGCAGAAAAACACAAAGGGCAAGAAACAAGTAGAAAGGCACTACACAAGGGCAAAAAATGAGCAAAAAGGCACAAACAGAAGGCAAGAAACGAGCAGAAAAGCACAGAGTGCAAGAAACGGGCAGAGAGGCGCAAACAGAGGACAAGAAACAGGCAGAAAGGAACAAGCAGAGGGCAAGAAATAGGCAGAAAGGCACAGAGGGCAAGAAACAAGCAGAAAGGCAGAAAGGCACAAATACAGGGCAAGCAATGAGCAGAACATGGGCAGAGAAGCACAGAGAGCAAGAAAATGACAAAGAGACACAAACAGAGGGCAAGAAATGGTCAGAGAGGCACAAAATAGAGGGCAATACATGGGCACACAGGTATAGAGGTTAAGAAATGACCAGTAATGCACAAACAGAGGGCAAGAAACAAGCAGAAAGGCAGAAACAGAGCGCAAGAAACAAGCAGAAAACAGGCAGAGGCAGAAACAGAGGACAAGAAATGGGCAGAGATGCAGAAGCAGAGGGCAAGAAACAAGCAGAAAACATGCAGAAAGGGACAAACAGAGGGCAAGGAACGAGAAGAGAGGCACAAACAGAGGGCATGAAACAAGCAGAGAGGTACAGACGTCAAGAAACTAGCAGGGAGGCGCAAACAGAAGGCAAGAAATGGGCAGAGAGACCCAAACAGAGGACAAGAAATTAGCAGAAAACAGGCAGAGAGGCACAAACAGAGGCCAAGAAACAGGCAGAGTGGCACAAACAGAGGGCAAGAAATTAGCAGAAAGGCAGAAACAGAGAGGAAGAAACAAGCAGAAAACGGGCAGAGGCAGAAACAGAGGACAAGAAATGGGCAGAGAGGCAGAAACAGAGGGCAAGAAACAAGCAGAAAGGCAGAAACAGAGATCAAGAAACAAGCAGAAAATGGGCAGAGGCACAAACAGAGGGCAAGAAAAGGGCAGTCGCAGAATCAGAGGACAACAAACAAACAGAAAGGCAGAAACAGAGGGCAAGAAATTAGCATTAAACAGGCAGAGAGGCACAAACAGAGGGTAGGAAGCAAACAGGCAGAAACAGCGGGCAAGAAATGGGCAGAAAGGCACAAATAGAGGGCAAGAAACGAGTAGAAAGGTATAAACGGGGCAAGAAACGAGCAGAAAGGCAAACAGAGGGCAAGAAGCAAGCAAAAAATGGGCAGAGAGGCACAAACAGAGGGCAAGAAACAAGAAGAAAGGCACAAATAGAGGGCAAGAAACAGGCAGAAAGGCACAAACAGAGGGCAAGAAACAAAAAGAAAGGCACAAATAGAGAGCAAGAATAGGCAGAAAGGCACAGAGGGCAAGAAACAGGCAGAATGGCGCAGCTCATAAAACACAAACTGCAATGTTAAACATCCAAGCCTACATGGAAAATAAAGCAGCCATCTAAAGAAAAGAAAAAAACGACAGGAATAATAGCGCAGAACTACCCTTTAGCAAACACAGTTGATTTAACATGTGTAATGCTTTCCTCTTATCTAGTTTCTAAGCACTAACATAACACAACAGAAATGCACTTCTGAGGTCAAAGAAGGCTTTTATTGTTGTTAATTCTTCCCCAACCACAATATTTATGAATGACGAATTAGTAGCTTTCAAGTCCGCGTTAATCAAACAAAATATATCAGTTTGCAATATACACAGCAGGTTATATTTATAAGATATTGAATGCAAAGCAAAACAAATACTTCACCGTGTGGGAACTATCTACAGCTTCATCTTTCTAAGGTCTGCAAGCTGATGACCCCTGTCAGCCGCGAGAAAGAGAGATTCATCTACCCACACGGGATTGCTGGCAGCTCGCGCCAAGCTCCAGCACGAGGTCCGGCAGATTCGAATCTGACTCTCTGCAGCCTGTTACATTCGTTACAAAGGTGTGCCCCCTCCTCTCAGACCTGGGAAACTGAGCAAGCCTTTTGGAGACTGGCCAGGTCTCCAAGACTACTCCTGTTCCCAAGCTCAAGCAGAGAGAACAACACCCATGTACTCTCTCTTATCATGTCTAGTCTACTGTGAGAACAAAACATCTTGGTTCATCTTGTGCAAAAACACAGCTTGGAAAAATACAGCTTGGATTCTCAACTGCAATGTCTAACTCCACGTTAAAGGCAATGGGCAGCTAACCTAAATATCAAATGCAATGTCTAGTGTCATGTCAAAGCCAATAAGCATCTAAGCTGAATACAAAATGCAATGTCTTATATCATGTCAAAGCCCATAGGCAGCTGAGCTAAATACATAATGCAATGTATAATATCATGTCAAAGCCAATAGGCAGCTGAGCTGAATATAAAATGCAATGTATAATATCATGTCAAAGCCAATAGGCAGCGGAGCTGAATACAAAATGTAATGTATAATATCATGTCAAAGCCAATAGGCAGAATATCTAATAGCATGTCAAAGTCAATAGGCAGCTAAACTGAATACATCATGTCAAAGCCAATAGGAATGCAATGTCAAAGCCAATAGGCAGCTAGACTGGATACAGCATGTCAAAGCCAATAGGCAGAATACAGAATGTAATGGCTAATGCAATGTCAAAGCCCATAGGCGGCTAAACTGAACAAAACATACCATGTGCTACTGGTGAACATTGAGCAACTAATATGCGCAGTGGTGAAACACAAAGTCATTGGTCAAAACAAACTTTATCAAATGGCTGTACATTCCACCCTTTGACCAATGAATTTTTGTTTCACATATCTCCTGTTTCAAACAAAAACAAAAAACATCAGCACAAACAAAAACATTATCAGACAATCAGATTTGAATGATCAAAGCAATCCCTGTAAAGCAATAGAAGTGAATTAACATATAGATCTCATAACCTTTCACATCAGATACATCTACATAGAAAAGACTGAGCAATTTGTACTCTGAATGAGTCTCTAATTCAACAGTGTTAGCAATTTGATGTGGCATGAGTTCTGCTCATGTAAAGGTGCACGGTCCACCTGAAAGGTTTTCTGGAAGGTAAGCAAAAGTCAGAGTTCCATACGAGAGGGAAAAAAAAAAAAACACAGCTTAGTTCCAGTGGAAGAATGCAATCAAACAAGTTGAACTTGAACTGAAGGCGCAGTTTGCGCAAAATGGATCCATGGTGCTGGCACTTTACTAAGCCAGGTTCAGGTTGGGGATTCGGTCCCTTCCCCGACCCCACACGCACACACCGGAAGGGGGACCACACAGCACACTCAGGGACAGTGGCGGAACGTGGTAGGATCTGCAAAAGAAACAAGTATGACTTTTCTTGCAAATAACATTTTTCATTTAAACTGCACCCTTTCTCTTTCTTTCCCTGTTTTATAATCAGCAGGACGTTTTTGGGGCCCTTTGTTATAATTTCTGCAGATTCTGGAGGGTCACTCGGGGCTTCAGCCCACACATCAGCACTGAGGTTTTTATCTGCTGCACCACAGCTTCCCTTTTCTTGCACTGTCAGAAGGGCTGGGGCAGACTCATTCTTTACCAAACCTCCATTCACTGCATTTTTGTCAATTTGGGCCATTCTGTCTCCAATTTGTATGAATAAATCAGATTCTTTTCTAGGTATCAGCATAATTTCGATTTTTCCTTGGTAATCTGCAGCAATCACTCTCCCTAAAACCTGATCACTTTGCCATTCCTGTCCTGGTAACTTTCCTCTCCCCAACTGCTCTGTGACTGCTTGCATGACAAATTGCTTTTGTGCATGCTGCACAGTTTTTATCAAATCTAGGGGAATGTGCATCTCTCTCATCTCTGCCCACCTGTAAGTGGCTTTTTCTCTCAGCTGTTCACATTTCTGGGGCGCCCACTTAGCCATCCCCACTAAGGCAGAATTCTGGGTGTACACTTCTCTCTCTGAATTTTTCTCATTAACATCTGCAAGGTAATTGAACCAGTTAGGTGCTAAAACATTAGCAATGAACCAAAAATCAGCGTAAAAATGACACATCTCACGTAGCTCTTGCTTTAAAATCTGACACACATTATACAACGCTGTTCCTTCTACGGTGCCAGAAAACAACATTTCAGTCAATGAATCATTAGTAAAACAAACATGCTTTTTATCTTCAGTAGACACGAATTCAAATGGTGCACACAACTTCATTGATAACTCTTTTACCTGTGGTACTCTAGCCCTGTCTTGCAAGTACCAGATCCATTGTATGATTCTAGCTAGGGGCACTATTTTCTTTCCTTGTTCTTGAGTTAAATGTACATAAGTATTTCCTTCTTGCACTGCGCAGAAACCTAAAGTCTGCATTATTTCATTTGCCAAATCACAAGCGCGCAGCTGCATATTATTTTTCACAGTGACCATATACAAAAGTGTTAGGATTTCTCTCAAATGAGGGCTTTTCTGTTTCCAAAAATCAAACAAGCTAATGAAACTCGGGGTGTCTTGCTCTAAAATCCTTCGTTTTACTTGTGCATTTTGCAACGGTAACTCGTAAATCACATTCTGGTCTCTCGTCCGTGTTATCAGTTAAGGAATGCATTTTGGCTGCCAAAAACCCTGGCTCACACGGAAACTCAGTGCAGCTCGGAGCTGTCTTAACCCCCTCATTACTGGAATGGGAAAAGAAAGATTGTTCAAAAACAGCCTTTTTATAACTTTCAGTCGGGCTAATTTGCTCACGTAAATTCCTATTTTCATGTTCCAACTTCCTACATTTCTCCTGCATTTCTCTGTAAGCAGATAAAGGTATCCAGACCTTTCTGTCATCATTACTTCCAAAACGCACGTTTTCTACACATGCATTTTCTTCTGTAATTCCCCAAACAGAAAACAATTCACAGTTTTTCTTAGCACCATCAGGCAGTTTAACAACACATGACATGGTCTGCCGTGCTACTGTGATTCTCCAAACAACAAACAATTCACAGTTTTTCGTAGCACCATCAGGCAGTTTAACAACACATGACATGGTCTGCCGTGCTACTGTGATTCTCCAAACAACAAAAAAACAATTTCTGTAATTCTCCAAACAACAAAAACAATTACACTTTTAAAGTGTGCACTTAGAAATCTACCAATTCGTCAACACCCTCTTAATCACCTCTTAATGACCGACCCCACTTCTGGTACCAATTGTAATGCTTTCCTCTTATCTAGTTTCTAAGCACTAACATAACACAACAGAAATGCACTTCTGAGGTCAAAGAAGACTTTTATTGTTGTTAATTCTTCCCCAACCACAATATTTATGAATGACGAATTAGTAGCTTTCAAGTCCGCGTTAATCAAACAAAATATATCAGTTTGCAATATACACAGCAGGTTATATTTATAAGATATTGAATGCAAAGCAAAACAAATACTTCACCGTGTGGGAACTATCTACAGCTTCATCTTTCTAAGGTCTGCAAGCTGATGACCCCTGTCAGCCGCGAGAAAGAGAGATTCATCTACCCACACGGGATTGCTGGCAGCTCGCGCCAAGCTCCAGCACGAGGTCCGGCAGATTCGAATCTGACTCTCTGCAGCCTGTTACATTTGTTACAAAGGTGTGCCCCCTCCTCTCAGACCTGGGAAACTGAGCAAGCCTTTTGGAGACTGGCCAGGTCTCCAAGACTACTCCTGTTCCCAAGCTCAAGCAGAGAGAACAACACCCATGTACTCTCTCTTATCATGTCTAGTCTACTGTGAGAACAAAACATCTTGGTTCATCTTGTGCAAAAACACAGCTTGGAAAAATACAGCTTGGATTCTCAACTGCAATGTCTAACTCCACGTTAAAGGCAATGGGCAGCTAACCTAAATATCAAATGCAATGTCTAGTGTCATGTCAAAGCCAATAAGCATCTAAGCTGAATACAAAATGCAATGTCTTATATCATGTCAAAGCCCATAGGCAGCTGAGCTAAATACAAAATGCAATGTATAATATCATGTCAAAGCCAATAGGCAGCTGAGCTGAATATAAAATGCAATGTATAATATCATGTCAAAGCCAATAGGCAGTGGAGCTGAATACAAAATGTAATATATGATATCATGTCAAAGCCAATAGGCAGAATATCTAATAGCATGTCAAAGTCAATAGGCAGCTAAACTGAATATATCATGTCAAAGCCAATAGGAATGCAATGTCAAAGCCAATAGGCGGCTAGACTGGATACAGCATGTCAAAGCCAATAGGCAGAATACAGAATGTAATGGCTAATGCAATGTCAAAGCCCATAGGCGGCTAAACTGAACAAAACATACCATGTGCTACTGGTGAACATTGAGCAACTAATATGCGCAGTGGTGAAACACAAAGTCATTGGTCAAAACAAACTTTATCAAATGGCAGTACAACATGTTTCCAGTCTCACAGACTCAATGGAGCGGCTCATTAATCACAAACAGCAGTGTTAAACATCCAAGCCTAGATGGAAAAGAAAGCAGTTATATGAAACAAACCGAGCAACAACAATATTGCTCCTATTGTGTGGCGGACCAGTCATCCATTGAAAACAAAATAAAAAAGTAGTCCTGAAACAATGACTAAAAAATGGCTGCTGGGTGTGGTAACAGTAGTTGTCCAGTTCTCTCAGGGAGAGCTAAACACCGAAAAAGGCAGGACGTATGCATGCCCTTGACCAATGGGGAGGCTGCAAAATGCAGCAGCGATGGTGCCAGCAAGTGGCAAGGCTACATGTATGCTGAAGCCCACGATGTAGATACAGTATGTCTCGGTTTGAGACAGCGCATATGTGAGCGCATCAAGCCTTATCTGTTTAGTTATAATAACTAGTAAGGAGACGCGTCCTTAGGCTGATTAACCTTTTGACTCCTTTAAGATGATCTCACCATCATATCACATAAATATCACCACAAGTGAACAATTCAATCCATTAGAGTCAGTAATTACACGCACCATGACCCATTCGGCCACGGATAATCACACCTTTTAGTATAACGTAAGATGTTTATTTCCCTATATTAACAATGCTAAGATCACGTAAATTAGTCTCAAAACCATATGACACAACACAGGTTGACTGAAACGCCTTAAGAATCTTAATTTGATCAAAGCTACAATAACTAGGCCTTCAATAGCAACAGTACAAATCAATAGTAATAGAAATGAGCAAGGGTAATAGTGTACATTTGAGCAGCAATTGAATGTTGCCAGTATGTTGTCAAAAACATATGAAACACCTCACTAACTCCAGATTGGCATTAGCATTATGGGTTTAATGCAAAAGTTTTAGTAACACAAATTTAGAAAACATATACCTATGGCTCTATCAAAAGCAGCAGCTGGTACCTGGAAAACAAGGAAAACAATAAACATTGCAATTTTATACTTGTCCTTAAGGATCATTAAGAAGCGTTGTCTTCATCTGGGGGAAATCAGCATCAAGGAAGCAGAGGAGTAAGGAGGGGAATAGTTCAGAATTGGGGCACTAAGATCTCTGAACCAACAAGTTAATGTCTAAGGCAAATTCTGGAAAAGCGCGGCAAATTTTAAGCAATACACGCTAAAATAAGCACCAGCATCATTGCATGGAGCATGAGAAATAACTAAAAAATAATAAAAGTACCAGAACGTCAGTAGACAGGCTGGTAGGTGTCAAAGTGACTTGGGGCCTGATTATGACCTTTTCAGAGGGGGTTACTCCGTCCCAAATGTGATGGATATCCCGTCCGCCGTGTTACAAGTTCCATAGGATATAATGGAACTTGTAATACGGAGGAGGGGATATTTGTCACATTTAGGACGGAGTAATTGCCTCCGTCAAGGTCGTAATCAGGCCCAGAGTGTCCAAGGAACAATGACTGTGAATGAAAGACAGCCTCTGCCAAAACGCCAAGAACAGTGCGGTTAAGTTAAAGTTGTCCCACATTTTCCATTGGTTAGAAGCATCTGGCGATGATAATTGTCCAATTATAATTTTAGTACATATCAGGAAGATATACTAGACAGACATCCGCACGTTAATGATTGGTTCTTCTCTATCTGCGTATATCCAGTCAATACAATAAGAATCAACTTGTGGAACCTTCCATCCATTATCAGTGGGTCCATTGTTCATTGCATTTCCAATACGCTTCGATTCAGCAGTTACAGTGATGTAGAAACTACTTTATCTTACACACCATTTCCTCGAAAGAAAGAAATTTCATTAATACAGGTACTGAACAAGTTTGAGATTCAAACAAAGGATTTGTTACACAGCAGCCTTGAGATCGTTCTACTAACATTGCAAATTTCAGTATTTGGCAGACATTCAGTTTTAGTTGTGCCCTTGCTAACTTGAGACCTTTTAGCTACCACAAATAAAGTTCATAATATTTAGCTGTAAATATGACAGAGTAATGCATTTTCAAGCATATATAAACTCTTAATACATATTAATGCATTATTAGTGAATAACTCTGTATATCATGGTGGCCACTCCAGTAGGCACATTGTGAGACACACGTTTTTTTTCTATCCTAATACATTTTATATGTTAAAACAAATACGGAAATACATGTAATAATTATTAATGTTAATTTCAGCGCTCACAATCCCTCCTCTGATGACTAAATATGTCATCATACCTATATTTCAAATACATGTATTTATTTTGTTACACAATTTTCTAACATTTTGTCTCTCACACATTTTTGTTTATTCTTTTTCCCCTTGATTTTCCCTAAATCATTTTTCCATTCTAATTTCCATCCTCCTCTGATTTTTTTCCAATCTTTCATTTTAATCATATATACATTTTACATATTCCCCATATTCCAATAAAACAAATCACAATAATTAAAATAATTTGTATTATCTTTATTAAGATTCCTTTGCCCAGGTTGCCAAGCCAATTCCCCACAGAAGCAAATCCTTTGCCAGCTTTTTCTCATAAAGTAGATTCTGTTAGTTCTTTCAAATCAGTGTTATCTCTGGTTAGATCGTTAATAAAGCCTCTAATTGCTTTGCTGTTGTCTAGGAACAACAATGTTGCGGACTAAGCAATTTATAAACTCTGCCCTCCTTTGCTAAAAGGATGTCTAATGCAACGCGGTTCTGAAGAGTCATAGCTCTTACCGCAACCAATTCAGTGTCCATGAGGACAATGGCTCCCGAAAAATCTGTCAGCATGTTATCCACAACAGTAGACAATTGTTGAATTTTAATAGCATTCAGAACACCTCCCACTGAAGGAATTATTGCTCCAAATATGTCTCCAATAATGCCAGAAACAGTGGCGGCCGGCAGCTTTAGGAGGGAGGGGGGCGGGCGGGATTAGCACACACACACACTCATTCTTTCCCACACAGACACGCACGCACGCACATCCATTAACAACACTCATAACATTCAAACATGCACGCATGCACCAAACATTCATTTTAAAAGTTCACACAAACTAATTCTTTCACACACAGACGCACGCTCGCACATCCATTAACGACACTGATATCATTCAAACATGCACGCACGCACCAAACATTCATTTTAAAACATCACACACACTCATTCTTTCGCACACGCACCCATGCACGCACGCACCTCCATTAACACTCATAACATTCAAACATGCACGCACGCACCAAATATTCATTTTAAAACATCACACACACTCATTCTTACACACACACACACACACACATCCATTAACACTCATAACATACAAACATGCATGCATGCACCAAACATTAATTTTAAAACATCACACACACACTTACCTTCAGACTCGAGGTCCTAGAATGGTTATGACTGCTGCCTTCCCTCGCCAATGAGGGAAGGCAGCAGTCCCAGCCTCATCACAGAGTGGGATGGGGTCAGTGAGACTGCTGACCCCACCCCACTCTGTGACGAAGTGTCACTGATTGACACGCGCCCTGTGCGCTTCAGGGCTTAAACCTGAAGCGCCCAGGTCGAAGTCAATGGGTGACGCTTTCCTCGTCACCCAGGGGAGGGCCTCGGGGCACTTTTGCTGAGCCGAGGAGATCACGCCCATAGGAGCTGTGACCTCCTCAGCCCAGCAAAGTTCACCTCAGGCAGCCAGAAGTCTGCGCAAATCGTGCATGTCTCACTCCTGGCTGTCTGAGCTGGAAATGAAGCGTGTCTGTCAGGCTGACCTTTGTTCAGCCTGACAGACACTCTTCATGAGGGGCAAATGATGGGGGGGGTGTGGTCCCTCCACCCTAAAAGGACGGGCCGCGCCTGGAAAGAAACTGATTCAAGTTGGTACATTTTCGGGAAGACTATCCCCAAAATAACATGTGCCATATCATCCTCTAGGAAGACGGTAATAGGCATTTGTCCCACAGATGTAATAAATTCCAGGCACTGCTGGATCCTGACCATTTAACATAAACGCCCATATATTCTAAAACAAAAACACATGTCTGCATTCACTCGTTCCCACAAATATTCTATCCACATAAGATGGTGGCCTATATATACAAAGCTAATCTACATGTAGTGCATCTAAAGCTAATTTCCCTTGCTTAGTGATGTCAGTAATTGCATAGTCATTCCCAGGTTTTCGTGAAACTATTCCCTTATCCATTTTTGCCTTTAATGCTCTTCTCCTATCTTCTGTGTGATCTAAAACACTCTTTTCTACTGGCGTAAGTAAGCATGTTAGAATATTCCTGTGCACGTACCAAGTGTGCACCGTATTTAAAATACGGCGCACCATGGCGCAGGGTAGGGGGCAATAGTGTAATTTGTTATGACCCTATTGATGTAGGAGTAGTGCCAACGTTTTAGCTCTACTCCTGCAGAGTACACAGGAGCTCATTGTAAACAATGGTGTGTCCCCTTTTAAGGCCTGCTCTGAGCAGGCAGTAAAAGTGCTGAAAAAAATGAAGCAAGGAATTCTGGTAGATTTCCTTGCGCCATTTTTTCAGCCCCCCACTAACATACATTTGCATACATTATGCCTGGCACAATTTATAAGGTGCATAGATACCAAGCAGGTTTCCCAGCACTAGCCTAAAATTACAGTGGTCGTTGACCGAAACCTCCAAGAGAACTATCAACCCATGTGTTGAAAGAGCCAAGTTTTCAACAATTTCCAGAATCCCAGAAGGGAATTACAGTCTTCTAAAGATAACGGGAGAATGCTCCAAAGTTTGGATCCCAAAAAACAGAAGGATCGACCACCTTGGCAGACCCTCTGAGTTCTAGGGATGAGAGTTAAACTCTGGTAGCTTGACCTAAGGGTAAGTTTAGGCACAAAACTAGTGATTAAGGTACTCCGGTAGGGAGGTTCAGTATTCTGAAGACATTTGTACATGAAACAGAGTGCTTTAAAATGCACCTGCTTTTCCACAGGCAGCCAGTGGAGAGATTTTAGCAAGTTGGCAGAGCTGGTAAATTGTGCTGGGCGAAGCACAAGGCATGCAGAAGCATTCTGTACTGTTTGAAGACGTTTTAGTAGAGCTTTAGTCACCCCAGGATAAAGAACATTTCCGTAATCCATTCTTTGACATAACTAAGGCTTAAATTACGGTGCACTGGCCTGTAAAATGAATACAATAGAGGATTTTTTCAACCATTTCAAGATGCCAAAACAGGTGGCAGCCACCTTAGTTTTCTGTTGCATCATGAGCAACTCCTGATCCAACCAGACTCTCAGACCGTTTACAGAGAAAACAGGGAGCGGAGGAGCGCCCAAAGACACCGGCCACAGGTGTGGGCCCCGTGGTGTAGATGGGTTACCCACTAATAGTACCTCTGCCTTTGCTCCATTTAGCTTCAAGGAGTTCACACACATCTGATTTGCTACTTGCTGGAGACAACGAGGAAGTATAACCGCGGTTGAAAAGTGCTTTGAAGACGGAGAGACCACAATTTGGGTGTCATCCGCATATGAGAAAAGAGTAAGGCCTAAGCTCTTGACGATGTCAGCCAGTGGCGTTACATAGAGATTAAAAAGTAGGGGTCTCAAAATGAAGCCTTGAGGCACACTCGACATGCAAGCATATGGCTTTGAACTACATTGGTTGGTAAGCACCGGGAAGAAACAGTTCTCCAGGAAGAATTTAATCCTTGCTAGTGCCTTACCCTGTATACACAAATCATCAAGTCTCCTGAGTAGAATATCATGGTTAACAGCGTCGAAAGATGAACTCGGATCCAGTGACAAAGTCTCAGCCATCCCACCTTCATCCAATTTGCGCCTCAAGAATTCTGTGACCCCAATAAGTGCTGATTCAGTTCTGTAATCGGTGCGAAAGCCCAACTGAGAAGAGTGGAGTAGATCATTCTGTTCTGTAAGTTGTGTTAATTGCAGATTCAATCATTTTTTAAAATATAGGTATGAGAGATATTGGCCGATTATTAGACCATGCCAGAGGGTCTGCATTGGGCTTTTTCAGCAGAAGGGTGACTAATGCTGTTTTCCAACTACTAGGGACTACCACATTTTGTAGGGACTGATTTAGTAATTGAACAATCAGCTCTAGGTTTTGTTGTGTGAGCTTGCTTAAGATATCGGGGGGTCAAGGATCCAAAGGGGAGCCAAATTTCAAGCCAGATACAAAAAAACCTTGCAGATGCTAAATCTACAGGCTCAAAAGGTATTAATAAAGTACTTGCCTTCGAAACGCCAATTGGTTCATGAGCCTCCACTGCGGTGGAGGTGGTGTCTTTAATTGCCTCGACTTTATTGAAAAAAAGTCTGCAATTTTATCGCCCTGAATATGAGACAGGGAGATGCTAGGGGGCAGTTTGGACGAATCAGCAAGCGACTTCACCACATTATAGAGTGTCTTAGGGCAATTTTTTGTTTCTGTAATGTTCTCCATAAAATGAGAGGCATAGCTTGTCTACAGTTTTTCTGATAAAATCTTATAGCATTTGTATAGATTAGCTTGTCACCTTGGGAATAGGATTTAATCCAGATTCTCTCTAATTGTTTACAAACTTTCTTCTTCTTATACAAGGAGTCTGTAAACCATGCTGCTGGAGGAAAGGATCTATAATGGCTCTTGGTGGTAATGGGAGTCAACGTATCTACAGAGGATCTTAGCCAGCCTTCTATCTTTTGTACCTAAACCGGTCAGAGTCTCCTCTAACAGCGCATTCCACTTCAGGAGGCCAAGTTTAGCCCAACATCTGCTATGGGACTTAGACTGCTTAACTTTGTGGTGAAGTTGAGAGTCAATTGAAAACGAGCAGGGGATAGCATAATGATCAGACCATGTCAGGGGTAGAGGCCCACCTGATTGAATTGAATTCAGATTTGAAACAATTGGATCCAATAAATGCCCAGCTATGTGGGTGGGAAGGTAATTCATTAGATTCAGTTCTAAAGCTAAACAATCCTCAATTAGGGACAAGCTCACCTTATCTGTTGTGTCCTCGAAATTGAGAGTTTTAGGTCTCCCAGCGCCGTAAAACTGGTGCATTTAACAATAGCAGAGGACAATTCCTCTATTCATTCAGAGCTCCGATTACTGGCCACACTTGGAAGACGATAAATTAAAACAGCAGACGTTCTCAGTCAACAACATAATAAATAACAAGAGTTTCACAATCAGACATGTCAAGCTTCGCTATTTTACAAGGGTATTTGTCTCAAGCTCAGATACCTGCCCCACCCCCTTTTTAGGGGCGAGCACACAGCGCTCCATCCCTTGAAATAATCTCTCTTTAAGCTTCCAACCACGCCCATGTCACGTCAGTCACTTTCATTGGTTCGTGGGCTTGCCTTTTAAAATCCCTTGCTTTCATTTGTGAAAGGCAGGCACACGTCATGCCTTTTCCGGTGTTTAACCCACCTACACAGCACCAATAAACTACTGAAAACATACGAGGCTCAATGTTTTCAGCATGGTTTCCGGACTACTTTATCTGTTTATTTTCCACGCAGAGCGATCGCGCTGGGGTTTACATAGCGCGATCGCGCTGCTTTTTTTTTCTTTTCATTTGTGTGGCAAGAAAAGTCCGGTTAGGAGTTTACAACGCTAATAGCTCTAACTCGAGCAAATGCAAGACCCGTTGCATTGAAAATGCTTGTTTAATCTTCCGCTCGAGATGCAATATGCAATATCCGGGCGTTAAAGCTGCTACTATGTCCAGACCAGAGGCCTCGTTTATCCAGGTTCCGTAAGGAACGTAGCGTCAGGGTTTTGATCCACTAAAAAATCAAATAAACCGTGTTGGTGTTTTACCAGGGATCAACAGTTCAAGTTGAAGAATTTAAAGGCCCTTGATGGGGTTCTTTGCCTCCTTGCCAGTAGGAGTATTAGTAGGGTTCCCACTCGAACTGCCAACTGTACTAATCAGGGTAGAGAAAAAGTACTAGCAGTACTAGCAGTACTAGCAGTACTAAACTGCAATTAAGAGTAGCGACATTCCTTCTCCCACCTAAAACATCTAATAAGTGCCTCCAATCTTTCGGTACCAAAGGACACAGGCCGAACAAAGCAGAGGATGAGCAAATATAGTCACCAGATGTAAAAGGGGCAGCATCCCTTGCCTCTGAGCTCGATCGGGCGCGGACGGGCGTAGATGGGCTTGCCTTAGGCACGCATTTGGCACACCCGCTGCACGCGTCCGTCGGGGATTGACGACGCGGCCGCAATTAAATAGGCAGGCCAAAATCAGGAAAAATGCTAGGCATGAAACTGGAGCGCTAACCGCTCAAAACAAGTGCTCCAGAAGTGGTAGAAATTTCCTCCCCAGCCTTTTAGTTCCCACCTTCCCACACACTGCAAGATTCAGACCAAAATCTCAGGATTACATAAAAGCAGAGTGTGAAATTTTTGCAATATAAAAACATAAAATTTAGCGATTTATAAAGATTAAATATATAATTGGCTTCTGTGATTTAAGGAACAACTGCAATAATTTTCACAAGGACTTCCTATTTACCCTTGAGAGCAATAGTCTCTGGTGAACTTACCGGCCTGATCCTAGAAGAGAAGAAAGCCTGATTTTAGCAGGGATCAGAAGTGGAGCTGCCATGACTGCATAATGACTCAGCCCAGCCTAGTCCCTTTTCACTTTCTCTTACTCCGAAAATTGCTTCCAAGTGCTAAGGAGAAATCTGTACTGATTAGGCCTGGGCAGATTTGGTGGAATTTCATTCTGCAGAATTCTGCGGAATTTCATTAAAATTCTGCAGAGGGGGACAAACATAATGAGAGATCTCACTGATGTGCTGGGATGAGAGGTCCAACTCTCCCCTCTGGTGTTGCTGCTGGAGGGTCTGGAGGGATCTGGGGGATCCCGGGTGGACAGAGCATTCTTGGGCACCGCCACCATGGTGGCAAAGCGAGATATGGCAGTCAAATGGAAAACCCCTACTCCTCATGCAATAGCGCAGTGGCGAAGAGGAGAGGACTGGTGTGCACTGCAGGAGAAACCTGTATACGAGGCTAGAGGTTGCCCTTCAAAGCATGAGCATGTCTGGGGGAAATGGTTGGGACAAGTGGGATGATTCGTCGCTACAGTGAGTTTCACGTCTCATTATCACTGTCCCCTTTCGAGTAACCGCCATCGAGAGATGGAGGATGCTGACGGATGGAGGATGCTGACGGATGGAGGATGCTGCTTGCTTGCCATGGACTCTATTCCAAGATGTTCCCTTTTATGCTATCTGATTGGTCTGTACTGCTGTTGTAAAAATCAATAAAATTGGTTATCAAAAAAGAAATCTGCGGAGCGACAGTGCCACATAACCCAACCACCAGCCTCGATCTGACTACGAGCGCTCGCAGGTCGGCATCTCTGGGTACCCAAGCCCAGTGTGACCCTGGAAGGAGACCTGGACCCTTTTTGCTACTTTTATTCCCTTTCCTGGCAAAGTTTTTTTGCATATATTTTGTTTGGGAAATATTGTTATGTTTCCCCAAACTTTTTAACAACTTTTTTCATAATTTGTCAAATTGTTCTTCCTTTGTCTCTTTACTTATACCATGTGTGAACCTTTTTCGTTCTTTATTGTTGTTTGTTTGGGTTTTACACAAATCTCCTCACATGTTTTCTGTGAAAAAGGTCTTTGTGCTAGGAACATAGACTGAAGGTGGTAGGCTGCATTGCATGGAAGGTCTGAGCCCGGAGGCGGCTGGGAGCACACACTGCAGCTGGAGACCCTCTCTTCTCTTCCAACCTGCTGGAACTCATGTGCCGTCCTTGGCATGGCTCTACAGCGAACATGTGTGTGCTGCTCTAGAGTCAGTGGCAGGCAGCCAGGCAGACGTTAGTGTCAGTAAGTTCAGGGCTCAGGCCACAGACCTCCTTTGAGGGTCTCGTTTGTTAGAAACCACGATAAGCTGAAGTGGAGTGAGGGAGCAAGCATCCTGGGACCGGTTTCAGGGTATCACCCTTTAACACTACGTCCATCATCCTTTTGTGTTGCTAAAGTTGCCCTAAGTGGGAAGGGTATGCCCAGACGTGAGTCCCTTGCTCACTGTGCCACTGGATTCAAGCTAGCCTGGCTGATGAAGGGTGATACTCTGAAACCGGTCCCAGAATGCATGTTTCCTGTCCAGGGAGGATCTGGCCTGGCAGTTCGGGCTGGACAGTTCACAAAGGGAACAGGGTGAAGACTGATTTGCATATGGCTGCGTCCAAACTAGGGTGGCATGGTGAGAAAAAGAATGATGGATTAAACCCAGATCTGTGACTGGGGATGAGTATTTGAAAAGTTTCAACACTCCGTCCATCATTCTTATGTGTTGCTAAAGTTGCCCTAAGTGGGAAGTGTATCCCCAGACGTTGGTCCCTTGCTCACTGTGCCACTGGATTCAAGCTAGCCTGGCTGATGAAGGGTGATACCCTGAAACCGGTCCCAGGATGCTTGTTTCCGGTCCAGGGAGGACCTGGCCTGGCAGTTCGGGCTGGACTGTTCCTATGGGGAACAGGGTGAAGACTGATTTGCATATGGCTGGGTCCAAACTGGGGTGGCATGGTGAGCAAAAGAACGATGGATACACTCCGTCCATCATCTTTATGTGTTGCTGCACTTGGAACCAAGGTCAGTTCTACCAGTGCCCAGTGCCCCTTACACCACCCCTGTCAGTCTAGTAGAGTATTACACACTTGGGCCATATTTACAAGTGGCATGCGCCGTGGTGCGTCGCTTATTGTGACGCACCAGCAGCGCAGACTGCAGGGCCACATCTACAAGGCCATGCAAAGCCACTTTGATTGGCTTTACATGGCCTAGTAGCTATAGAGTAAGGAAAGGCAGCACAAGTCGCTGCGTTGCCTTACTCTTCACTGGGGAAGCATTCCATGGGTGTTGCAGGGTGTGTTCCCACGCAATACCTATGTACTTTGACACATTCTCAGATTTCAAGATTTTGTAAACCTGGGAATGTGTCAAAAGCCTACACTTCCCCAGGGGAGGGGTAAGGGAGGCACAGCGAGGAGAAATAACATTATTTCTCCTCATTTTTCCCTCTTTCTATGTGTGCTGCGTTCTGCTGCACATATAAAAGGAGGAAAACACCTCCATTGGTTGTTTTTGTGCTGGAAGGTGACCCTTCCTGCACAAAAGCAATCATTCCCGCAACGCAAACATCCTTGCACCATGGTGCAAGGGTACCTGCATTGGCGGATGGAAGCCCATTGTGCACCAGCTCAGGGGGAAATGACGGGAATATGCTATATCTTGTAGATACAGCGCATGCCTGCCCTTTTCTTTTGATGCAGGGAAGCGCCACAAGAAGGCTTGCAGCGCTGTCCTGCGCCAAAAGTTTCTAAACTTGGCCCTCGTTCTACGTTGCACTGCAACACGGATCTAACGCATCCCCACAATTTCAACAAGTGGTCCCACAAAACTTTGCAAGTATGTCCTGCATGAACCTACCATACCACACCTTCTCCAGTGAATACCCCTGACCTGCAGTACCCCGAACTCTGGGCTCTCTCGTTTCATGGGTGACGTCTGCACCATAAATAGTCCTCCGAAAGAGGAAGCATCTTTCAGATACGGGAAAGCAGAGACGTGAGGTGCTGGACAGCGGTGGCTCGTGCTGAGATCTCAGAACCCACCCCGAGTTTGAACATTGCTCTGACAACATACAGCCAGGGCCTGATTCACAAAAGTAAACTTACATTTTTGTGCACGTTTACGATTGTTTGGCATTCACAAAAGTATTTACAAGTAGGATCTTTACCAGTGGTGTAAAGCAAAATGATGCCCCCCCCCCCCTCCTGCTGGACTGGGCTTAATGGGGGACCCCTGATCAGTACCCCACTCCTCTCTTCTCAATAAAACAGAGTTTGCTTTCCAGAGCATTTATTTCATATACCATGCCATTGCACACTTTCTGCTGGCATGCAATGGCAGCTTAGAGAGTGAGGGGGCCCTCTCCAAAATAAGAAACCTGGGGACCCCAGCACCTCGTGGGCTGTGGGATCCTCCATTACATCCCTGACCTTTACGACTGCAGAGCCTAAGCACGTAATAAGATAGGACAGTCCTAACACTTTATGTGCAGCGACTCCGCAGTTGTAAAGATAGTGCTCAGAAATCTCTTTGTGAATAGCAAACAATTGTAAAGTTACACGAAAGTGTACGTTTACCTTTGTGAATCAGGCCCTCAGTGTTTCCGGGTTCCGGAGTCTCACCATGGCCCCTGTCAAGCCTGGCCTTTTCACCAGAGGACCATTATTGAGGGAGGTGAGAGCATCAGAATCTCTAATGCAGCTCAAGAACTGAGATGTTTCCTAGTCTAGACAGGGCCCCTCTCCCCAACTTCCCACCATGAGGTTTAGCCCCTCAAACTTGTTCCATTTATAGCTTGTTCCTACACACTAAGGCCCAGATTTAAGAAAAGTGGCGCTTCAATGCATGAACTAACATCACCATGTGTGCACTGTATTAATGATATGGCGCACCATGGAGCACATTACGATCAATAGCGTTATCATTTCTGATGCTATTGTGATACTTTTCAGGATTAGCACCAAAAATGTTGGCGCTAATCCTGCAAAGTAAATAGAGGCCCATTATAAACAATGGTGTGCCTCAATTTAATGCCTGCTCTGAGCAGGCGTTAAAAATAACAGGAAAGATGGCGCAGTGGAATTTCATAGATTCCACTGCGCCAATTTTCTGGGCCTCCTAACAGAGGAATGTCTCCCTTGCATACATTAAGCCTGGCGCAGGCATAATATGGCTCAAGGGTTTACAATGTGATGCAATGCATGCATTGCGCCACTTTGTAAATATGGCACGGCTTTTTTGCCATCCTAACGCCATGTTAGCGTAAAAATAATTACACTAATGTGGCACTAGATGGCTTTAGGCCCTTCTTAAATCTGGCCTAAGTGCTATTGTAATGCTTAAGTCTGCTCTGGGGAAAAGTGGCTCTGAGGCTAGTACCAAGCACCTGCGCTCAGGTACACGCACGGAGAACTGAAGGTGCAAGGGAGCTGACAGAATCCTAACAGACAGGTGTATTGATGTTAATTTAAGATATAGCAGCTGGAAGGCTTTCCTGGACAATGATCTACAACTTGCTGACAAGTTGGTCCATGAGAAGTTATCATTAAATGTCCTCTCCTCCCCTGAATAATTCTTTGCTGGATTAGAAGTAGCACAAATGTTCATGGTTCTGCTCTTTCCATTGAGAGTATCATGGATGGTGATTGCTGGTTTCTGCTGAGGTTGTGTAGATCTATGAATGGAACAGAATGTGTCTCTTTCAATAGCACATCAGAGGTGCGTGAACTTATTGGAAATGCAAAGATCACTATATGATGTGGACTACGCATCTTCAATGT
Organism: Pleurodeles waltl; assembly: GCF_031143425.1. Taxonomy (NCBI): domain Eukaryota; kingdom Metazoa; phylum Chordata; class Amphibia; order Caudata; family Salamandridae; genus Pleurodeles; species Pleurodeles waltl. The sequence continues at coordinate 1,018,486,731 of NC_090443.1, read as the reverse complement.
GTAATTTTATCAAATTATGTGTGTGTATTACTGCCCATCCTGTTTGCATGCTGCTTAGTGCATTTTATGTGGTGTGTTGCTTGTATTATGAAATATGTATATTTTGAAATAAAGAAGTGAACAATAAAAAAAATGGAATCTGCTGAAAGTGCTGCACATGACACATAGCCTCTTGACGCTTAGCCTGGTGTGATGCCGACTTGCATGCTTGCACTACGCAATGTGAATCATGCGTGGCGCAAACCGCTAAGACATTTTTGCGTGGCTTTGAATGGCTTCAAAAATATGGAGTAAGAATGACTGTGCAAATCGCTGCATTGTCTTACTCTGCCCTGGGTAGGCGTGCCATGGGTGTTGTGGTGGGTGTTCCCACGCAATCCCCATTGATTTTGGCACATTCCCAGATTTACAAGGACTTGTAAACCTGGGAATGCACCAAAATCTTACATCTACTCAGCGGAGGTGTAATAAAAAGAAAGCCTCTCAGGATTAATTTTGTGCAGGAAGGTGTTCCCTCCTGCATGATAGCAATCATGCATGCAACGCAGGCACCCTTGCAGCATGGTGCAAGAGTGCCTGAATTAGCATCTGGATACCAAAAGGGCGTCAGTGCAAGGGAAAGGGCAGGAGTGCGCCGTATTGATGAATACGGCCCATTCCTGCCCTTCCCTGTGACGCAGGGTAACGCAGCAAGGCGACTTGCTGCTCTGCGCCACCCAGAAATCTGGCCCGCGGTGCTTATTTATGGATAAGACAGTGAACAAGTGAAGGCAACAAACTTTTAAAGCTTCTACATTTATTATTATGCAGAGCACCGGTATTGATAGCGATGGCACCTGGCCAGGCACATTTACCACCAAGAAATCAATTTCCTTTGCAGCTTGGTAAACAGTTGAATTGAAGAACACCAGTGCTTATTTGCCCTGATGATTTCTCTAACAAATTCCAGTTCATCTATGCTTGATAACCTTAAACAGCATTCTTTTGATGTGTCAGTGACGCGTCACAAGAATACGGTTTCCATAGAATTATTCATACCTCCATGAGTGACCTCAACCAACATAAACACAAAATATATGATAAGCTAACTCACTCACTGATCTCCTGATATGCTGGAATACCACTTATTAGTTATAGGTTCTTCTATCTATGGACTCAGGATCCTCACCCTGAGGTGGCATGCTCTCCATGGTAAAGTTACACCTTAGATGAATACCAAGGGGGAGTTTCCATCTCCGGTGATCATATTCTGATCAACATGTTTCAGCCACAGTTAGAGCTCCTTCTTTCAGGCTTTCTTCAGGACTGAGGTCCAATGGTTTATATGTACACAGCGCCTCTCACCTGTCTTCTGAATATGTACGTACAGCGGAGTCTAAAGACTCACGGGTACATGGCGCGCTTTATAAATTATTGATTGATGAGGAGTGTGTGTGAATAAAAAATAAAAAAACAGTGCATGTTGGGTGGTTTCTCAGTCAGTTCATGTCCTAACAGAGAGGGGGCCCAAAAGGGAAGGGAATGGTGCGTCATTGGGTATTCTTATATCTCATGAGCGCTGAACTCTGGCCAGATAAATATGCATTAAGGTGTTCCACTGTCAAACACCTGCAACAAGATCACAAAGGGAACAACCTGAACAAACAGGGTGAGTGAGCAGAGGAAATGTCCTGCATCACTGCTTTTGTTCTAAGACAACATGAAAACACAGTCAAATGCACAGCTACAAATATGACATTTCCAGAGGTGGTAGGCTGTTTTTTGCTTATGTTGGGGCAGTGACTCGCCCCTGGAGTGATTTTGCAGGCGCACACTACCTTACCGGCAGGGCCGCTGGGATTATGTGATTGTGCGGCTGCTGCGTTTGTTTGCATAATTATGGGTTTGCTGCATTCGCCACATAATCCGTTATCTGCTGATTAATCTGCAGATGTTAACAACATAATTTGTTTGAAGCTCAAACGTTTCAAAAACTCAATGACATGTGGCTACGCAGTGGGAGGCCCTTTGCAAAGGTTGACTGGTCACCTTTCTGTTCCTTATTGCTATATTTAGGTGTTAAATGCAGTTGCGGCGCGCGGGTTGCAGAGGGGGCAGGAAGGCACGCGTAGGGTGAACACACATTACATTTTTTTATTTTAAACCACTTACCTCCGCTCCCATGCCGCTCCGCTGCTCCTCCGTCTCACTGGTGCTGCAGGCACAGGCTCCCCGCCTGCCCTGCGGCCAATCCTGACGCAGCCCTGAGCAGCGTCAGGATTGGTTGGGAGCGCCCAGCAGGACGCTCCCAGGCAGACTGTGTTGCTGGGATGGAGAGACCCTTCTGCGCATGTGTGTTTGGCCGGCCCGAGGCGGCTGGCCAAACATACATGCGCAGTGAGGGGGAGAGCTGAGCAATACCCCTCATTGCTCGCCACACCCGTGCCGCTGCGCTTTCCCCCAAAAACAATAATAAACAAAGTTTCCAGTTGCCCTCCTGACAGGAACACAGGCGTGAGCATAGTACAAATGTTTTGGGAGGGAGAGGATCATACAAAATCTTATACAAAGTACACACATGGACACCATCCACACACACGCCTAACAATCATACGTCTTATGAAACCAGAATCACCACACAAGCACAGACCGCCACCAGTGGACGCAGTAATGTCAAAACCACTGGCTAACAAAGTTATCAAGTATTTTAAACCCACTTTTCTTCAAAATGGTCGTTTGGTTAATGTCTTTATGAAACAAAAATCTATGCTTTTCAAATCTCCCTTAAACAGATTTCTTTTCTCTTTAATTTTTAACTGAAAAAGTGGCATTAGAGTGTGACAGAGTGCTTTCTATAGCATCCTGACGAAGAGAAATGGAGAATTTCACCCAGAATACAAACCGGTGGAGATGAAGTCTCATGACAGGTAAGCACTCACCACAAACACATGCTCACAGGCCTGTGGTGGGGGCTGGGGGATAGTCACATGACTGTTGCACCATCTACCATTAGCAAGAAATAAACATGCATTGCCAAAGCCATACATCTGTGGTTAATGTGTTAATGCATGCAATGATAGAGCATTGGAGCAAGGCACACAGTCGGAAGCCAGCAGAGAGGGCCACATCAGTAAACTAGTTCTCGGGCAGTTCAGTCAATCAATCAGAAATTTGTAGAATGCACTACTCATCCGTAAGGGTCTCAAGGCACTGAGGGGGTCAGTCCTCTGTGCTTCAGTTGAAGGACCAGGTCCTAAGGTCCTTCCTGAATTGAGGTAATGATGGTGACTGCGAGCATTGGAGGGGAGGAGGAAGGATAAACCGAAGCAGCCAATAGTGTTAGGTGAAAGGGGAATAAAGGTGAATACTCCAGTGGGCTGAGCCAAGAAGTGATTGACAAATTCTTGAGTCAATGGTTGCAAGAGACTGGTTGAAGAAGGCCAATAGTGGAAAAGAGTGAGTCCGAAGCTAAAGCCCTGCAGATTGTGAACAATAGGTCAGATTGGCAAGGGTACTGTTAAACCCAGACTACCCAATGCTCTGAGTTTGTGAATGCCACGTTGATCGACAGCATGAACGTCTCCTGTGCCATAGAGTAGCTTTCATTGGTGCAGCGGGTGCAGTGGCACCAGGGGTCAGTTGGTTGTGGGGCCCACAAATTTCTGATTAATTCATTATTTAACAACTCAAACAGCAGCCATAGGGCCATGGTTAATTTTACCCGGTGGTTTCCGGTGCTCGGCACCAGCGCTTAATCTCAACACCAGCACTTATGAAAGTCTGCCACACTGTGGCACTCTTTGTCTAATAGAGGGATAAGCACAGTCAGGGTTGTTCATTGATTAAAAACACTTTGAAACTTACTAATACCTTCCTCACAAGCCATTCTTATACTATTGGGGCTATACTAGGCTCCATTGTCCCTCTCAGGGGCCATGTGTGGTGCCAGCTGCAGTGGCCTCCTGAGAAGGGCCCTGGCACTTAATATTTTACAAATTAAGCACTTCATAAGGTCCATTTCTTACCTTGCACTAGGACACATTGGTTATGCTAATGTCTATTGCAGGTCGTTTGCTAATTTAGGTGCCCAGCCATGTGTGATCAATGCTACACCCCCCCCCCCCACACACACACACACATCAGAAGACCTAGTGCTCCCAGAATGAATGTACCAGAATAATGTTTGTGTCTACATTATTGAAGAACCGAACATGGCTGGAGCTGTTCCAGGACACTTCACGGCACCCCCCCCCCCCCCCCCCCCCCCCCCCCGCCCCACAGTCACCTCTGTAAAGAAATGCTCACCAGATAGTTAAACACAGCTCGTGTGCGCCACAGTGAAGATGGCTTGAGTTTCAAGCGGGTTTTCAGTCTATTTGTTGTTTTTTATAGCGCACAACGCACTCATTCGGGTTTCAAGGCGCTATCCAATACACCATAAATTCCCGGGTAGTGGAAGAGCTTAGATTACAACAGTCTTGACAAACACGACCATGGTTGCAGAAAGGAAACACTGGATCATTATGCGGCAACACCGCTTGCATGACGCATTGGGTACCTTCTTATGAGTCTGGAAGCTAGGCCGCAGCTGCTTCCTGTCAGGGCCGCTTGCCACACCCTCGTCCGCTCAGAGCGGCCTTTGTTAGGATAGCGCCCTGGGCGCGGGCGGAGGGACTTTTGGCGCCCTTTCTGAGGGTAGTGAATGAAATGAGTCAGCAGGGGGTCCTTTTTGTATTCACTGGTGAGTACCCGGATGAGCAGTGACTGACCCCCCCACAGATGACCTAAATCACGATAGCTCTACTGCCTCACAGATGATGGTTTTGTTGATGTGTCAGCAGGGGTCAGAGGGTGAAGGGCCTGCAAAGAAAGGGGCTAAAGGGGTGTTAAAAACATTGCCCCTGGTATAATATTGAAAGACTAAAACCACTTTAAACTGGCAAATCGGACAGAAATGGACAGGCAGGGTCAAGGCTGGAGCAAGATGATCAGGGCGGTGCTATTGGCATGACTTTAAAGCACACAGCTCCATGTGCCCCTACGGTCATTGGCGCCCTGGTCCCGGGCCCAGCTCGCCCGCGCTAAAGGATGGCCCTGAGTCCGCCACTCACAACGATGCAGAGGTAAGAGGCTGACAATCCTGGAAGGACCACTGACCCACCGCCTCCGCAGAAACCAACACAAGGGCAAAGACCCAGGGGTGTGTGAGATTCCTCGAGCCCCCCCCCCCAACAAAATAGCCCAATAAGAGGATTTAAACACTTCAACAAACATGATTTTAAAGTTGCAATTCCACTAAAGTCAACAAAAGAAAGAATTGGGGACACAGACACAGCGCTTAATTTGTAAATAAAAACGTGTCGGTGCCCAAAGCTCTCCTCTTAAACATGCGGCTGCTGCATTCAAATATGCGAGCATGGAATACTGAGGCAGGTAATCCTGAAGCCACCTCGGGCCTCTTCAATCCATTTACAGCCACTCCCTGCCCCTTCAGCTCCCTCTTGCAGCTTTCTGCTTTCTACCTTGTGACCCTTTTTCATATGAGTCTTCTGCTCACAGTAAATGCTTGAGGCAGAAGAATAAGCTCCGGCCTTCTAAAATAAGTGCCGGTGCTCAGCACCAGAAACAACAAGCACAAATTAAGCACTACACACACACACAAACACCCCAAAGTCATTAATAAACATGAGGGGGAAAATGAGGATGCCTTTGGACTAAGAATGAGCAAAAAGAAACACAAACACAGCAGGTTCACATGTGACGTCAGGCGATGACCCTGAGGCTATATGGCATCTTCAGCACAAATAAAGAGCAGGCCTGAACACATACTCTATGTACACAGAGCTGCTGCGTCCTGTACCACATAATCTTTGCTTGGCACCACACAATCTGCCTTGGGAGTAGCTAGCCAGCCAGGAATGACCCACTCTGCCACATTAAAAGATACTTAGTTAAACCAATTTACCAGTTACATTAAAACCCCTCTCCATATATCAAAAAGTGTCAGCAAAAAGTCTAAATATTTAATAAACATTTGCAAGATTACGAAGAAAAACACAAGATTTACATGCAGATAATTTTAAACCTTGTTTCGCACTTTAAACTGATTATGAATGCATTAAAAAATAAAAATCAACAACTTTTAACCTACAATTTGCTCGGCACTGCAGACCACAAATACCACAGAGAAGGACTCAGCAGAGGGGTGAGTTCCCACACCTTGTCACATGCAGAATATTCTTACAGTGTGTAAGCTGCTTTGGTGGTTAGTTTACAAAATATATATATATTTACATGCATTTTTTTTGCCTTCCTCTTTCACCAGATTACCCACTCCAGTCTCCATTCCCTTCAGTGGTAATTGTCTCTCGTGAAATATTAGAAAATTCTACAGATTAGATCAACAAGTTATGTCCCTTCTTACTCCCTGCTAACATTGCTTACATGCAACTGTTAAAAATGATTTATTAATCGTTTTCCTAGTTAAGAAGAACTTTTGACACTCATTTTTCATATTTCTATAAATAATTTTGCATTTCATACCCACTGTACAGCAAATGCCCTGATAAACCCGGAAAAAAAAAACACACGTTTTTATGAGATTTAAAAAATATTTCCATATTTATAAATTGTTTGTTGGACAAGCTGCAATAATGTCTAATAATTAATTTTGTATACTTTTATTTTATAGTTCAGACATTGCTAAAATGTTAATTGGCAGTTAAATATGTTCTCACAAAAAAAGAGTTCCTCCAGACTCTTGTCCTATTTTCTAACGTTTTTTGAGTTTTTGCAGAAAAAACAATCATTTGGGATTTTATTTTTTTTACCTAAACTCCTGTGACAATGTTAGATTATTTTGATATTTGAATAAATCGTTCAAAATTCTAATTGGTCCAAGGTTTGGAGGTGGGCGTGGGAGAACCTGCGGAATTATAAGGACAGGAAGGGGTTATAGGCAACCCTGTCTCTTTATTCGGATAGCTCCGCCTCCTGCAAGCAGCGCGCCTCCTCGTGGTTGGTTATCTCCATTCCAGGACCATCAGGCACTAAACGTTGCTGTTCCACCTCTTGGTAGCCCTTCTTCCTGTACCTTCGGCGCCCATAGACGGCCATGGCAATCAGGATGGCCAGAGCCGTGGTGACTCCCACGGTGATCCCAGCGGCTTCACCCCCGGAGATCCTGGCATCGGCCCCACTGACCAGCTTCATGGTGTTGCGGGCATTTTCTGTTTTGGTCAGCTTCCACATCTGGGTGCCAGAGACCTTAACCCATGAGCGGTCAGTCTCAGTCAGGACTAGGACGGTGTTGGTGGTGCCCACGCTCATGGCCGGCGGGCGGGAGAAGGGAGGTAGTCGGACTGGTGGCAGAGATCCGCTGGTGAAAAGGCCAGACTTCACGCAGTAGTTGACTTGGCACCCATCGCTTATGAGGGCCAGATGCTGGCTGAATCCTGAGGGGCATCTCTTTGGGGCACTTGCTTGAACGTTCTGCCCTCCAATGCTTTGAAAGGAGGTGGCAGTCTTGGAAACAGCCAAAGGGTTCCCTGAGTCGCAGCTAAAAAAGCCCCCAAAGGGTACTGAATAAGGCAACCCCATTTCGTAGTCCGCACTGACACAGACTTTCAGATCATCAAAGAGTTTCAGAGGGTAGTAATTGACAGGACAGGACTGGGAAGTGGTCAGAGGGTTGAGGCTCTTGCTGCTGTAGAGGCCTCCGAACAGATATCCTGAGTTTTCAGGGACTTGGCCTTTGGCTGCACACCAGTAGGCATTGAACTGAGCTGTGGACACCCTGAATACATCAGCGCAAACCTTTTTGCAAAAGTTAAAAAGGAACCACACGCAATCGTCGTGGCACTCCAAGCGATAGAACCCTTCGTCCCGGGTTTGGGAGCTCAGTTTGACCGGGGAGTAGCCCTGCGGACAGGAGAAATGCCCAGTGAGGGGATTTTTATGCGCCAGGCCCTGGCATATCAGGCCGGCCTCATTCCCGCTCACCTCGGTGCAGTCCTGATAAGAACCTCCAAAGGTGAAGTTGGTCATCATGCTGTCACAAGAGGCATCGTCAATGTTGGCTTGGAAGTTAAAGTTTGGGGAGGTGACGTCAGTGCACCCGGGGTAGGTGTTTACCCTGTAATACCGGTTGGATGCTGCCTCTACCGTCTTTAAAAGCTTCTTCACGGTTGGCTCAGGTATGTCAGATAAAGTATGGGGGTTGATGAAGAACTGTAGAGGCAGCCCTGACCGGTCGATGGCCACCAACTGGTTGCTGATACTTTCCTGCCATGCCTTGAGCGTGATACCCGGGTAGAATGGCACCCCGCCAATGCTCTCAACCCTAGAGTTGGTGCGGTTAGTAACATAATTTCTGGTGAATGAGTTTCCATAGCTTGCGTTGAACCCAAACCCGGCGCTGATTTTTTCTTCAAAGGTGGCCGAGGCCGAGGCGGTGATGGAGCTTTTCGTAGACCAACTGTCCTCCAAGAAGGTGTTTCTGATTTGATCTTCTTGAACCAGGTTTGCCCCCACATCTACACTGGTGAGGACATGGGTGCCATAGTTCAGAATGAGTATCTCAGCCAGGAAGTTGGCCATGCGGGTCTGGTTGTTTTCCAGGTGATTGGCAATGTTTACCAGTTGGCTCTTGAAGGATGGGTCAAACACAAAATTGGGCGTTGTCTTCACTGTGTAGCGGAGGTTTCTGATCTGGACCCTGGTGGTGAAAGAGCTGTCCCTGACCTGGTGGGTCTTGACCCTCTGGAAGTCAGTGGAGAACTTGCCGTTGATCACAGTAAACAAGGAGAAGTCCTCATTGATGGAGAAGGCGGTGGAGCTCTTGTACTCCTTCCAGCTTGTGACAATCTCTGAGTTCATCTCCAGACTGGTCTGCTTCTGAGGGATCACGAAGATGCCATCAGGGATAATGTAGGCACCGTCCTCGGTGGTCAAGCAGGAGGAGTAGTCCATGTACATCACTCTCCCCAAGTCCAGGTTTCGCAGGTTGTCCCAGCCCCCTCCGGGAAGTACTTCCATGGTGGGGATGTTCTGCGTTTTCCTACAATCCTGAAGTCCTGGAGAAGGGCTGCCTTTGGGAGGAACATCCGTGCATTGCCCCCAGTTCTCCAAAACCAGCAAAGTCCAGAGGAGCCAAAAGCTCGCTGTGGACAAACCCATGATGGAACCATCGGCGAGTGAGGGAGACGCGACGCATCGCCTGCTGATGTACTGAAGCCTCAACCACTTCTGCTTTCGGGGCTTGGGTGCGTGACGGCTAGAGGGAGGTGGAGAGAGCCAACAGGGTGTGGAAATCACTGACTTTCAACGTGGAGACAAAATACATTGGGTGTGGCACCTGCGGCACTTAACTGCAAATTCACATTTTACATACTTTTCAGAGAAGCTTAGAAAACCATGCAACCTGGTGATATTTTTTTAGAATACCCTGTTGGAAAATACCTAGGGCCACATGTACGTACCTTTTTTCTCGTTGCAAATGGCCAGATTCACAAAATTGGGCAGTTTGCGACGAGAAAAAAGCATTTACCGAATCGCAAAAAGGGTTTGCGAGTCGCAATTAGGAATGGGCGTTCCCTTCCTAATTGCGAGTCGCAGTCCGATGTATGACTGTTTTGTGACCGCGAATGCGGTCTCAAATCAATTGCAGTTAGCACCAGTCTCAAATTGGTGCCAACCCATTTGCAAAAGGGAAGGGGTCCCCAAGGGACCCCTTTGTGAATGCATGTAAAAAACATTTTTTCACAGCAGGTAGTGACCACTGCCTGCTCTGAAAAAATGAAAAGAAAACTTTTCATTTTTGTTTTAGAAATGCATTCCGTTTTCCTTTAAGGAACACGGGCTGTATTTAAAAAAGAAATACTGCTTTATTTAAAAGCAGTCACAGACATGGTGGTCTGCTGACCCCAGCAGGCCACCATCCCTGTGAGAGCCGCCATTCCCAATGGGGGTCGCAAATTGCGACCTACCTCATGAATATTCATGAGGTAGGTCAGTTGCGACCCCCTTGCAAATTGCAAACAGTGTCATTGACACTGTTGTACATCAGGTTTTGCGACTCTCAAATTGCGAATTGCTAAGTCTCACAATTTGCGAGTTGCAAAACCTGATCTTCGTACATGTGGCCCGTAGTCTCTAAAATTTGTTAGTGTCAGCAGGTCCAGGTACTGGTGCTCTGCTGGAAATGCGAAGCAGTTAGGATTGCAGTGCACCAGCCTCAATGAACTCACGTGAAATCCCACTTTTTAGGGTTCGCTTTGTAATACACATCAACATAGGCTCCGAGTGGAAATTTTATTTTTTTCCTTAAATGAAGATTCTGTGCTGACTTTTCTACAGATCTTATTAATCTGGGAATCCTGTAAGGAAGTGAAGAGAGAGAGAAAATTGGGTGTGCCAGTTAAAGAGCTATCTAATCTATTTTTTTTTAATTTAAAAAAGTCAATACATTTTCCCTCTTTTCCCCTTTTTCGATAGCCCTTGTTTTATTATTGAGGTAGTAATACTTTCCTTTTCATGTTGTTGGGTTACACCTTTCATTATCTGTTTTTTTAATTGTATTGGATTTTGAGTTTTTGGTTCTTGCAGACCATGGGCCCTTCAAGAATGAATCCTAAGCTTGTACACATACACAACACAATCAGCAATTGTGCATACGTTTGTGCAATACAGTGCTTAGTTTGTAAATAAAAAGGTGCTGGTGCCCAGAGCCCTCCTTTTAAACACATGGCTGCTGCAATTAAATGTGTGGACAAGGAATACTGAGGCAGCGTAATCCTGAAGCCACCTCGGGCCTCTTTAATCCATTTACAGCCACTCCTTGCCCCTTCAGCTCACTCTTGCAGCTTTCTACTTTCTCTCCTAGTGACGCTTTTTCGTTTTTCTCTTCCTCCGTCTTTCCCATATGTGTCTTTTGTTCGCAGTAAATGCTTGAGGCTGAAGAATAAGCCCCGGCCCTCAAAAATAAGTGCCAGTGCTCACCATCGGAAACAACAAGCACAAATTAAGCACTGGGGCAATACCATATCTGCAGTTCACAATTTTTGGATTTGTTTTATCTTCAATCAAGCAACCTTTTACAACATGGCCTGTACAACAACTACGTCTTTACCAAGCATGCCTTTACCACATATGCCTTTACAACAAATTTTGTTGTAAAAGCATGCATGGTAAACTCTTTCCAGCCTTGCCCCCTACACCTGCCACCATACTCCACCCGGCCAAACCCTTAAAACAGCCCCTTCCACCCCAGCCCTCAGCCCTAACTCCCCTGCCTTACCCTGGCTGGTCCTAAAACCTACCCCGCCCTGTCCTTAAAACTACCCTGTCCTAAAAACTACCCCGACCCCCACCCTGCCCTAAACCCTAAAACCTTCCCTGTCCTAAAAACTGCCCCACCCTCTCCTAAAATGTACATGAACCCCCAGCCCCTCCTTACACCATAAAACCTAACCTACCCTGTCCTAAAAACTACCCCGACCCCCACCCTGCCCTAAACCCTAAACCTTCCCCGTCCTAAAAACTACCCCACCCTCTTCTAAAATCTACCCTGACCCCCCAGCCCTGTCTTACACCATAAAACCTAACCTGCCCTAAAAACTACCCCACACCCCCACCCTAAACGCTACCCTGCCCTGTTCTAAAACCTACCTCGCCCTGTCCTAAAAACTACCCGACCCCCCGCCCTAAACTGTAGTACCTACCCTGTCCTAAAAACTACCCCGACCCCGCCCTGAAACCTAAAACCTATCCCTTCCTGTCCTAAAAACGACCCCAAACCCCTGCCCTAAACCCTAAAAGCTACCCGGCCCTGTCATAAAACTTACCTCGCCATGTGCTAAAAATGACCTCAACCCCTTGCCCTAATCCCTAAAACCTACCCTGTCCTAAAAACTACCCCACCCTGTCCTAAAACCTACCTGACCCCAACCCTAAAATCTACCCTGTCCTAAAACCTACCCCTCCCTGTCCTAAAAACTATCCCGATCCCCTGCCCTAAACCCTAAAAGCTACCCTGCCCTGTCCTAGAAACTACCCCGCCCTGCCCTAAAACCTACCCGACCCCCGTCCTAAACTGTAAAACTTAACCTGTCCTAAAAAACGACCCCTCTCTGTCCTAAAAACTGCCCGACCCCTCTGTCCTGAAACTTAAAACCTACCCCACCCTGTCCTAAAAACTACCCCAACCCCCCACCCTAACCCCTAAAGGTTGCCCTGCCCTGTCCTAACACCTACCCCGCCCTGCCCTAAAAATGACCCCTATCCCCACCCAAATCTTAAAACCTACCCTGTCCTAAAAAATACTCCACCCCGTCCTAAAAACTACCTGACCCCCACCCTAAACCCTAAAATCTACCCTGTCCTAAAACCTACCCCACCCTGTCCTAAAAACTATTCCAACCACCTGCCCTATGCATATGCGTGGTAAAGGCAAGCTTGCTAAACGCATGCATAGTAAACGCATATGCGTGGTAATAACAGCGTGGTCAATGCATAGCGTTGCATTGACCGCTTTGTAAGCGATGTTTCCCCATCCGAGGCAAAGCCTTGATCTCGATCTGGGCCGGCTCTAGGATGGTACAACCGGTGCTACCGCACTGGGCGTTGACACCGGGTGGGGCCGCCATGTTTGCATCCATATTATGGTTTTCAAAGCACCTTCTGCCACGTTCCTTGCCTCCAGCAATTTTCAGGCAACAATCAAAATGTCTGGTGATTAATGTTCCTCCTAGAGAGAGATGAGTTTTTCTAGTGGAAGTTTTGACTCATCGTAAGGTAGTGCAGAGGATTAAAACGCCTGAACATAGAACAGTGAGCTTGAAACTGCCAGCAAAGAGATGCGTGAAAACTGCAAGGTATAGATTAGAGCGTTATAATTTTTCCCCAGTCTTTCATTTCCCTAATGTTGCAAAAAGGGCACATTAGGGTACAATCAATTTTTATTAGTAAAGACAAACCCCCAACCATGGTGGTACGTTTTAAATTCCGAGTTTGTGCTTCTCCAGATCAAACACTCTTCTACTATATCGCCGCCCCGTATGGATGACGTCACTCCTGCACCTTGTAGTCCTCTGTCTTGTGTAACATTTCCTATGCACTAATTTACACACATACCATTGATAATGTGTAATGTGTTTGTGATGTAAAGTGCTCTGACATGCTGCGCTAGAATGATTGGCGCTACACAAAATAATTAAACGCATCTGAGAGAGAGTGGTTATAGGGACTTGAGGGCACTGTTAAAGGGTGGTAGTAAGAGAATCTGTGGCAAAGGTGGTCATTGGCGGGCACCAACAAACATTGTCGCACCCGGCGTCACGAGCGCTAAAGCCGGCCCGCACAGCATCACAGGATCAGCCATGCTCACAGTTATTTGGGCTACAGCTACACGGGTCAGCCATTCTTGCAACCCTCAGTCATCCACTGACATCTGGTGCCTTCAGATTGCTCTGCTCTGTCCTCCTTGGTGTGACAGATCCTACCAGCACCTGTTTCTCCCTGCTCCTGGATCCTCTTGTGCAGCCAATCCTCCAGAAGGGCTGGCGGACTCCTTCCCTCTCCCAGCAGCCAGGCTGGCTTCTAGGCACTTCATGTCAGATGAACAGCTTCTTTTAGGAGCACAGGACTCAGGTGATGTCCCCTCACCCCTGGGAAGCTGGCTGTCAGTCTGACATTAGCTGTGGTTGCACAGAAGTCTTCCGAGCACTCTGGGAAGCACTTCTTCTTAGGCCAGAGAGAACTTGGAACAAGTTGGTCAGTCGACTTACTTTTATACAAAGCGGATAAGTGATGTGGATCCACTACAATTTCAAAACTGGTTAGGAGCGGTTCTCCTTTCAGGAGTCCTTTCCAAGCTGCTCTCCAGACACAGCCCTTGTGCAAGAGGGATGGTTCGGACAGCAGGGTAGTTTCAATGCGCAATAGACATCCACCCCCCAACAGAGGCACAAAGAGAGGTGAGCTTCCTACGACAGGCTGCCATCAGCCACATTGCAGAGTGATCTTAACAAAGTCAAAAGGATCATTTCACCTAAGGTTTTAATTTTAAACAACTGAGACTGCAGTCCCACATTTCACTCACACCATCTGCCAAGTGGCAGTGCTACAGGAAGACTGATCAACAGTCCCTCTCACCAAATGCCTAATTGAACCACCTGAACTACTGAAGGAGCCTTGTTTCCTGCCTCCCCGCTCCACTCTCTAGGCCTCCTCTTTCCAGCTTCAGGAATGTCAGCTCTCTGGAAAAACAACCTCACCGCCAATCTTTCCAGAAGTCCAGACTAGGGGTATCAAAAAATGGGTCCCACAAGTGTCCTTGCTTACTCATACACACAATGCATGGACCATGCAGGCCACCTACGAAAAACATTGACTTGAGATGTTAGCTCTGGGATGTGGGTTAGCGCATAGAAGCTGAACTTTACTCGAGAGGAACAATAGGTCCCCATTCCAGTGATACAGACATAAAGGTCTGGTGACAACTATAGATTCACAAAGCACTATGTTGCCACCACAACTACTTTATGTACTAATCCCATGACGGGGACCGTAGTACACTGCAGTGCAACGAGGGCTACTTTGGTGTTCTCCTCCAGGTCATAGGAGATGCTGAGCACCTCATTCATGTCCAGGGACATGTCTGGGCCTCTGCACAACCACTAGAGTACCTGCATGTAGAGTTCTTGTCTAGTGCAACCTGTGAAACGATTCACTTCCAGCTGACTCGGTAATTTCAGGATGTGGATGGGCGTTTAGGATGGGGTTCTGGAGTTGAGGTTGAAGGTAGTGGAAGTTTCTCACTGTGCCTGTATATATATATATATATATATATATATATATATATATATATATATATATGTGTGTGTGTAAGAGAGGGTACAGTAAAGGGCAGGCGAGACAAGGAAGTAGATGCAGAAGGACAGAGAAAATGAGTGTGACACAGGCAGCTGGGCGATTCCATACAGATGTGGGATAAAAATAGGCACAGTTGCCTAACTTAGAGAGATGCAGAGGAGAAAGGAAGTAATGGAGGCATTCCCAAGACTGCTGCTAGTCCCACAACTATGTTTAAATAGTGTTTACCCCAGCCGGGTATCTTCAGAATTGAAATATTGCATATTTGACATTGAGTTGAAAGTTCTAATTTCCAATTATTCCCAAGAAAATCTTTGTTCCCCATTTATCTGATAATGTTAACAAGCATTGGCAAAGCCAATATGTCTAGTCTGTTTTATGTTTACGTTATTAGTTGTGTGCTGTGTATACAACAAAAGAAAACTCACTGAAAGGAGCCCAACCTCTGCTTTAGGGATACTCGGAGTGAAATACAGAATTTTAGTTGACACTTTTAAGCCACACTTCTTGGTAAGACCATCTTCTTGGAAAGGATTCCTGGTTTGTTTCTTTGGAAATTACCCTTTAAGGGGCCCCCACCACTTTTTCATCATGCTTAAAGCAGTCAGTGGTGTACTCGTCATCTGAAACTCCAATCCAGCTAGTACCTTGCCGGTGGAGCGACAGAACACGGTGGAGTGCCCTCCATCTTCTTTAAGGATGCTACGGTCACTGATGGGGTATCACAGATTCTGCCAGAAAAGCCAAAAGAGGATTGGGTAGGACATTTGCCTGCACAGGATAAGGACTGCACAGCTCACTAAAGGCATAGGGGATATGTGGTAGGCTGTCCTGTATTTGGTACTTGTGTGACATACTTGGAGATGGGATGCTCTGTGCTGTTGATGGTGCCATCTGCAAGGGCATGACCCCAAAACGCATTCAGCCAGGAGCCCTCCTTTAATACAGATGACTGACCTCAACCTGTTGTCCAGCCTGTGCAGATCTGCCTGGAGAAGAAACTTCAGATCTGAGAGTGTGGTGAGTCACCGTTGCCCAGTGCCAGTCCTGCTTTTGTGGGAGCCTGGGTCACCCCCTTCATAGTCTCACCCTTTGTTGAATAATTGTGTCCTGCTGGCTGGCCCTGCACTTCTAGCTCCAGAATTGAGTAGCTGTCTCTGTTGCTACTACTCTCCCAAAGTCATTGTACTTCACAGCCACTAAATCCCAGTCCCCATTGGCTACTGGTGGGTCCAGTGGGATCCGCTCAAATATTTACAGGGTAAAGGCTCTACGCTCTGAGTGCCCCTGTGTAGGAAGTTGGCTCTGTATGTGCTATTTCAAAGTAAGGAATAGCATGCACAGAGTCCAAGGGTTCCCCTTAGAGGTAAAATAGTGGTAAAAATAGATAATACTAATGCTCTATTTTGTGGTAGTGTGGTCGAGCAGTAGGCTTATCCAAGGAGTAGTGTTAAGCATTTGTTGTACATACACATAGACAATAAATGAGGTACACACACTCAGAGACAAATCCAGCCAATAGGTTTTTATATAGAAAAATATCTTTTCTTAGTTTATTTTAAGAACCACAGGTTCAAATTCTACATGTAATATCTCATT
The DNA here is from genome assembly GCF_031143425.1 of Pleurodeles waltl. Taxonomy (NCBI): domain Eukaryota; kingdom Metazoa; phylum Chordata; class Amphibia; order Caudata; family Salamandridae; genus Pleurodeles; species Pleurodeles waltl. The sequence goes on along the minus strand of NC_090443.1, from coordinate 1,018,470,282 downwards.
CGAAAGGTATTGCAGGTAAGTACTTTAGGAACTTCAAATCATCAAAATTGCATGTATACTTTTCAAGTTATTGACAAATAGCTGTTTTAAAAGTGGACACTTAGTGCAATTTTCACAGTTCCTAGGGGAGGTAAGTTTTGATTAGTTTTACCAGGTAAGTAAGACACTTACAGGGTTCAGTTCTTGGTCCAAGGTAGCCCACCGTTGGGGGTTCAGAGCAACCCCAAAGTCACCACACCAGCAGCTCAGGGCCGGTCAGGTGCAGAGTTCAAAGTGGTGCCCAAAACACATAGGCTAGAATGGAGAGAAGGGGGTGCCCCGGTTCCGGTCTGCTTGCAGGTAAGTACCCGCGTCTTCGGAGGGCAGACCAGGGGGGTTTTGTAGGGCACCGGGGGGGACACGAGTCCACACAGAAATTTCACCCTCAGCGGCGCGGGGGCGGCCGGGTGCAGTGTAGAAACAAGCGTCGGGTTCGCAATGTTAGTCTATGAGAGATCTCGGGATCTCTTCAGCGCTGCAGGCAGGCAAGGGGGGGGTTCCTCGGGGAAACCTCCACTTGGGCAAGGGAGAGGGACTCCTGGGGGTCACTTCTCCAGTGAAAGTCCGGTCCTTCAGGTCCTGGGGGCTGCGGGTGCAGGGTCTCTCCCAGGCGTCGGGACTTTAGGTTCAAAGAGTCGCGGTCAGGGGAAGCCTCGGGATTCCCTCTGCAGGCGGCGCTGTGGGGGCTCAGGGGGGACAGGTTTTGGTACTCACAGTATCAGAGTAGTCCTGGGGTCCCTCCTGAGGTGTCGGATCTCCACCAGCCGAGTCGGGGTCGCCGGGTGCAGTGTTGCAAGTCTCACGCCTTTTGCGGGGAGCTTGCAGGGTTCTTTAAAGCTGCTGGAAACAAAGTTGCAGCTTTTCTTGGAGCAGGTCCGCTGTCCTCGGGAGTTTCTTGTCTTTTCGAAGCAGGGGCAGTCCTCAGAGGATGTCGAGGTCGCTGGTCCCTTCGGAAGGCGTCGCTGGAGCAGGATCTTTGGAAGGCAGGAGACAGGCCGGTGAGTTTCTGGAGCCAAGGCAGTTGTCGTCTTCTGGTCTTCCGCTGCAGGGGTTTTCAGCTGGGCAGTCCTTCTTCTTGTTGCAGGAATCTAATTTTCTAGGGTTCAGGGTAGCCCTTAAATACTAAATTTAAGGGCGTGTTTAGGTCTGGGGGGTTAGTAGCCAATGGCTACTAGCCCTGAGGGTGGGTACACCCTCTTTGTGCCTCCTCCCAAGGGGAGGGGGTCACAATCCTAACCCTATTGGGGGAATCCTCCATCTGCAAGATGGAGGATTTCTAAAAGTTAGAGTCACTTCAGCTCAGGACACCTTAGGGGCTGTCCTGACTGGCCAGTGACTCCTCCTTGTTGCTTTCTTTGTTCCCTCCAGCCTTGCCGCCAAAAGTGGGGGCCGTGGCCGGAGGGGGCGGGCAACTCCACTAAGCTGGAGTGCCCTGCTGGGCTGTGACAAAGGGGTGAGCCTTTGAGGCTCACCGCCAGGTGTCACAGCTCCTGCCTGGGGGAGGTGTTAGCATCTCCACCCAGTGCAGGCTTTGTTACTGGCCTCAGAGTGACAAAGGCACTCTCCCCATGGGGCCAGCAACATGTCTCTAGTGTGGCAGGCTGCTGGAACCAGTCAGCCTACACAGATAGTTGGTTAAGTTTCAGGGGGCACCTCTAAGGTGCCCTCTGTGGTGTATTTTACAATAAAATGTACACTGGTTTCAGTGTGCATTTATTGTGCTGAGAAGTTTGATACCAAACTTCCCAGTTTTCAGTGTAGCCATTATGGTGCTGTGGAGTTCGAGTAAAACAGACTCCCAGACCATATACTCTTATGGCTACCCTGCACTTACAATGTCTAAGGTTTTGTTTAGACACTGTAGGGGCACAGTGCTCATGCACTGGTACCCTCACCTATGGTATAGTGCACCCTGCCTTAGGGCTGTAAGGCCTGCTAGAGGGGTGTCTTACCTATACTGCATAGGCAGTGAGAGGCTGGCATGGCACCCTGAGGGGAGTGCCATGTCGACTTACTCATTTTGTTCTCACTAGCACACACAGGCTTGTAAGCAGTGTGTCTGTGCTGAGTGAGGGGTCTCTAGGGTGGCATAAGACATGCTGCAGCCCTTAGAGACCTTTCTTGGCATCAGGGCCCTTGGTACTAGAAGTACCAGTTACAAGGGACTTATCTGAATGCCAGGGTGTGCCAATTGTGGATACAATGGTACATTTTAGGTGAAGGAACACTGGTGCTGGGGCCTGGTTAGCAGGGTCCCAGCACACTTCTCAGTCAAGTCAGCATCAGTATCAGGCAAAAAGTGGGGGGTAACTGCAACAGGGAGCCATTTCTTTACACAAGCCCCCCCCAGCCCACAGGCCAGGAGACTCAGCCCAAGCTGGGAGAGTCTTCCTAGTCTGTCAGGCGAGGAAGAGTAGGAGAAATAGGCTGGTTAGTTGCAGGGCCTACTCTGCCTTACATCCTTCTGTTCAGGTCATTCCCTTTGGGGAACTGACCCACTTCCACAGTGATAGGACCTAGTCTGAATTGCCTCTTGTCTGCCTCTTCAATGTCTCCACCCATTCTTTTTATTTTGGGTTTAGAGGTATCCACCTCTGCTAATCTTATCTTAGCCAGGGTCATCCCTAGCTTACCCAAAGAGGTTACCCAGAGCTGGAGTAACCCCACCATGACCAACAGGGTCAGGGGGCCTAACTTGCTATTTGGCATGGGGTCTGACCACCATGCCAAGGATAGTGCAGCCATAAAGGCTAACACCCAGCAGAGGCCACTGACAGCTGTCAGTGCCCAGAACCACACCTTTAGCTCTTCACCTAAAAGGGAAGGGGCTAAGTTACAGGCCTCTTTGGGTTCAGGCTGCCTGTCTGCTGTATTAGAGTGGGGGGTTACCACATCTTGTAGTAAACACCCTTCTTCCACTCTTTCTTCTGTTAGCTGAGGAGCCACCCACTCAGGTTTAACAGTTGCCTGACTAGCCAGGACTTCTTGTGGGTCAGGTTGGACTTTATCAGGGCCATTTTTGGAGTTCTCCCCTACTGGAGCAGAATCTCCTTGGCTTGCTGTAACCTTGGCTAAAGGTTGTCCACCCTTCCTACTCTGTTTTCTTTTCTTCTTCTTCTGGGGCCTGCTTGCATTTACTGCAGAGGCAGGACTTCCAGAATCCTTGGGAGAGGACTGGCACTGGACCAGTTCCTCTCTTGGGCTCTGACTAACCTCTGGGTAGTCATTTCCAAGGAGACAATCAAGGGGGAGGTCTGTACTGACTACTACCCTTCTCCAGCTAAGAGTGCCACCCACTTCTATGGGTACTAAAGCCACAGGCCTCTTAGTGACCCTGTCTAGGCTAACTCTTACCCTGGCAGTCTCACCTGGGATGTACTGGTTTGAGAGCACCAGCCTGTCATGCACAATAGTGTGACTGGCACAAGTGTCTCTCAGGGCAGTGGTTGGGATTCCATTCACCAGTAGGTGGTGGAAGTGTCTACTTCCCTCTGGAATCTCCAACTCACCTGTTGGGCCCTGTTTCCAGTTGAAGGCTAGGAAGACCTCCTCATCTGAGGAGTCATCTCCCATGGCTACACTGGTTACCCCTGGAATTTTGTTCTGGGGTTTGTTTTTGGGACAAGAAGTGTCCTTGGTGTGGTGCCCAGACTGTTTACAGTTGTGGCACCATGCCTTAGTGGCATCCCAGTTCTTACCCTGGTACCCACCTTTGTTTTGGGTTGTGTCTTGGGGCCCACCCACCTGTTCTGGTTTTTGGGGGCCTACAGAGGACTCTTTTTCTTTGTTTCTAGTGTCACCCACTTTCTCCTGGGGAGTTTTTGTAACCCCTTTCTTTTGGTCACCCCCAGTGGAAGTTTTGGTTACCCTAGTCTTGACCCAGTGGTCTGCCTTCTTTCCCAATTCTTGGGGAGAAATTGGACCTAGGTCTACCAGATACTGATGCAACTTTTCATTGAAGCAGTTACTTAAAATGTGTTCTTTCATAAACAAATTATAAAGCCCAACATAGTTACACACTTCATTTCCAGTTAACCAACCATCCAGTGTTTTGACTGAGTAGTCTACAAAATCAACCCAGGTCTGGCTCGAGGATTTTTGAGCCCCCCTGAATCTAATTCTATACTCCTCAGTGGAGAATCCAAAGCCCTCAATCAGGGTACCCTTCATGAGGTCATAAGATTCTGCATCTTTTCCAGAGAGTGTGAGGAGTCTATCCCTACACTTTCCAGTGAACATTTCCCAAAGGAGAGCACCCCAGTGAGATCTGTTTACTTTTCTGGTTACACAAGCCCTCTCAAAAGCTGTGAACCATTTGGTGATGTCATCACCATCTTCATATTTTGTTACAATCCCTTTGGGGATTTTTAGGATGTCAGGAGAATCTCTGACCCTATTTAAGTTGCTGCCACCATTGATGGGACCTAGGCCCATCTCTTTTCTTTCCCTTTCTATGGCTAGGAGCTGCTTTTCCAAAGCCAATCTTTTGGCCATCCTGGCTAACTGGATGTCCTCTTCACTGGGGTTATCCTCAGTGATTTCAGAGGTGTTGGTCTCTCCTGTGAGGGAACCAGCATCTCTGACTATTATTTTTGGAGTCAGGGTTTGAGGGACCCTGTTCTCCCTAGATAGGACTGGTAGGGGGGAATTGTCCTCCAAGTCACTATCCTCTTCCTCTGAGTTGCCACCCTCAGAGGGGTTGGCCTTTTCAAACTCTGCCAAAAGCTCCTGGAGCTGTATTTTGGTAGGTTTGGGGCCCATTGTTATTTTCTTTATTTTACAGAGTGACCTTAGCTCCCTCATCTTAAGATGGAGGTAAGGTGTGGTGTCGAGTTCCACCACAGTCACATCTGTGCTAGACATTTTGCTTCTAAAAGTTGGAATACTTTTTAAGAAACTAAAACTGGTTCTAGAATCTAATTCAAACTTTTACAAACTTTTAAACTCTAAAAGAAATGCTAAACAGGATCTAACACAAGGCCCTAGCAGGTCTTTTAAGAATTTAGAAAACTTTTCAAATTGCAAAAATCAATTTCTAATGACAATTTTGGAATTTGTCGTGTGATCAGGTATTGGCTGAGTAGTCCAGCAAATGCAAAGTCTTGTACCCCACCGCTGATCCACCAATGTAGGAAGTTGGCTCTGTATGTGCTATTTCAAAGTAAGGAATAGCATGCACAGAGTCCAAGGGTTCCCCTTAGAGGTAAAATAGTGGTAAAAATAGATAATACTAATGCTCTATTTTGTGGTAGTGTGGTCGAGCAGTAGGCTTATCCAAGGAGTAGTGTTAAGCATTTGTTGTACATACACATAGACAATAAATGAGGTACACACACTCAGAGACAAATCCAGCCAATAGGTTTTTATATAGAAAAATATCTTTTCTTAGTTTATTTTAAGAACCACAGGTTCAAATTCTACATGTAATATCTCATTCGAAAGGTATTGCAGGTAAGTACTTTAGGAACTTCAAATCATCAAAATTGCATGTATACTTTTCAAGTTATTGACAAATAGCTGTTTTAAAAGTGGACACTTAGTGCAATTTTCACAGTTCCTAGGGGAGGTAAGTTTTGATTAGTTTTACCAGGTAAGTAAGACACTTACAGGGTTCAGTTCTTGGTCCAAGGTAGCCCACCGTTGGGGGTTCAGAGCAACCCCAAAGTCACCACACCAGCAGCTCAGGGCCGGTCAGGTGCAGAGTTCAAAGTGGTGCCCAAAACACATAGGCTAGAATGGAGAGAAGGGGGTGCCCCGGTTCCGGTCTGCTTGCAGGTAAGTACCCGCGTCTTCGGAGGGCAGACCAGGGGGGTTTTGTAGGGCACCGGGGGGGACACGAGTCCACACAGAAATTTCACCCTCAGCGGCGCGGGGGCGGCCGGGTGCAGTGTAGAAACAAGCGTCGGGTTCGCAATGTTAGTCTATGAGAGATCTCGGGATCTCTTCAGCGCTGCAGGCAGGCAAGGGGGGGGTTCCTCGGGGAAACCTCCACTTGGGCAAGGGAGAGGGACTCCTGGGGGTCACTTCTCCAGTGAAAGTCCGGTCCTTCAGGTCCTGGGGGCTGCGGGTGCAGGGTCTCTCCCAGGCGTCGGGACTTTAGGTTCAAAGAGTCGCGGTCAGGGGAAGCCTCGGGATTCCCTCTGCAGGCGGCGCTGTGGGGGCTCAGGGGGGACAGGTTTTGGTACTCACAGTATCAGAGTAGTCCTGGGGTCCCTCCTGAGGTGTCGGATCTCCACCAGCCGAGTCGGGGTCGCCGGGTGCAGTGTTGCAAGTCTCACGCCTTTTGCGGGGAGCTTGCAGGGTTCTTTAAAGCTGCTGGAAACAAAGTTGCAGCTTTTCTTGGAGCAGGTCCGCTGTCCTCGGGAGTTTCTTGTCTTTTCGAAGCAGGGGCAGTCCTCAGAGGATGTCGAGGTCGCTGGTCCCTTCGGAAGGCGTCGCTGGAGCAGGATCTTTGGAAGGCAGGAGACAGGCCGGTGAGTTTCTGGAGCCAAGGCAGTTGTCGTCTTCTGGTCTTCCGCTGCAGGGGTTTTCAGCTGGGCAGTCCTTCTTCTTGTTGCAGGAATCTAATTTTCTAGGGTTCAGGGTAGCCCTTAAATACTAAATTTAAGGGCGTGTTTAGGTCTGGGGGGTTAGTAGCCAATGGCTACTAGCCCTGAGGGTGGGTACACCCTCTTTGTGCCTCCTCCCAAGGGGAGGGGGTCACAATCCTAACCCTATTGGGGGAATCCTCCATCTGCAAGATGGAGGATTTCTAAAAGTTAGAGTCACTTCAGCTCAGGACACCTTAGGGGCTGTCCTGACTGGCCAGTGACTCCTCCTTGTTGCTTTCTTTGTTCCCTCCAGCCTTGCCGCCAAAAGTGGGGGCCGTGGCCGGAGGGGGCGGGCAACTCCACTAAGCTGGAGTGCCCTGCTGGGCTGTGACAAAGGGGTGAGCCTTTGAGGCTCACCGCCAGGTGTCACAGCTCCTGCCTGGGGGAGGTGTTAGCATCTCCACCCAGTGCAGGCTTTGTTACTGGCCTCAGAGTGACAAAGGCACTCTCCCCATGGGGCCAGCAACATGTCTCTAGTGTGGCAGGCTGCTGGAACCAGTCAGCCTACACAGATAGTTGGTTAAGTTTCAGGGGGCACCTCTAAGGTGCCCTCTGTGGTGTATTTTACAATAAAATGTACACTGGTTTCAGTGTGCATTTATTGTGCTGAGAAGTTTGATACCAAACTTCCCAGTTTTCAGTGTAGCCATTATGGTGCTGTGGAGTTCGAGTAAAACAGACTCCCAGACCATATACTCTTATGGCTACCCTGCACTTACAATGTCTAAGGTTTTGTTTAGACACTGTAGGGGCACAGTGCTCATGCACTGGTACCCTCACCTATGGTATAGTGCACCCTGCCTTAGGGCTGTAAGGCCTGCTAGAGGGGTGTCTTACCTATACTGCATAGGCAGTGAGAGGCTGGCATGGCACCCTGAGGGGAGTGCCATGTCGACTTACTCATTTTGTTCTCACTAGCACACACAGGCTTGTAAGCAGTGTGTCTGTGCTGAGTGAGGGGTCTCTAGGGTGGCATAAGACATGCTGCAGCCCTTAGAGACCTTTCTTGGCATCAGGGCCCTTGGTACTAGAAGTACCAGTTACAAGGGACTTATCTGAATGCCAGGGTGTGCCAATTGTGGATACAATGGTACATTTTAGGTGAAGGAACACTGGTGCTGGGGCCTGGTTAGCAGGGTCCCAGCACACTTCTCAGTCAAGTCAGCATCAGTATCAGGCAAAAAGTGGGGGGTAACTGCAACAGGGAGCCATTTCTTTACACCCTGCATTAGTATTTCTGTTTGAACTTTCAATTTTTGTGACTTCTATTGAACTGTTTCCAGTGACTCCTCATACCCAAGAGCTCATAGCCAAGGGAGAAGCCAAAAAATTAAAATAATCTCCACTTTTATCCATACTTCAAATGCCATTGGGTGAGCGAAGCTCTGCCCACTCCAGATGACTTCCCTTTGTCTTGCCTTTCGTCCATCTATCTCGCTATCCTTTAAGCCTTTCATTCATCCATCCAATTATCCATCTTTTCATGCTTCCATCTGCCCGTGCCTCCTTTCACCATCCCATCTACCCTCCCTTTCATGATTGCAGCCTCACTTCTACTCATTCATACAACCTTTTACTGATCCATCCATCCATTTTGTTACGTCCATCCACTAATTCATCATCCTTCTATCAATCTTCCAATCCATCCTTTCATCCAGATGTCCATCCATCCAACCTTTGATCATCCCAGTTACTTTCCTTCATCCACCAATGCTAATGTGGTTTTACTCTTCCATCCACCACTTCTTTCATCCTTTTCACTTCTTTCTTGTCACGGTTTCTTCCTTATTTTATGTCGTCCTCTTACTCTTCCTTCCAGCCCTCTCTTTCTTTCCCTCTCTTTTGCTCTTCTCTTCTTTACTGTGAGTAACTTTGCAATCCTGGCCTCTTTTATTGTTTTCCATTTTTTTTTTTTTTTTTTTAGCTTTTGTCTGCAGAGCTGCAGACAGGAAAGACTCATAAATCACTTTGGACCTGATTACGAAGCTGGGGATCCGAAGACTGCCAACCTCGCAGTGGGTGTTGGACTGCTGCGGCTGGGGTGGTCCGGCCGCCACATTATGAGGTTGGCGGGCAGATCCACCAGCCACCGCCGTCCCCGCCAGGATCTCAGATCATGTTGGAATCAGCCAGGGCGGTGCTGATCTCAGCTCCACCCTGCTGATTACGACCTGGTTCTCCGCCAGCCTTTTCATGGCGTTCAACAGCCATGAAAAGGCTGGTGGAGAACAAGTGCAGGAGGCCACAGGGGGGCCCCTGCACTGCCAGTGCCCGAGGCATGGGCAGGGCTGGTGCCGCCTGCGTGCAGCACCTTGATTTCCGCCAGTCAGCCCAGTGGGAAACTCGTAATGGTGCCAGCGGGGTGGTCCCTAGCATGGCGGCGACCGCCCCATTGAGAGATTGGAAGGCGGGTGTTTCTGTCTGCCAAACTCTTAATCAGCCCCTTTGTGTCAACACCACCCCCGCATCAACTATGTAATCGTGGGGTTCACCACACCACTGTATGTACCCCATGAGTATGGCATTAGGACCCTGATTGTGGGACTGTACTGTGTGCACTGTAAAATTATATTTTTCTGTGGGTGGAAATCCCAGTTTTCTTTGCTTGATGGGTTGTGGCTGAATGAAACATTTTGTGCTTTCCGCCACTTTTGACATTTCCTCAGCAGTTTTCGCTGCTTACGTCTAGGGGCAGTGAGTTTCTAGGACAGAGAGTACCATTGCCTACCTGATACATTGCAGCATCCATCCCTAACTGTGTTCCCTTGAGTTGAGGCTCTAACCAAGGTCATCATAGGATAATTGGGAAGAAAGGTTTCCGAAGAGCGTGGAGGAGGCACAAACATCCCCCGTTAGAATAAGGCTCTTTATAGAGGCACATCCTATTTGAGTGTTAGGGGGTCATTCTGACCCTGGCGGCGGCCACCGACCACGGGAGCACCGCCAACAGGCTGGCGGTGCTCCAACGAGCATTCTGACCGCGGCGGTTCAGCCGCGGTCAGAAGCGGAAAGTCAGCGGTCTCCCGCTGACTTTCCGCTGCTCGAGTGAATCCTCCATGGCTGCGGAGCGCGCTCCGCAGCCATGAGGATTCTGACCCCCCCTACCGCCATCCTGTTCATGGCGGGAAAGCCGCCATGAACAAGATGGCGGGAGGGGGGGTCGCGGGGCCCCTGGGGGCCCCTGCCGTGCCCATGCCAATGGCATGGGCACGGCAGGGGCCCCCGTAAGAGGGCCCCGCAAAGTATTTCAGTGTCTGCCTTGCAGACACTGAAATACGCGACAGGTGCCACTGCACCCGTCGCACCTTCCCACTCCGCCGGCTCGATTACGAGCCGGCATCCTCGTGGGAAGGTCGTTTTCCCCTGGGCTGGCGGGCGGTTTTTCAGCAACCGCCCGCCAGCCCAGGGGAAAACTTGTAATACCCGCCGCGGTCTTTTGACCGCGGCGCGGTATTTTGGAGGGCGGCATCCTGGCGGGCGGCCTCCGCCGCCCGCCAGGGTCATAATGAGGCCCTTAGTGTCTTAGAAGTACTTAGAGGGTGTACCTGGGGCCAAGAAGACTCCGGGTCACACATTTTGCAGAGTTTATTGTGGTGCCAGACAGTTCATATTTGTAGAAACAGGCCTATTCTTTTTAAAAGATACACCTGAAGCGAATATGTGACAGAACAACTAGGTCCTAAACAACTATAGCCTAAACCACTACTGCTAAACAACTAAAAAGTCTCTACAACTAAGTACTGAACAACTACTGTCTAAACAACAATTGTGCCTGAATAACACTTGCCTGAACAACTAATATATATATATATATATATATTCTAAACAACTAATAAACCATAAAAAACAAAAAGAAAACCTTACCTTAAAAATTAGTTGTTGAGGCAATTGTTATTCAGGCACAGTTGTTGTTTAGAAAGTAGTTGTTCAGTACTTAGTTGTAGAGACACTTTAGTTGTTTAGCAGTAGTGGTTCAGGCAAGTAGTGGTTTAGGCAAGTAGTGGTTTAGACCTAGATGTTCAGGATGTTCCCACCTGAAGCTGGTCATTCTGATTACTGTGTCTGATTACCTTACACTGTATGTGATTTCTCATCCCTCTTCTGCCTCCCGGACCTAGCAGTCACTGCTTGTCCCGCACCCTGGGAGAGTTAAGTGCAGCAAGAAAGACCTTAGAGGAGTTTATAAGTAGTGAACAATGGTGTCTACCAATGCTGCTGCACAGTCACCACTGACTGCCCGAGGACCAGAGTACAGGCACTGCCCAGTAAAAGCAACAGGGCTATCAGAAGGTACGTCTGCACCACAAGGATGACTAATCGGGTGTAGAGGGGCTTCATGCAGTGGCTAAGAATCCATGGCCAGCTTTAGGGCGGTGCGACCGGTGTGGCTGCACTGGGCGCTGACCTCACGGGGGCAGGCGCTGTGCTTAGCAATCACTTACAATTTAAAAGCACCTACTGCAGAGTTCCTTGTGTGTCCAGCTTTCAGGCAGCAACAAAATGTCAAGATAACTCTTGTGATTAATGTTCCTTCTTGAGAGATCAGAGTTTTATCCAGTGGAAGTTTTGACCCGCCATTAAGTAGCGCAGGGGGTTAATGTGCCTGCTGCAAAGAATGTGTACTGTGCAGGTCACACGTCTGTTTTTTATGTGGATAGCTCAGTGGGTTACTGTTTTTGTCACGGAGATCTCTTTATTACCGCAGTTCATAAGGTAGAACCTTAATTTAGATAGAAACTGTGATAAACTGTCATCAAAGAGATGCATGCAAACTGCATAAAATAAGTTAGGGTGTTATGTTTTTTCACCTTCTTTCATTATCTGTTCGTAATGTTGCTAAAAAGAGGTTGTTTGGGTAGATCTGCATTCACATTCCTACAGCCAGCCTTTACCTGTGCTTTCAAACAAATTAAATCTATGTGAGTGAGAGGCTATGGAGAGTTGAGGGCAGTGCTTAATTTGTCAATGAAAAGGTGCCGGTGCCCAAAGCCCTCCACTTAAACAGGCGGCTTCTGCATTTAAATGTGCGAGCATGGAATACCGAGGCAGCGTAATCCTGAACCCATCTCGGGCCCCTTTAAATCATTTATAGCCACTCCCTGCCCCTTCAGCTCACTCTTGCAGCTTTCTGTTTTCTCCCATTGTGATGCCTTTTCGTTTTTCTCTTCCTCCGTCCCTCCCATAAGTGTCTTTTGCTCACAGCAAATGCTTGAGGCAGAAGAATAAGCCCCGGCCCTCAAAAATAAGTGCCGGCGCTCAGCACCGGAAACAACAAGCACAAATTAAGCACTGGTTGAGGGGCACTTTTGTCCAGTGGTAGTGGGAGAATCTGGGGAGGAGGTCATGGGGGCGCCAAAAATAATTGTCGCACGGGGCACCACCAGCACTGAAGCTGGCCCTGGTACAATCTGTCACATGTACAGACTGCATTTGTTGTCTCTGTGCACAGTGATACTCAGAGCTGCCAAGTTTTTGAGATGTCGTAGGAGAACTGATTAGCATATTTGATGACATCAGAAGAAGCAATATTACACAAACTTTGACATCACTGACACCACAAGAAGTGAGAAGTGAAATAAAAAAAATTACAAATAAATGTAAGATAAATAAAATAACAGCAAAACGTCACTAAAGTAGAAACATGGCTTACGAAAGTAGCAGAGTGGCACTGACGTGTCCCAAGCAGCTCCCATCAGCTGGGGGGTACATTGTTATAGGATTGCCTTCTGAAGTATTTGTAGCTTCCAGGGGCAGTCCTACACACAGCAGAGCTCTGAACAAGGGCTTCAAGTTCAGGTTGTAGCTGTTCTTAGCAGGCGTGACGTTTAGCAATTTGTGAGTGAGACCTCAATCGTACCACATGTTGTGTGAGTGTCACTCGCAATGAGTGAGACATGGAGCCTCTGCTAACAGCGTGCAGAGGTGATTGCACAAACAATTTGCTCATTGTGTGTAGACAGCTGTAAGCGTGTTCAGATGGATGCATGCGTGTGGAGATCACCACATCCACAGGGTGCAGCAATGGCCTTGTGTCGTAGCTGGAAGATAACTACGGTGTGCAGAGACGCCTACGTGCACGGTATGTGAAGGCTCAGGAAAGGTGACCTGGGTACAGGTGACTGACTGCATGTGGACTGTAAAGAGAACAGGAGGTGGACGGAATGCTGACCAATTGAAACATTCACCCCCAGTCACTGATCTGCGGTTAACCCATTGTGTTTTTTGCTCCCACGCCCCCCAGTTTAGACCCAGCCATATGCAAATCAGTCTTGACCCTGCTCCCCCTGAGAACAGCCCAGCCAACAGCTTCTTTCTGGTTCCTGGAGGACCTGGCCTGGCAGTTCGGGCTGGACTGTTCCCATGGGGAGCATCCATGGGGACTGATTTGCATAAGGCTGGGTCCAAACTGGAATGGCATGGCAAGCAAGAAAACTGATGGATTAAACCCAGATCTGTGACCGGGATGAATGTTTGATTTGTTCCGCATTCCGTCCATCATCTGTTCTTTTTGCATTTGGAGTGTGGCATTGTGCTGGAAGTCCACTGCAATGCACAGTGTGCAGTGTGCAGAGACACCTACATGCACTGTATGTGGAGGATGAGGAACTGCATGTGGAGTTTGGCATTGTGCTGGAAGTTTACTGCAGTGCACAGTGGACAGTGTGCAGAGATGTCTGCATGCGCAGTATGGGATGGTTGAGGAACTGCATGTGGAGTTTGGCATGGTGCTGGAAGTTCACTGCAGTGCACAATGTGCAGTGCGCAGTGTGCAGAGACACCTGCATGCACAGTTTGTGATGGTTGAGGAACTACATGTGGAGTGTGGCATTGTGCTGGAAGTTTAGTGCAGTGCATAGTGTGCAGTGTGCAGCAACACCTGCATGCACAGTAGGTGATGGTTGAGGAACTGCATGTGGAGTTTGGCATTGTGCTGGAAGTTTACTGCAGTGCACAGTGTGCAGTGTGCAGAGACACCTGCATGCACAGTATGTGATGGTTGAGGAACTGCATGTGGAGTTTGGCATTGTGCTGAAAGTTTACTGCAGTGCACAGTGGACAGTGTGCAGAGACGTCTGCATGCGCAGTATGGGATGGTTGAGGATCTGCATGTGGAGTTTGGCATTGTGCTGGAAGTTTACTGCAGTGCACAGTGTGCAGAGACACCTGTATGCACAGTATGCGATGGTTGAGGAAGTGCATGTGGAGTTTGGCATTGTGCTGGAAGTTCACTGCAGTGCACAGTGTGCATTGTGCAGAGACACCTGCATGTGCAGTATGGGATGGTTGAGGAACTGCATGTTGAGTTTGACATTGTGCTGGAAGTTTACTGCAGTGCACAGTGTGCAGAGACACCTACACGCACAGTATGCGATAGTTGAGGAACTACATGTGGAGTGTGGCATTGTGCTGGAAGTTTAGTGTAGTGCATAGTGTGCAGTGTGCAGCGACACCTGCATGCACAGTAGGTGATGGTTGAGGAACTGCATGTGGAGTTTAGCATTGTGCTGGAAGTTTACTGCAGTGCACAGTGTGCAGCGACACCTGCATGCACAGTTTGTGATGGTTGAGGAACTGCATGTGGAGTTTGGCATTGTGCTGGACGTTTACTGCAGTGCACAGTGTGCAATGTTCAGAGACACCTGCATGCACAGTATGTGATGGTTGAGGAACTGCATGTGGAGTGTGGCATTGTGCTGGACGTTCACTACAGTGCACAGTGTGCAGTGTGCAGAGACACCTGTGTAGGTTGAGGAACTGCATGTGGAGTGTGGCATTGTGCTGGAAGTTTACTGCAGTGTGCAGTGTGCAGAAACGTCTGCATGCACAGTATGTGAAGGTAGAGGAACTGCATGTGGAGTGCGGCATTGTGCTGGAAGTTCACTGCAGTGCACAGCGTGCAGTGTGCAGAGACACCTGTGTAGGTTGAAGAACTGCATGAGGAGTGTGGCATTGTGCTGGACGTTCACTGCAGTGCACAGTGTGCAGTGTGCAGAGACACCTGTGTAGGTTGAGGAACTGCATGTGGAGTGTGGCATTGTGCTGGAAGTTTACTGCAGTGCACAGTGTGCAGTGTGCAGAGACACCTGCATGCACAGTATGTGAAGGTAGAGGAACTGCATGTGCAGTGTGGCATTGTGCTGGAAGTTCACTGCAGTGCACAGTGTGCAGTGTGCAGAGACACCTGCATGCACAGTATGTGAAGGTTGAGGAACTGCATGTGGAGTTTGGCATTGTGCTGGAAGTTTACTGCAGTGCACAGTGTGCAGAGACACCTGCAGTGCACAGTATGTGATGGTTGAGGAACTGCATGTGGAGTTTGACACTGTGCTGGAAGTTTACTGCAGTGCACAGTGTGCAGTGTGCAGAGACACCTACATGCACAGTATGTGATGCTTGAGAAACTGCATGTGGAGTTTGGCATTGTGCTGGAAGTTTACTGCAGTGCACAGTGTGCAGTGTGCAGACACAGCTGCATGCACAGTATGTGAAGGTTGAGGAACTGCATGTGGAGTGTGGCATTGTGCTGGAAGTTTAGTGTAGTGCACAGTGTGCAGTGTGCAGAGACACCTGCATGCACAGTATGTGATGGTTGAGGAGTGTGGCATTGTGCTGTGTGCTTAGGTGAGTGCACACAGTGGGCAGAGTGGGCCGCGTGTAGAAACTGCAAATGTCATCGCGTTCCGGACTTTGAGTAAAAATATAGCCACATGATGCAAAGAAATTCTGAAGTTGCAGGGTTAAGGTGGTGCATATGGCATGGGGTCACGTGCTCGCCATGAAGCAATGAGTTTGTAAAGATCCTTGAAGCTTTGGTCGGCTAGAAATGTGTGAAGTTGTAAAGATTGTCCCCTTCCGAACTGCCCATAATTTTTTAGAATACTTTAAATTGCGTTCTGTCCAGTGCTTAATTTGTCAATAAAACGTGCTGGTGCCCAAAACTCTCCTTTGAAACTCGCGGCTGCTGCACTTAAATTTGCGAGCTCTGAATACTGAGGCAGGTAATCCTGAAGCCATCTCAGGCCTCGTCATTCCATTTACAGCCCCTCCCTTCCCCTTCAGCTCACTCTTGCAGCTTTCGGTTTTCAACCTTTGTGACGCTTTTTCGTTTTTCTCCTCCTCAGTCTTTCCCATACGTGTCTTTTCGCGCAGTAAACGCTTGAGGCAGAAGAATAAACCCCGGCCATCAAAAATAAGTGTCGGTGCTCCGCACCGGAAACAACAAGCACAAATTAAGCGCTGGTTCTGTCTGTTGTAGTCTCAAAGCTCTCTGCACGCGGGATCCCGCCCTTTTAAAGTTACTTTGAGAAACAAGCTGGCCAGCATACATGCACTCTTAAAGTCACGAAGGAAACGACTCCGTCTCCAGCACCAACCAGCGCGCGCAAGGAAAACTTGCAAGTTTTGGGGGCAAAACTGCATTTAAAGGTAGGAACTAGGAAAAATTGCACACTACAGGAGGGTCAATAGTCAGGCTATATTTGTGCGTGGCTACATTTTTATGTATCTATATATTTTGCATAATAAAAACATTGTGTCATAAAGGCTTTACTCGTCCTGGACAGGGCGTGTGCAAGCCTGGTCATTAAAAGGTCAGGCGCGGGTGTCTAAATTTAGAAAAACTCATTGTCAACAGTGCACGAGGAGTGTCAATATTCTAGTGCTTTGAACAGAGCAAGCGCTATCGGTTTCATGTTTCAGAGAGGAAGCCATTCCCTGTCTTAGGAAAGGCCCAAGGGGCAGTCCGGACCCCACAGCCGACCCCCCTGCACACCAGGCACTTGGGCAAGACCAAAGGGTGGCGGGGAGGGCGGGGTGATCGGAGGGAGAGGAGCGAATTAACTCAGCCTCTTGCGGGGTGTCTCAGAAACCCAATGATCTTTTGTCTACAGGTCCGGCCAAATGTCCTTTCGGAAATGCACAACTGAATATTTTGGGAAGTTAAGCATGTTAGCGTGAGAACATAAAATGTAATAGGTAAAGTTTAATAAGCATTGGCAAAGCCAATAGGTCTCGCCTATGCAAGAGCTACATTTAGCCACGTTATACATCAGCGTGGATACTGTTCAGCATGGCTAAAGGTTAGTGGCATAAAGGAGAGGTGTATGGAGTGTTGTGCAGTGCGTAGAGTGTTGTAGAGTGGCATAGCGTAGAGGGGATTTTCATGAAGTGGAGTGGAGTGTGGTGGAGTAGAGCGTTGTGCAGTGTCATGAAATGTTGTAGAGGGAGTAGAGCAGAGCAGAGTGTTGTAGAGCTGAGCAGCGTAGAGTGGAGTAAAGTGTCTTGGGGCTACATGTACGAAGGCATTTCCAAATGCACAAAGCACAAATTGTGATTCAGTAACCTGGTACTGAATTATAATTTGGGTTTGCAGATCAGTATTTGGAAGGAGAGTTTAAAGCGTCTCTTCCAAATACTGATTTGCATTATTGTGTACAAATGTTTTATGACTGAAATGCAGTCGCAAAACATTTGCACTTTACTGCCTACTTAAAGTTGGTGGTCACCCATCTGCAAATGGGAAGAAGTCCCATTCCTTCCCCTTGAGAATGGTTGAAACATTTTTTTTTAAGAGCAGGATGCAGTCCAAGGGACCACAGCCTACTCTTAAAATATAAAACTGAAATGTTTCATTTTTTGTTTTTTAAGGCATCCTGCTTTCCTTTAAGGAAAATGGGACGTGTTTAAAAACAAAAGACTGCTTTATGTATAAGTAATCAGAGACCTGGTGGTCTGATGACCCCAGCAGGCCACCATCCCTGTGATGGCAGGGAATCGTAGTGGGTCAGAAATTGTGACCTACCTCATTAATATTCATGAGATAGGGCTATTTGCGACCCACTACGAATTGCTAGTGAGGGAATAGGGGCTGAATAACCCCTTTGTACATTAGTAATAGTGATTACCAAATAGCGATTTGCGAAGAATTGCTATTTAATAATTGCCAATTCTATTCTTTGTACACCTACCCACTGAGTGGTGTAGAGTGGAGTGGCATAGAGTGTCGTGGATTGGAGTGGCGTAGAGCAGAGTGGAGTTGCTCAGAGTGGAGTAAATTAACATGAAGTTGCGTAGATGTGAGTTACGTAGAGTAGAGTGTGTAGGAAAGTACCATCTTGCCTGGCATGTTACCCCCATATTTCACTGTATATATGATGTTTTCGTGTATGTGTCACTGGGACCCTGCCAGCCAGGGCCCCAGTGCTCATAAGTGTGCCCTGTATGTGTTCCCTGTGTGATGACTAACTGTCTCACTGAGGCTCTGCTAACCAGAACCTCAGTGGTTATGCTCTCTCTGCTTTCTAAATTGTCACTAACAGGCTAGTGACCAATTTCACCAATTCACATTGGCATACTGGAACACCCTTATAATTCCCTAGTATATGGTACTGAGGAACCCAGGGTATTGGGGTTCCAGGAGATCCCTATGGGCTGCAGCATTTCTTTTGCCACCCATAGGGAGATTTGACAATTCGTACACAGGCCTGCCAGTGCAGCCTGAGTGAAATAACGTCCACGTTATTCCACAGCCATTTACCACTGCACTTAAGTAACTTATAAGTCACCTATATGTCTAACCTTCACCTGGTGAAAGTTGGGCGCAAAGTTACTTAGTGTGTGGGCACCCTGGCACTAGCCAAGGTGCCCCCACATCGTTCAGGGCAAATTCCCCGGACTTTGTGAGTGTGGGGACACCATTACACACGTGCACTGTACATAGGTCCCTACCTATGTACAGTGTCACAATGGTAACTCCGAACATGGCCATGTAATATGTCTAGGATCATGGAATTGTCACCCCAATGCCATTCTGGCATTGGGGGGACAATTCCATGATTTCCCGGGTCTCTAGCACTGAACCCGGGTACTGTCAAACTGCCTTTCCCGGGGTTTCACTGCAGCTGCTGCTGCTGCCAACCCCTCAGACAGGTTTCTGCCCTCCTGGGGTCCAGCCAGGCCTGGCCCAGGAAGGCAGAACAAAGGACTTCCTCAGAGAGAGGGTGTTACACCCTCTCCCTTTGGAAATAGGTGTTAGGGCTGGGGAGGAGTAGCCTCCCCCAGCCTCTGGAAATGCTTTGATGGGCACAGATGGTGCCCATCTCTGCATAAGCCAGTCTACACCGGTTCAGGGATCCCCCAGCCCTGCTCTGGCGCAAAACTGGACAAAGGAAAGGGGAGTGACCACTCCCCTGACCTGCACCTCCCAGGGGAGGTGCCCAGAGCTCCTCCAGCGTGCCTCAGACCTCTGCCATCTTGGATTCAGAGGTGTGCTGGCACACTGGACTGCTCTGAGTGGCCAGGGCCAGCAGGTGACGTTAGAGACTCCTTCTGATAGGCTCTTACCTTTCTTACTAGCCTATCCTCCTTCCTAGGTAGCCAAACCTCCTTTTATGGCTATTTAGGGTCTCTGCTTTGGGGAATTCTTCAGATACCGAATGCAAGAGCTCACCAGAGTTCCTCTGCATTTCTCTCTTCACCTTCTGCCAAAGGATCGACCGCTGACTGCTCAGGACGCCTGCAAAACCGCAACTCTACTAGGGGCACTACTCTAACCTCTAGTGCCCCTAGTAATAGCAGTGATGGTGGGAGCAAACCTACTAATAGCCAATCCGAGGGAGTAGCTGGGCTCACTTTTGGTAATTTAGTTGGGGTTGGTCTTGTTAGGGAGACCACAGAGGCTGTGCTAGTCTCTGAAGGTGCCATTGATTTGGCCACCTTGGTTGCTTGTCCCCTTAATATGGATAATTACAAGCAACTACCCCTAATAAACGGTGTTGAGAGTTCAGGCCTACAGGGACACAGGTGCCAGTGTTACCATGGTAATAGAGAAACTGGTACACACTGAACAACACCTACTTGGTCACCAGTACCAAGTGACAGACGCTCATAACACTCTTAGCCACCCCATGGCTGTTGTGAATCTCATCTGGGGGGGGGGGTTACTGGTCCAAAGAAAGTTGTGGTTGCCTCAGATTTACCTGTAGACTGTCTACTAGGGAATGATTTAGAGACATCAGCTTGGGCAGAAGTGGAGTTGGAGGCTCATGCAGCAATGCTGGGCATTCCTGGGCATATCTTTGCTTTGACAAGGGCTCAGGCCAAAAAGCAAAAAGGACAGGGTGACTTGGATCCTGGAACAATGGACCAAGTGCTCCCTAAAGCTAGGGTTAGTAAGGGTAAATCCCTACCCACTATCCTTCCCTCTACAGATGATTCTACTTCTGAGGAAGAAGAATTTCCTCCCTGTGCCGAACCTTCACCAGATGAGCTGGCAGCAGACACTGCTGAGCTTTTGGGTGGAGGGGGGCCTGCCAGGGAAGAGCTGAGTGTGGCACAGCAACACTGTCCCACATTAGAGGGTCTAAGACAGCAAGCTGTCAAACAGCAAAATGGGGATGTCAGTGACTCACATTGAGTTTACTGGGAGGACAACCTCTTGTACACAGAGGCAAGGGATCTAAAACCTGGAGCAGCCAGGAGATTGGTCATTCCCCTGCAGTACAGAGAGTTCCTCCTAACTCTGGCACATGACATTCCTTTGGCTGGACATTTGGGTCAGATTAAAACATGGGAAAGGCTTGTCCCCCTGTTTCACTAGTCTAGGATGTCAGAGGACACAAAAGACTTTTGTAAATCTTGCGTGACCTGCCAAGCCAGTGGCAAGACTGGTGGCACTCCAAAGGCTCCCCTTATTCCACTACCTGTGGTTGGGGTTCCCTTTGAAAGGGTAGGGGTTGACATAGTTGTCCCCCGTGACCCTCCTACCGCTTCAGGCAATAGGTTTATCTTGGTGGTAGTAGACCATGCCACAAGATATCCTGAAGCAATTCCTCTAAGGACCACTACATCACCTGCAGTGGCAAAAGCCCTCCTGGGAATCTTTTCCAGGGTGGGTTTCCCAAAAGAGGTTGTATCAGACAGGGGTAGCAACTTTATGTCTGCATACTTGAAGGCCATGTGGAAGGAATGTGGTGTAACATACAAATTCACCACACCTTATCATCCACAAACAAATGGACTGGTAGAGAGGTTTAATAAAACTCTCAAAGGAATGATAATGGGACTCCCTGAAAAACTCAGGAGGAGATGGGATGTCCTGTTACCTTGCCTCCTTTTTGCTTACAGGGAGGTACCCCAGAAAGGATTGGACTTCAGCCCCTTTGAACTCCTCTTTGGGCACCCTGTAAGAGGTCCCCTAACACTTGTAAAGGAGGGTTGGGAACAACCTTTAAAAGCTCCTAAGCAAGACATAGTGGACTATGTACTCGGCCTAAGATCCAGAATGGCTGAGTACATGAAAAAGGCCAGTAAAAACCTTCAGGCCAGCCAAGAGCTCTAAAAGCAATGGCATGACCAGAAGGCTGTTCTGATTCAGTACCAACCAGGACAGAAGGTGTGGGTATTGGAGCCTGTGGCCCCAAGAGCACTCCAAGACAAATGAAGTGGACCCCATCTCATTGTTGAAAAGAAGGGCGAGGTCACCTACTTGGTTGACCTGGGCACTGCCAGGAGTCCCCTTAGGGTGCTCCATGTCAATCGCCTGAAACCATACTATGACAGGACTCATCTCACCCTGCTCATGGCAACAGATGAGGGACAGGAAGAAGAGAGTGACCCTCTCCCTTATCTCTTCTCTTCCACAGAAGAGGATGCTCTAGTGGAAGGTGTAGTTTTAGCAGACTGTCTTACTGCTGAGCAGAAAGACAACTGCATAAATCTCCTAGGTCAGTTTTCTGAACTCTTTTCAACTGTGCCAGGCACCACATCTTGGTGTGAACACACAATTGATACTGCAGACAGCTTGCCTGTCAAAAGTAAAATCTATAGGCAGCCTGACCATGTCAGGGACTGCATAAAGCAAGAGGTTCAGAAAATGCTTGAACTGGGAGTGGTTGAACATTCTGAAAGCCCATGGGCCTCTCCTGTGGTGCTTGTACCAAAGCCTCACTCAAAAGATGGAAAAAGGGAGATGAGGTTTTGTGTAGATTACAGAGGTCTCAATCAGGTAACAAAAACTGATGCTCACCCTATACCCAGGGAAGATGAGCTCATAGATACACTGGCATCTGCCAAGTATCTAAGCACCTTTGATTTGACTGCAGGGTATTGGCAGATCAAGTTATCAGAGGATGCTAAAGCAAAAACTGCATTTTCGACTATTGGAGGGCACTACCAATTCACAGTAATGCCCTTTGGTTTGAAAAATACACCTGCCACTTTTCAGAGGTTGGTGAATACAGTCCTGCAAGGGTTGGAGGCTTTTAGTGCAGCATATCTAGATGATATAGCTGTCTTTAGCCCCACCTGGGATGATCACCTGGTCCACCTGTGGAACGTTTTGGAGGCCCTGCAAAAGGCAGGCCTCACTATCAAGGCTTCAAAGTGCCAGATATGGCAGGGGAAAGTGGTTTATCTGGGAAACCTGGTAGGTGGAGAACAGATTGCACCACTTCAGGGGAAAATCCAAACTATCATAGATTGGGTTCCCCCTACAACACAGACCAAGGTGAGAGCCTTCCTAGGCCTCACTGGGTATTACAGGAGGTTTATTAAGAACTATGGGGGTCATTCTGACCGCGGCGGTCACCGCCCGCCACGCGGTTCCCACCGAAAGACCGCTCCGCGGTCAAAAGACCGCGGCGGTCATTCTGGCTTTCCCACTGGGCTGGCGGGCGACCGCCGAAAGTCCGCCCGCCAGCCCAGCGGGAAACACCCTTCCCACGAGGACGCCGGCTCAGAATTGAGCCGGCGGTGTGGGAAGGTGCGACGGGTGCAGTTGCACCCGTCGCGAATTTCAGTGTCTGCTAGGCAGACACTGAAATTCTTTTTGGGGCCCTCTTACGGGGCAGGGGCCCCCAGGGGCCCCGCGGCACCCCCTACCGCCATCCTGTTCCCGGCGGGAGAACCGCCAGGAACTGGATGGCGGTAGGGGGTGTCAGAATCCCCATGGCGGCGGAGCGCGAGGATTCTCAAGGGCAGCGGAAAGTCGGCGGGACACCGCCTACTTTCCGTTTCTGGCCGCGGCTGAACCGCCGCGGTCAGAATGCCCAGCGGTGCACCGCCAGCCTGTTGGCGGTGCTACCGCCGACCTCCGCCATGGCGGTAATTACCGCCAGGGTCAGAATGACCCCCTATGGCTCCATAGCAGCCCCACTTAATGACCTCACCTCCAAGAAAATGCCTAAAAAGGTATTGTGGACAGCTATCTGTCAGAAAGCTTTTGAGGAGCTGAAACAGGCCATGTGCACTGCACCTGTCCTAAAAAGCCCATGTTACTCCAAGAAATTCATTGTTCAAACTGATGCATCTGAATTAGGGGTAGGGGCAGTCTTATCACAACTCAATTCTGAGGGCCAGGATCAACCTGTTGCTTTTATCAGCAGGAGGTTGACCCCTAGAGAAAAGTGTTGGTCTGCCATAGAGAGGGAGGCCTTTGCTGTGGTCTGGGCACTGAAGAAGTTGAGGCCATACCTGTTTGGCACTCACTTCATTGTTCAGACAGACCTCAAACCTCTACTTTGGCTAAAACAAATGAAAGGTGAAAATCCTAAATTGTTGAGGTGGTCCATATCTCTACAGGGGATGGACTATACAGTGGAACATAGACCTGGGAGTACCCACTCCAATGCAGATGGACTCTCCAGATATTTCCACTTAGACAATGAAGACTCATCAGGTCATGGCTAGTCTTATTGTCCTTCGTTTGGGGGGGGGGAGTGGGTTGTGTAGGAAAGTACCATCTTGCCTGGCATGTTACCCCCATATTTCACTGTATATATGTTGTTTTAGTGTATGTGTCACTGGGACCCTGCCAGCCAGGGCCCCAGTGCTCATAAGTGTGCCCTGTATGTGTTCCCTGTGTGATGACTAACTGTCTCACTGAGGCTCTGCTAACCAGAACCTCAGTGGTTATGCTCTCTCTGCTTTCTAAATTGTCACTAACAGGCTAGTGACCAATTTCACCAATTCACATTGGCATACTGGAACACCCTTATAATTCCCTAGTGTATGGTACTGAGGTACCCAGGATATTGGGGTTCCAGGAGATCCCTATGGGCTGCATCATTTCTTTTGCCACCCATAGGGAGATCTGACAATTCTTACACAGGCCAGCCAGTGCAGCCTGAGTGAAATAACGTCCACGTTATTCCACAGCCATTTACCACTGCACTTAAGTAACTTATGAGTCACCTATATGTCTAACCTTCACCTGGTGAAGGTTGGGTGCAAAGTTACTTAGTGTGTGGGCACCCTGGCACTAGCCAAGGTGCCCCCACATCGTTCAGGGCAAATTCCCCGGACTTCGTGAGTGCGGGGACACCATTACACGTGTGCACTGTACATAGGTCCCTACCTATGTACAGCGTCACAATGGTAACTCCGAACATGGCCATGTAATATGTCTAGGATCATGGAATTGTCCCCCCAATGCCATTCTGGCATTGGGGGGACAATTCCATGATCCCTGGGTCTCTAGCACAGAACCCGGGTACTGCCAAACTGCCTTTCCCAGGGTTTCACTGCAGCTGCTGCTGCTGCCAACCCCTCAGACAGGTTTCTGCCCTCCTGGGGTCCAGCCAGGCCTGGCCCAGGAAGGCAGAACAAAGGACTTCTTCAGAGAGAGGGTGTTACACCCTCTCCCTTTAGAAATAGGTGTCAGGGCTGGGGAGGAGTAGCCTCCCCCAGCCTCTGGAAATGCTTTTATGGGCAAAGATGGTGCCCATCTCTGCATAAGCCAGTCTACACCGGTTCAGGGATCCCCCAGCCCTGCTCTGGCGCGAAACTGGACAAAGGAAAGGGGAGTGACCACTCCCCTGACCTGCACCTCCCAGGGGAGGTGCCCAGAGCTCCTCCAGCGTGCCCCAGACCTCTGCCATCTTGGATTCAGAGGTGTGCTGGCACACTGGACTGCTCTGAGTGGCCAGGGCCAGCAGGTGACATCAGAGACTCCTTCTGATAGGCTCTTACCTTTCTTACTAGCCTATCCTCCTTCCTAGGTAGCCAAACCTCCTTTTCTGGCTATCTAGGGTCTCTGCTTTGGGGAATTCTTCAGATACCGAATGCAAGAGCTCACCAGAGTTCCTCTGCATTTCTCTCTTCACCTTCTGCCAAAGGATCGACCGCTGACTGCTCAGGACGCCTGCAAAACCGCAACAAAGTAGCAAAGACGACTACTGCAACCTTGTATCGCTTCATCCTGCCGGCTTTCTCGCCTGTTTCCTGGTGGTGCATGCTCTGGGGGTAGCCTGCCTCCTTCTTGCACCATGAGCTCTGAAGAAATCTCCTGTGGGTCGACGGAATCTTCCCTCTGCAACCGCAGGCAACAAAAGACTGCATCACCGTTCCTCTGGGTCCCCTCTCAGCACAACGAGCGTGGTCCCTGGAACTCAGCAACTCTGTCCAAGTGACTCACAGAGTCCAGTGACTCTTCAGTCCAAGTTTGGTGGAGGTAAGTCCTTGCCTCCCCACGCTAGACTGCATTGCTGGGTACCGCATGATTTGAACTGCTCTGGCTCCTGTGCACTCTTTCAGGATTTCCTTCATGCACAGCCAAGCCTGGGTCCCCGACACTCTAACCTGCAGTACACAACCTTATGAGTTGTCGTGGGACTCCCTTTTCTGACTTCGGGTGGACTCCTGTTCACTCCTCTTCCAAGTGCCTGTTCCGGTACTTCTGCGGGTGCTGCCTGCTTCTGTGAGGGCCCCCTGACTTGCTGGGCACCCCCTCTGTCTCCTCGTCCAAGTGGCGACATCCTGGTCCCTCCTGGGCCACAGCAGCATCCAAAAACCCTAACCGCGATCCTTGCAGCTAGCAAGGCTTGTTTGCAGTCTTTCTGCGTGGGAACACCTCTGCAAGCTTCTTCACGATGTGGGACATCAACCCTCCAAAGGGGAAGTTCCTAGTCCTCTTCGTTCTTGCAGAACACCAATCTTCTTCCACCCGGTGGCAGCTTCCTTGCATCCTCAGCTGGCATTTCCTGGGCATCTGCCCACTCTCGACACTGTCCCGACTCTTGGACTTGGTCCCCTTGTCTTACAGGTACTCAGGTCCAGAAATCCACTGTTGTTGTTTTGCTGGTGTTGGTCTTCCTTGCAGAATCCCCCTATCACGACTTCTGTGCTCTTTGGGGGTTGTAGGTGCACTTTACACCTACCTTTCAGGGTCTTGGGGTGGGCTATTTTTCTAACCCTCACTGTTTTCTTACAGTCCCAGCGACCCTCTACAAGCTCACATAGGTTTGGGGTCCATTTGTCGTTCGCATTCCACTTTTGGAGTATATGGTTTGTGTTGCCCCTATACCTATGTGCTCCTTTTGCAATCTACTGTAACTTTACATTGCTTGCATTACTTCCTTTTACTATTACTGCATATTTTTCGTATTGTGTACATATATCTTGTGTATATTTGGCATCCTCATACTGAGGGTACTCACTGAGATACATTTGGCATATTGTCATAAAAATAAAGTACCTTTATTTTTAGTATATCTGTGTATTGTGTTTTCTTATGATATTGTGCATATGACACCAGTAATATAGTAGGAGCTTT